>NC_137455.1:206415801-207015801 GCF_964235325.1 Thermobia domestica
GTCCCCTGCCTTTCCGTGAATAGATGGGCGACACTTGAAACCATTTTAAGAAAAATCGCCTTTTCTCCAGAGCGTGCTGATAGCAAATAGTCAGTTTTCCAGTGTCGCACGATACATAATGCCACCCGTACCGCCCACCTATGAAAAATTGAACACCCAAAAAGCTCCATCTCTTTTATGACCCCGTTTTTGGGAGTGTAACCGTTCTCTTTTATGACCCCTTTCTGGGGGTGTACTTGTTCTCTGTTATGACTACTCTCCCCAGCCCTTATGTAAAAAAACAGAAATTACACAAGAAGGGCTACAAGCATTGCTTCAACTTAGCAGAGCTGATAAAAGAGTGAGACTTCTTTTTAAACCCCTATTTAACAGAAGAAGTAACATAGTAGAGAATATATAAGACTATGAACCCATAGAAGGTATGTACTCGTTCCCTCTTATGGTACCTTTTTCAACCCCTATGCAACATAGCAGAAATTACACAAGAAAGGCTACAAGCATTGTTTTTAACATAACAGAGACCATAAACACACCTATTACGTAAGGCTATGGCATATTGTCGCAACCCTTATTTAACATAGCAGATATTACTCAAGAAAGGCTGCAAGGTAGGGTGTAAAATCTCTATTGTTTGAAATTTGTTTGAAATATTGTTGACTTTTAAACAATTATTTTATACGCATCATGCGATTGTACTTTAACATAAATCGTTTAACAATTTTGTTAATTAGAAAAGATATGATAATTAAAAACATATCTGTGTGATCATTAACAATAAAATGTTTGCAGTAAACATTGTTTTTAATCTTGAGATTCCGTTTGCATTCTGCAGATTCTCATATGGCAGAAATGAAGACTATTTTTCTGATGTTCCTGAAACTTTCTTTTCTCCTTTTGAGATAGTTGCTAGATATGCAACACATACATATAAATAAGCATATGCCAGCTTATTTTCCTTTCCATTCTTTTGTTTATTGCGAGAATGCCTCTTGTTGTTACTTCTACTGTTGCTAAATTTCTGTTAACTCATGCAGGGGATTTCTCGGATACATGACATATACTCAAAGGTATACTTTAGTGAATTGAAACAGAAGGCTATGGATTATGAAGAGGAGATACATGGTAGAATAATCCCCATGATGACAAGTATCTTCTTTCAGTAGGGCTTTTCTTCAACAATGATCTCTTTCTGTTATATACATGTGTATACATTGCAGCCTGTTTAATGAGGAGATGTCCTTTTGCCTGCCCGGGTTGGCTGCGAGAATAATGAGCAAGGTTTCTCGTATTCGTTCGCTAGTTCTCTTTCCTCTCTCTTCCGTTCTCCGATTTTGTTAGCGAGGGTGAACTGCATGCTGGGAAAACTCTGGGCTCAGATTAAACTCTAACTAGTGTATAAAACATATCCCCAACACGCTAAGCCTCCGCACTGGTAGTTTCAACTAGGGCGTCACAGGTGATATTTTAAAACAAAGCTGCTCCGGTTCGAGACCGGAAAGAAAACAGTGATTATTTCACGGTTCTTGGTCTACTTTATATTATGTTATTAGATAATAGCATTTAAATGTCTCTGTTAAACGAAGTTAGTGTTTAATATTTTAAGTAAATAGTTATCTTCAAATTATACACTTAAAATCAAGGAAGTGCAATTATGTAGTATAAAAACATCTATTCGAGGATGGATGTAACGCCCCCATTTTTATCATATACTATATTATCATCTACAATATTTTGTAATACTCTTTGCAATATTTTTTAATGTTCTATTGTTATAACGAAACGTAACTATTTTCTCTATTTCCAACGGACACGGTACAACATATCAAAAAACATTTTTTTAAATCGATTATGTGCCTAAGAATGAGCGCCATCTCCTCCTATAACCCTCTAATGAAATCGGAAGGAATTCAAATTATCAATTTCTTTTTTCAATGTTTTTCGCTGTACAACGAAAACGATATAAAACGGTAAAAAGAGAATACTTTTTTTGTAAACAATTTAGCGTCTCACAACAACATATCATGACTATGCGTAATACTCTACAAAAACCGAAAGTGTTTAAAATTTATTATTACTTCTGGTTTCAATACTGATCTCTATGAGCCTAAACAGTGAGAAAGATCTAGAATCTTTTTTTTTTTCAATCGATTCAGTCCTCGAAGGATATGTTCCATCTTCACTGTTTACCCTATATTCAAACCGAAACAGGTGTAAATCAATCATTTCTAGTTTCAACGTGTATCGACATAAAAGAAAAACCGGTAACAGATGGCTAGAAGCAGTTCTTTTGCAATCGTTTCAGTGTCTCGAGAGAATGTGCTATTACTCCCATTAATAATTTATAGCAAAACCGAAAATAGTTAATATTTACTAGTGCTTTAGGTCTCAATACCTATTTCCATTCAGACAAAAATCGAGGAGTAGTTTTTAGTAATCGATTCAGCGTCCAAAGAAGAGATTCCATCTCCTCCGCTAACCCTCTATTCGAAACGGAAGTGCTAGAAAGAAAAATTTTCTGGTTTCAACGTTGGTCACTATAGACCCTAGACCTACGATTCAACGTTTCAAGAGAATGCGACCACCAGCTACCAAAGCTTGAAGTTGTTCAAAATTTACCAGTACTTCCAATTTTTAATCATTATTTTGATAGAGCAAAGGCACTAAGAAATAGCGAGTAATAACTTATATATTCAGCTTCCGAGGAATAGGTCTTACCTTTATTATTATTATTATTATTATTATTATTATTATTATTATTATTATTATTATTATTATTATTATTATTATTATTATCAATAGAGTGAAACGAGAAATTAATATAGAAATGCTATGAAATATCAGGAGAAAAAACTTACTAGAGTTCAAAAAGAATAAACAAGCCTCTTTTATAGTGCTAGAGTATGTAAGGAAGCTGACCTGCTGCCAGGGATGGACTGGGAAACTCTGCATCCATAAGTTTCTTTGCTCCCCTCAGACAACAAAGTGTCATTGTTTAATAATAATTGTTTTAAATTTATTTCAATTTCTTTAAGAAAATTCGAGATGAAGAATCACAGAAAACTGCATGATAGAATCGAGAATCGCACCTTCTTAGCGAAAGTTTACACTAATTTCTTAAGGACTTCTCAGTGACATCATAGATAAAATCCAACGAGTGAAATTGGATAACAGTAATCATAATAAGCGGAATGGTGCATAGCACTATGGATTTAAAAAGTGCTGGAGGCAGGAAGTATACAAACCAAGCACTGAAACTTTCCAATTCTGACTGAAGTTAGAATGCTTTTTGTGTGTGAGGTAGACATCAGAACTTAGGAAGTAAAAATGAGATTAAAAATTCAATACGGAACAACAGAAAGGATTTTTGTAAAGACTGCATTCATGTAAATACTTTGTTTTTAATTTGTATGTATTAATTATATTGGTTTAATCGGTGCTACTGTCGCACATAGGTCCGCAAATATCCAAAACTTTGGAAGAAATTGTTACTTTTTCAGGAAATATTTATTGTAACTGTGCAAATTGACACAACTAATTATGCACAATTTCAAAACTGCTTTAAACTGTTGCCCTGTCTGATGATCTAGTAGACAGCGCGTATGTCTCTGATGCACGTAAGATCTGGGTTCTATTCCAGGTGGAAGGATATTAATTAACATTAGGATGTATTATAGTAGTTCAGATTTCACTTTAAACTGTACGTCCAATTCTCATATGGTGTCGGTTCAGAAAAAAAAAAAAAAAAAAACTCAACTTCAACCAGAAACAACAATAACAATATTGTGATCCTGTTCTTTGATTAGCAGTGGAGATTTTTACATGTCCTTTGTCAGTAAAATATTATTTTATGTACTATTTTATCTATGTGTATTTTTATTTCTTTTTGAACATTCATTTTAATATAGTTATTAGATATTGTAATTTAAATAGATAGTAATATGTTCATGTATTTTAATGCAATCTATCTACATTGTATAGTCACTGAATTATTAAGAGTATTATTAAGACCTAATTATCACATCGCACAAGTTGTGGAAAGCAAGCGAAAGGTTAATGCATAAAATTTATAGTTACATTGCACTACTAAAACACCGAACAACATACACTATAGTTCAATAAATATTATTTCATTATAGAAAGTCTCTTAAGCCCCCAATAGGATTATAAAACTTTGTACGTTTTATGTGTAATGAGCTAATGCTCTTGAAATGGGCATTATCTATTATTATCTATGATGATAATGATGAGGATTATTATTATTATTATTATTATTATTATTATTATTATTATTATTATTATTATTATTATTATTATTATTATTATTATTATTATTATTATTATTTAGTATATCTGGGAACTATAGTAAAATGATGGAATGATAATTATGATTACCATACCTATGAAATTTGAGTAATTATTGTAGAGATGTTTTAAAAAAATGACGACTGCTGATCCCTTAATATGTATATATGCAATGCACTCCAAAACTTCTGCTTTTGGAAGGAAGTGAAATAACATTCCATGAGTTGACAATATGAATTAGAGTAATTCTTGTGTCGAAGTATTTATATGAATTTCGTTTTAATTTCCGTTTGTTCCATATTTTGAAACTATTTTTTGTGTTCTTTGAGAAAACATAATAAATTGTTACTTAGAATATACACAAATCAGAAACAATTTGACGTTTTGCAAAACGGTGAAACTGACGACAGTTATTTTCATGTGAATAGATTGAATACCGTGAAATTCTTCTCCACTTTTATCCTTGACTGTCTCTTGTAGGTACACACAAACGTAAAAGCTACAGAACATGTCTGGAGAGAGTTTAATACCTTCTTATGTAAATATAAATGTGTAATTTTAAAGTTTAGGTTCAAAGGAAAGAAATTCAAAGAGAAGACAAGTTAATCAAGTATGAAATGTACACAGATGTCAGAAAGGGTGCGGAAAACAACATTTCAGGTCTGCCAAAGAAACACTTATCCAACACTTCTACAATTCTAGATAGTGAAGTGAGGAACGGTCTATACCATGAGGAAGTTGCGTGATGGTCTATTCATCTTCCAACCATACAGGACTCAAGTCTGATCGTGGTTTATGGAACCCAGGTTGATGTTAGGTCCGTCTTTCATACCCTTGGTGTTGAATAAGAAAATGCAAGACAATAATTCAAACTCAATTATTTAATACGTAATTAACGCTCTATGGAACGAATGTTTGAAATAACATGTTATGAATCATACCACATAGCATGATTTTCATTCCATGAATGTCCTGTTTTGGCGTTGATGTTGATGGTTCTCCTGGACTAACCCATGATTTTCTGCGCTTGGAATTGTTGTAACGAATACATTTTTCATCGTATGTTACAATGTGATGCATTAACGACTTACGTTTATGTCTTTGAAGCAGCACTTCACAAACGGTTAAACGTTTCGCAATATGTCTTTCAGTCAATTTATGTGACACCCAGTTTCCCACTTTCTGGTTCATTACGATTGATTTTAAATGCTTACTAACAGTTGGCTCATCAACATTTAGAGTTTGAGACACCTGTTTAAGCATCTTAGATGAATCTTCTTTCAGCAGTGTCTCTAAGTCTCCATCTTCAAACTTTGGTGACGGAGCTAGGCCAGGGACAGGTTTGGCTTATCTTGTATGTGGTACTTTATTTCTTACTGGTTGATCTAAATGAAATTTGAAAGTAGCCTATCGTATAATAAATGAGGGTCGCTATAGCAGGTGTAAGAGTTTCGACACGAACAGGCTCGATAAGATATGCAGTATTCCACAGCTTTCCACAAAGAGAGCTTTCGACTTCGGTTCACATCGACTTGTTAATACATACCTTCTACTTTTTCGAATTATTAACGCACGTGATTTCAGGATGCGTGGTTCCCTACTATCGATATGAACACTAACATTTCCCGGCAAAATGAACTAACCTTCAAATATAGAAACTTCAATTTTGGGTAGTACATGGAATATCTGGCGTAAAGCGCCCCAAGAAACAAGTTCTGGACATTTGGCTACTAATTCGGAAACGGAGTTTGTACCGTAATTATTATCATAAGATCCACAACTCGGAAGTCTATAATGTTGGAGGCCTAAAATTTGGTAATTATGCATTTCATTCAAAATAATTCTATATTTTGTTCAGTGTATTTTGATGTTTGACTTAGAACGGAAGAAAAATGGCGGGAATTAAAAATGATGTGAAGTTGCAATTATTATCTTAAGATGTCCATAGCTATAAATCAATTTAAGCTTAGAGACATGTATTTCAAAACTTGGACTTTCCATCTAAAATAATTGAATAGTGGTTAGTCGTTTTTTCCCTTTTATATTTAGCCCAGAAATGAAGAATTTTTTAAATAAAGAAATGGAATAGATACCCATTAATAAAGGTCAAATGAAAGAAACCCAGAGGATAAGGATTGTTCGCTAGGGTACCCATACCTCTAAATTCCTAATGTTAGAGAAACAAAATTCGATATTTAAGCTTCTGATTTAAAATAATTAAATACATTTTTCTGCGTTCTTAATATTTGACATTGAAAATAAGATAAATGAGTGGAGCGAGACTCGAGCTCGCGGCGCGCCGCCATATTCAATCACTCAGTCCGACAGAAGTTCGTCGGTAACACACGAAGTGTGTCAAGAACAGGCACACACGTGAGGGTATAAATGTAGTGTTCATTAAAGCTAATTCTCAACGTGCCATGAAGGGAAAGTTCTGCTAGTTTTCACATAATTAAATCAGGGAGAACCTACATTCATTTGACTGAAAAAGAGAACTACAAATATTTATTCTCTCTCTCTCTCTCTCTCTCTCTCTCTCGCTATATATATATATATATATATATATATATATATATATATATATATATATATATATATGGGAATACAAGGCAAAAACTAAACACAGACATGTGTAGAAAACCTCTATCAAATGATGAATTTATTCATAAATACTCAGAACAAGCACACCATAATAAATATATGCAATTTTTTTAAAAAAAATCATTTCCGTAAATTCTTATAGTTACCATCATGGCTTAAAAGGTGGTAAAGCAACAGTCCTTATTCCTAGAATCTCTTTTACATTATTAATTAGTTTAATAATTTTTTCTGTCATTACGACAATTGTACTAAATTCTGCAACAGTATTCAATGTTTCTCTAGTTTTCACTTGTATTCTTCGAGTCTTTAGACAAAATAATGAAAACAAGTAAACTAACCTTTTTTTCAAAACGAGAGGTTTGGCAAAGTAGCACATTTTATGGTATAAGTTCAACTTAAAACCTATGTTTAGGTATTAGTCTGTCCGTCATTCATAACTTTTGTCTAACAATCCGTTACAAGGAATTGAAATTATATTTAGAGTTTAAGCTTGGTTGAAGTTTTTCATCAGTACTGAATATCCTTCTAAGTTATACAAGCTATAGCTTAGAACCCCACTTGCTTGGGGGCCCCAAAAAGCGATTGTAATGGAATTTCCAAATAACAAGAAAAACTAAATACAATAAAACAAAGAAACAACAATGATGTTTTGTATTGTTATGTACTAGGCTTTTAGGAAGCAAAAAAAAAAAAAGTAATAGAGCTCTATTTCTCAATCCCACTTGTAATGAGGCCCCTGTTAACCAACCCGCTTACAATAGAATCCTTGTTTCCCAGCCCTGCTTGTAATGGACTCTTGTTTCCATTTAGATATCCATTAGGTCCATAAATCAGCATATAGCATCTATTCAAACCTTAAAAACGGCGACTTTTGTCGCTGAGAAAGAAAGCTTGACGATATATATGTTTTCACAACTAGTGACAAAAATACAATATTTATCGAGCACCATCGCTACCAACGGCGCCGACTTCTTTCCAAATTTTATTTAGGTGCATATCAATGGCGGGACATGTTAGCCTATATGTTTTCAAGGAAGTCTCGATATTTGATTGATTGATTTTTAGTTAAAATCTTTTATGAACACTATCACAAAGAGCTGTGCTGTGATAAAGTATAATACCGGCACAATAATTATAAGTTGGGGCTGCCCTAGCTCAGTCGGTTACACTGCTAACTTGAACGCAGAGAAATGAGTTCAAACCCGGGTCCAAACTAAAAATCTTGTGGGTGTACCGCATCCACAAGATTATTTGTGTGGGTTTCGAACTCTGGAGCACCCACGTACTCGGCGTGCATGATCGCTACATATGGTGGTCAGGAAATTGCAGAAATATGGTGTTGGAAGCCAGTGGTGACGCTTTCATCAGTGAGGGCGCTTTTATTATTATCAGTTTTCTTTAGCTGCATGAAATATTGTTAAATTAGCTAACACGTAGAAGAAAGTACCAAACTAGATTTGTTCCAGATGATGCTCGCTCAATTGGGTAATGCGTGCGAGCACATTGTCTAAATATATCAGGATTCCTGGAATGGAGATCGATACATATTAGTTAATTTTGCTGGGAAATATTAAGTGTTCATATCGATAGTAGGGAACCAAGCATCCTGAAATCATGTGCGCTAATAATTCGGAAAAGTAGAAGGTATGTATTAACAAGTCGATGTGAACCGAACTCGAAAGCTCTCGGTGTGCAAAGGTGTGGAATACTGCATGTCTCATTGAGTGGAGCCTGTTCGTGTCGAAACTCATACACCTACTATAGCGACCCTAATTTATTATACGATAGGCTACTTTCAAATTTCATTGAGATCAACCAGTGAGAAATAAAGTACCACATACAAGATAAGCCAAGCCTGTTCCTGGCCTAGCTCGCTCACCAAATCCAACGGTATTTATTTCTTTTATATTTTTTTTGTCCACCAAATTTGTTTCAGATCTCAGCAGTGATTACCTAAAAATAACGTACCAGAAAACTCACACATATACACTTGGAGAAAAACTGCAAGCTCTCGTATACTTAAGCCAGGAGCAAAAAAGAAACAGTTCTTTTAGTTCCATCCACAGATAAAGTATTTTGAAGCATATGCCAAGGGGAAAGAGCTCAAGGAGATGACTACATCATATTGTAACTAATTTGATAAAAATCTTATAGAGCTTCTCAAAACTAGGTTTTTTGAACATGACTATGCAATATATATATTTTTTGTAATAAATTATTTTAAAAATGTGACATCAGGGCCACAAATTAAACATCCTGCATGTAAGGAGAACCATTTCGTATCATTGGTGGAAAAGCCTTGAGCCAGGTCAGCCCAGCTGCATCGCCACTGTCACAAATCCAATTTTGAAAAGTCTATAGAGATTTTCTCAGTAGTTACTATGCAGAAAAATACATCTCGACTTACAAAGATCGTCTATTGGCTCTTTGCGTGAGTCAAATTTTTTACTATAACATAAGATTTCTCTCAATCACGTATGAAAATTTACGAAAAAATAATAAAATAAAATATATTGTTTAAAGATACTATAATGCAGTTCCAGTGACATAATAGGTATGCTTTATAAATAGGTACAGAACATTTTTTCTAACAATGCCCCATTTTCCTATATTTTTTACCAACTATACCTCTGTTTGAGGAGTCCCATTTGATATTGCTGTTTATTGGAAGCCCGATATCGCTAGCGTTTCTCGTTTCTTCGGTATTTCAGGTGGTACTTTTAAATGCGTCATCCTGTACACACACACACACACACACACACACACACACATATATATATATATATATATATATATATATATATATATATATATATATATATATATATATACATTATTTTAATTTTTCTCCATTCAATTGTGATAAGCCTCGCCCAACTGCTTGTGGTGCGCAGTCCTAGGTACAGCAAATTTTGCCAACGATCCTTCTTCACTAAAACTTTTACATGTAAATTAATTGAAAATTAACAGAAAAACAAAGATATTTTAACCCTGTCAATATAGTCATCAATATCACTACAAATATCATTAATGACTATGATATCTTACTACTAGTATAGCCAATTTCATCAATAAGCGCTATATCTAGTTGTTTTGCCGCGTTTGTTAGCAAGTTGTGGGGGTAAGGAATTTTTTTAGCAAACTAGTCTGGGGTAAGGGGGCATGAAAGATATAGGCGGTCTTGACAATTGGACGAACACAGGCGTTCTACAAGAATTCCGATAAATATTTAGTTCGCTTAACTTTTGGACGAATCATTTAAATATTAAGTTTACTTAACGATTATAGACCATTAAACGTTTAAATATTACGAAAAAAATTTACTTAATATCTGGAATCTTACTTTCTACTTGTTAAATAATAAACAAAATACAGGAGCACATTTATACCTTAAGCATCAATAACGTTTACCACTACAACGAGAATTTTTAAATGCTTGATGTTGCATGGTTGAGCTAATTCTAGTTCTTGGTTTCTAAATTTCGGTAGTAAGACATTTGCTAAGTATAATATTATTATTAGTTTAGGGGAATGATTGCTCAGTAGTAGAGCCCTTACCTCTAATACAAGGGATCCTGTTTGATCCCAGCCTACGGAAATTTGTAGTGGACAATCACGAATCTAGGTTTCCTCTGGGTTCTTCCGTCTACTCCTACAATCCATTTTCTTTCACGCTTATACGTTGAAAAAACGTAAAATATAGAATGACAAAATACATCACAACACAGGTTATGTCAAGCACAAGGAACGTACAGCTGGCTGTCCCTAACACTTCCGACCTTCCGCTGAAACTTCCATGTCCACTGTTGTCCAGGCTTATATTTCGCCAACTTTGGGTCCACCTTGAAATCAGAGCGTATCTGAAAATTCTGTTGAATGCATGTCCGGAAATTATTCTCTATAGGAAATTTCCCGCACAACCATTGCACATGAAGCAAATATTTATTTTTGGATTTTGTATGATTTTCGGCATGCTGATATGAACCACCACTGCACCTT
Source organism: Thermobia domestica (assembly GCF_964235325.1). Classification (NCBI taxonomy): domain Eukaryota; kingdom Metazoa; phylum Arthropoda; class Insecta; order Zygentoma; family Lepismatidae; genus Thermobia; species Thermobia domestica. The sequence continues at coordinate 206,426,704 of NC_137455.1, forward strand.
TTCTCGAATTCGAAATAGCATGTAGGCTTCTAGAAATTCAGCTTTTTGACAATTTTGGCTGGTCATGCTCTGAAAACATGCATTTTTCCCTACAAGTCCATATGAAATTTTTCTCTTATATTGATGTGCGCAATCACCTCTTACAGATTTTCGATATAGTTCATTAGTACCCTTATATGCAATTTAGCATATCGTGTGGTGTGTAGTCTTTACTAAAAATGTATATTAAAATGTATACATATTCTTTAGCCAATAAAGCTGAATACATTTGTCTCTTTCACAAATCAAATATGCTTAATTCAGAGATGTAAATAATCACTCGCCCGGGGCGAGTGGTTCATCGGTGCAGGCGAATATTTAATATCATACCGAAGGTAAATAAATTATTTTTATTCTGGATGTGGGCTAGTATCTATTTTCTTGGGCTAGTATTTTTTTTTTTTTTTTTTTTTTTTTGCTTCTTTGCGTCCCTGGCTTAATTGCATTAACTTGTCAAAGGCTGTACAAAATTGGGATACTTTTTACCTAGGTATTCGCCAAGATAACCTGTATGAGAGATCATTGAACTTGGGTAGCAGTTTCTGAAATTTTAACCACGTTCTTAGAGGCTGACAAATAATGAACTTTATATTGAAGTTCTGGTTTGAAAGTCATGAAGTGATTTACGTTTGATATACTTGGATTTATATTTGGAGTGTTATAATACTACTGGAAAACATTAGGTATATATGCTACATATCTGTCATAAATCCCGAAAATTTTCTCAACCGATTAGTTAACTCATTATTATTTACTTAGAAAATTACAAATTTTGTTCTAAAACTCTATATTATAAATATGTAATTCGTTTTTTGGTTGGTTATTGAATTGGTCGGGCATTAAAATGTGATCTGATTCTAAAATATGTTTTAAAGTACAAAGATTATACAATATCAATACCAGGAATGTAGTATTAAATTGTGGGGAGAAAATTGAACGTCATATTCTGGGTTCATTTCAAACTGCTTTATAGAACATAATTGATATTAATCCTTTGGGTAGAGTTTAGTTTTAGTAGTAATATTGTATGAGACGTAGGCGTTACATTTTAATGTTTGATCCGAACCAAATGATCTTCTACTGGTAATCGAACCCAGTTCTTTATCACCTTAGACTATTATTTTCATGTATATGTTAGTATTTCAAACTTCTTATAGTTGTTTATGCCTAATAATGATAAAATACAAAGATAAAATCATTAGGGTTGTCATTAAACGTATGTACCAGTTGAAAGTTGTAAATTACTTTCTAATATTTTATTTATTTATTCATTTATTGGAGAATAGTTGAATCGGTGAGTGGAGAAAGGAGAATATTGCAAAAATAAACTCTGATAAAGTTAGTAGAGAGAAACACGAGAAATATTTCTATATATAGGATATGGATAGGTACCGTTTGTCACGTTACCTGTTAAGTTGTTAAGAGATTAACTCTATTAACGAAGGTGGCCGAAATAATTACTCTAGCTAACTGTTGCATTAAAAAAATCAATTAGAAATGAACCTTACATGTACGAAATATGGGCTAGAGAGAGTCACTGCTAAAGTCGACGTTATTTATTAAGTTGGTAGCGGATTGACTTCATTAACGAAATTGTTCGAAATAAATGTTCTAGCTATATTTGATTTTAAAAAAAATAGAATTGGAGAATTCGCTTAAATGCATGGGATATGGGTTACAGATACCGCATTGAAGTTGTGGTTATCCGTTAATACGTTAACGGATTGAGTTCATTAACAAATTCGACCAAGATAATCTCTCTAGCTATCCGTTGCAAAGAGACAGAGTTAGCTTATATATGTGGGATATGAGTTACAGAGTAGCAGCGTTAAAGTCACTTTTATCTGCAAATACGTTAACCGATTAACGCTATCAACAAACCCGGTCTAGGTAATTACTCTAACTCAGTGGTTCTCAAAACTTGTTGTTACCGTGACACACATTAAATATTAAAAAGTAGTTTGTGGCCCAGCTACCGGTACTTTTATACAAATACACATTGTAATTCTACGAAATAGTTATTTCAAACCAATTAAATATTGTAAATCGTATCTAATTTTTCCATATAAAGATAACACAGAGTTAACACTATTCTCAATGCAATGCCCTACCCCATGACAGATTTTGACTCACCCATTCTTTTCTCATCCTAACCCAGCATCTCTACTGACTGTACAACAGGGCCTAGCTCTCGGTAATCACTTACTCTTCACCTCGTTAACAAACACTTTCAATTTCCATTTTCTGAATGGTAGTTACTTTACAACATATATTTCTGCATCAAAATAAAATGTTCACAATTAAAAGGGAAAACTTCTCGCGACCCACCAAAGAAACAGCCCGCGACCCACTAATGGGTCGTGCCCCACACTTTTAGAAACACTACTCTAACTATCTGATGTAAAAACAGAATTTAGAAATTCGCTTACATGCATAAGATATGGGCTGTAAATAGTCAATTTTAGAGTCGCCGTTATCGTTTAATATGTTAATGGATCCACACCCTTAACGAACTTGGTCGGGATAATTGCTCTAGTAATCTGTTGCCAAAAAGCAATTCGAAAATTAAATTACAGATAACCACCGCTAACCGTTAATATCTTTACGATTATATCCATTAATGGACTCAAACGAGATAATCACTCTAGCTATCTGCTGCAAAGAAACATATTTTTTTAAAAAAAGAAATGGCTTATGTGTGTGGGATATGGGCCATAGATAGCTACTGTCAAAGTCACCGTTACCCGTTAGTACATTAACGGATTGACTGGATGTACTTTTCTTGTAAAGATTATTGCCCTACCTATCTGTTGAAAGAAGTCAGAATTTTAAAAAGATCGCTTGTTGTCAAATAAAATAAAATAAAAGAGAATAGAGAAATAAATAAGAAGGTTCTTCCTTAGTGGCTAGTAGGGCCAAGAATGGTTTTTAAATCATGTATGGGATATGGGCTATAGACAGCCACAAATAGAATTACTGTATCCATTACTACGTTACTGGATTGACTTCATTAATGAACTCGGAAGAGATAACCGCTCTAGTTATCTGTTCCAGAAAAAACAATTAGAAATAAATAATTCGCATCTGTTCAAGAGTTATCGTGTAAAGTAACGGACTAACAACACAATATTATATTTATCAATGCACCTTCCTAATAAAAAGGTAAATCTACTATAGCAATGTCTTTATAACTAAATACGCAATTTCATTAAGGATATATATGTATATTCCTTTATATTTATATCTTTTGCATTATCATATTTAAATTTAAAATTTAATTTCTGAGTTATCCTTAGCCCTAAGAAATCCAGTTATTCCTTATTTGTCATCTTAGTCTCTTACATCTTAGTTTATTAAATCTTTTGTTCAATCCTTGCAATGTCCGTATAGTTGAAAAGAGAGGAAAACTATAGGAGCATGGCATTAGGGTTTCTTTAGTTAAGTCTTAACTTCCCTTTACGATTTTTCATCTAAAGTATACATAGACACACATTGATTCAAATCAAGGACAGAGACTCCATTGTAGACCCCCGATACGGAGAACTGTGACTTTTAGATCGTTCCAATTATATTCTTGGAACTGTGACCAAATCACATTTCCACTGAATTGAAGCCATCAAGAACAGTTCACAGCTTATGTCTCCATCTTCTGCAAGTTACTTGGCCATCAAGCGGGAGGCACTGACACCAATCCAGCTGGAGACCTGCCAGACATTACCGTTGGCCATTTCTTCTGAGCTGCAACTGAAAGGACAGGCGGTGAGAAGGAGCGAGGGAGAATCCCACACAAAAGCTTACGTTATTATAGCGTTTTCTGAAGGTTGCCTGACATTAATGGTTTTTCCACATTTTCGGATCTAATGGATAGTTGGATCAAATTCAGACAGATAAAAAAAAAAAAAAAGTTTCACTTTCAAGCCAAACTGGTCACCAACACCTGAATTATTGCATTTGTTTGAAGACAGTTTCAACAAAACCGTAGAAATATATTACTTTTATATTGTCATTGTATCATATTGTTTCCAACAATCAGAGGAAGCGAGAAAAAGCAATATTTTTTAAAAATGTTTCAACAACATTTTCACTGCAATTTTATACGGTATATATATTTAGCGAGATGCGCTACAAGTTTAAGTAAATAAACTTGTAGCTTTTTAAGTCGTTGCGTTTTCTTTTTTTCTACTCTCACTGAACCGTTAAAATTTGTGAGCTTCATTTACAGGTTATTTTATCCAAAATTTCAACACGACAACGAGTCATTATTTATAATATACTAAGTTGTACACAATATACATGTACATACTTCAAAATTTTCTTATTTTAAAATGTAGACTTCATAAATATATTTCCTTTTTAGAAATCCAGTAAAACTGAGTTAATTTCGATCCCGATTACCCGCACTTAGCTCAATCCAAGCAAGCAAAAAAAAAAAAAAAAAAAAAAAAAAAAGCGCAAGGTTTTTAATTTGGCTAGGAGTCAAATATCGCATCTATCACATAGCTGCATGACAGCTAAGAATTAAAATCAACTGAAATCTTTAAGTGTTACGTCTCACGTTTATACAGGCTAAGCTAAAGGAGACGGCGATGCTGAGAGATGAATGAAATTGTGGAATTGAAAAAATAGGAGGAAACTGGAGAATTTCGGAAAACACGCACATGGTGTTTGTCACACCACAACGCTCACTTAGCACGAGCTGGGATCGAATCAAGGATTTCATGTACCAAAGATGAACGCTCTAACACTGAAACACCGTGGCCCTGCATTTAAAAATGTTATTAAACCATAGGCATCATTGGGGAGGGTAAGGAGGAACAATTATTTCCACTGACTTTGAGAATTACACCGTTTTAATCAATTGTTTACTAATATATCAATAAAAATACGTAAAATTCTTAATACAACGGACGATTTTTTACCCCCTATCTGGTAAGATCTAAAATGACACTGCCCTGTGCAGTATTCGCCCATTGTTACTAAATACAGTAAATTACAGGATATGTATGTAATACGGAGGGGCACGGTGGCTCAGCGGTAGAGTGTTTATTTCTGGTGCATGGAATCACTGGTTCAATTCCCGGGTAGACAACATTGTGTTCGTGGGTTTCCTCAGGGTACTTCCATTTCCTTCCATATCTTTATTCCGCCTTCCTTCCATCGTCATTCGCTTGCTTTATCATCCGTCTCCTTTAGCCTTAAGAGCATAACGTGGGATATTAAAGTAAAAAAAAAACATTTTTTTATTGTTGTATATAATGCAGTTGAGAGTATACTATACTACAGTTGTAATAGTAACAATCTTATTCCCTTAAAATGCACGATACTAAACGTGGATTGTTCCTACAACTAATTTCCTTACACATTTTACTGTTCTTTAGATTACTTCAGTTACTCAATACTTTCGTAAATCAGGTCAACTTATACCCAAAATTAATCCGATTTGACCCCTTACCGCATGCCGTGCCATATATGGCACATATCCTTTTTCACTTTGTTTTTTTTTTTTTTTTGTGATTTATCAAAGGCATCAAATGACTGTTTTGTCTGCTGTGTGAGATATTGACGTGTACGGATAAGAGATTTTAGTGTCATCTGGCATGTTCTTTGTGAGTTGTATGTGTGTCATATATGACACTTACTTATTTCTCGTTGGAATTAAGTGAAAAATCTAAAATTCATGTTTTAATTCATTTTTTAAGTTCCCATATGAGGATTTCCAATACTGATTATTTTTTTTCGCTAAAAGAAAAAATCCCGCAGAAAGAGGTTAACGATATTTTTTTTACTTTACTATTACTAATAATAATATGGCGTAAAAGGATTAAATGAAAAGTTATTCTATATTTTTTCTTTTTTCTTTTCCTTTTTTTTCCTTTTCTTTTTTCTTTATTTTGAGAATGTCAGTAGATTTATTTTTTCTAAACTCTACAGTACTGAGAATAGTATTACATATTATTTCATACTTTCTTTTACATATCTGTTACCTCAAAGTTTATGACTTCATTAAAAGGGAGCACTAGTGAGTGCAGTTAGTTTGGATTAGGAACCTAGATTTAGAATGGGCCATAATGAGTTTTATTTTTTTTTCGAAGTAAATGGACAGCACAATAGTTCAATGCAAACGTAGGATAAGTTAATAAAGTTATCCTAATGAGAACTTCAAGAGCACAAATGGATTATTAATATAAGAAATTAAAAATGTAACATATGCGTAGAATTTTCATTGGTACAGGAGAATGAATATATCTGTCTAAACTGAACTATTGTGCCATTTGTTAAAAGATATACGTATATACCATGAATAAAATAAAAAATATAACTCTATAGACCCTAGAATATGTAGTGGAAAGTGTTTGTTGCTTACTTTGAATCGAAGTTCTTAATCCATACTAGTTATATACTCAATCTTGCTTCTTTCTGATAATTTAATGGATCACGGCATAATAATATTTTAGAAGTCAGTTTGATCGTATAAACAGATGTGTTCTTCAAGTGTAAACATCCCCAAATAATCCATGACGTACCCAGTCCAAAATATCTTACTTACATGTCATTCTCCTCACAGAACAGAACCAGTTTTAAAAATTCTTATTCAATAGTTCTGAGGAAAGAACGGTAGCGTGAATGGTAGAGCGCTCAGCTCTGGTGAGAGGGATTCTTGGTTCGATCCAAGCCCATATGAGTCTGTGGTGAGCAGCATCGTTTCCGCAGGCTCTTTGAGGTTCTCCGTTTCGATCACGTTCTTATTCCATCAATATTTTCATAACCGTTCAACTTGGCTAACCATTCGTCTCCTTTACCCTAAAAGGCATAACGCAAAGAATTAAATTTAGAAACTTATATTTTGTTCTCAACAGTTTTGATATCCAATGGTCAAGTATTATGAAGTATTAGTTGAAATTCTGTGAAGTAAGGATGTTATAATGAAGTGACTTAGCTACATTCAAAATAAACTTGACAATGTTACTGGAATGTTTTGATCTGTTGTAATATGGATTCCTTATGAAAGTGTTGTTATCACTGAAATTACTTTGAAATGTTCTGTTATATTATTCGTGAAAGAATACGTATAGTAGACTGAATTATAAAAGACTTGAAAGTGATCGATTGCTTTAACGAATTGCAACAGAGAGCGGTTACTTTTACAATGCAACGTAATACGGGTTAGAAATAATGGCAATCAAGCAAATGGTATTTTCTTCGAACTCTTTCAAAAGAGAAATATAAGCCCGACGCTTCTATTAGGTGAAGATATAATCATATACAGACAGATATTCTATGCTTCAAAATTTGGAAATTATTGAGTGAACTATTATGTGATTTTAATAAAATTTCTCCCGAAATTTGAGATAAACAAAAGTGATGGATCAATTATATAATTATCTGAGAGATAAGTTTAATTTGTCTATCTCTTCAGTAACTGTAAAATTGTTGTTCTCTGTAAATGAATGTTCAGTATCATATTAATATGTAAACATTTTTTCCACCAATTATCTCCTAAAAGATTACACCATTGAAGTTTCCTTTGTGGTTGATTTCTGTAAGAATAAAAATAAAGTCATGCTAGGAATTGCGCTGTGACTTCGAATAGTACACATAGGAACATATTTTATTAAAGAGTAAAATTACGGAGCAGCTCCAGTTTTACAAACATAACTTCACGTTCTTTGGAAATTTCTGTGAGTACTAGGTACACAAATGACCCAGGTCATGCCCAAGGCACTGCAACTTCTCGTTTACAAATTTCAAATTACTCACGAGAAGAAATTGATTTTTTATTCTCCAAGTTTTGTTTTTCCTTGCCTGCAATGAACATAATATATTGCGTGGTTTTGTAAATTTGAGAGCCGTGAGAGAAACAATTCCAGCATCTACAACAAAGGAATTGTTTGTTAACTAAGTTTTATTTGAGGTCGAAAGAAAATCAGAGAGAGAAAGAATGGGATAGAGATAGAAGAACAATGCATCATCAATCCTTGCAGGAGGTCCTGACGTTGTTGGAAGTTAAGAACTTGAAAATGAATCGCCATGCAATGGGCTTGTATAGAAGGGCTTAATTCCAATCCTTCGGAATTTGCCCTCACGGAATAATTCCTGAATTTCCCGACTTACTGAAAACACTCCAATCAACTCAGTCTCTCTACTTTCTTTCTCTACCCCGCCTTTTCTGAGCTTTGGGAATTGAAGCTATCTGGAAAACTCAACGTCTGTTCTAGACGGTAGAACGGAATCCTGCGCCATTGACTACGGAACTCGGGTTCAATGCTGTTGAGCTCATACAAGAAACAAATACATGCGCGTATTTCCCTTTGGTTCCAGCAGCGCTCAATTATTTTTCATTTCGTGCAATCCATGCTTCAATTTCAATGCTTCCCGCAATTTACTTCTAGGTAATAAAAAAGATCTTCATACTATTTGTACGTTCATAAGCTAATACATATCCGTATTAACGTCTAATTTATTTGTTTTTTAAGAAATACGCTATTGATTTTAAATGTGCACGTAAATAAATGTATACTTTAATCCCCGAAACATTGAAAACAAGTAAAATAAAGCAATTAAAGAAAAATACGAATGTTTCCTGATACCGATCTATAACAAATATCTAATGGCTTTCCATTAGCTAAGCGATTCGAATCTGGCAATGCAGTCCTGTGATGTGGTGCCTGAAGACACATGTAGTTTAGATATTACGTTAAATTGAAGTTTCTTATCGTAACATTATATAAAATGTTAAATTCATAAACGTCGCATACAAAAGTCATACAAGTTTATTAAAATATAAAATGTTAAAATAAAACAAAACACATTATCAATTTGAAGTTAATGTTATTAGACCAGATTCTACATATAAGTGATATAATTTTAATGTTTCTTTATGTAACTTTTGTGTTTCAGAATGACAAGCCCTTCACTCTCACAAACAATTTGTATGACATAACAACCCATCTTTTGACAGTTAACCTCTTTATTTTTCCTACGGGAAGAAAACGTTAAACTCTAAACAAACATATGGTAAAAAAAAAAGAAAGTGTTTTAAACCTTAATCTTCCGATCTCTACACTAATTACAAATGTATATGTATCAGTGCTTGGTATTGCTTCTATTCTTACTTTCCAACTTGATATAGATTATAGTTTACGATTGTAAGTTTTCATTTTATTGGAACTCTATTTCCCATAGCAAGTTGGGCAACTAGAAAATTATTTAATTTCTTGTTCGGGCAATTTAAGATCCAAACAAGAATTGTATGGTATAAAAATAGCATTTTTTAAAGATGATAAAGGTTCAGGAATCATCATGAGATTAAGAAGGAAGCTTAATATTGAACATAAACAAAAATTTAATGCAATTTATTTATTTATTTAAAGAAGAATACAACAGGCTACTGCCTAATTACAGTATTCTAGGTAACAGTCATAATATTCATAATATATTATCAAATTAATATAGCACATTAACACAATATTATTAAAACTATCCACGTACGTTATTAGAATATAAGATATGCATAAGATAATGATTGAAACATAAATAAATATAATTTATCAAGTTGTATTTTTTAAAAGATTTATTCTCATCGTCATTAAGAACATTCAAAGTAGTGATTCCTGTCGTAAGAACCACACACATCAACTATGTATGGAACTCGTTTAAGATATTTGTTGTAACTTTATTGCAAAAGCATACAACGTTATTTCGATCTCGCGTGTTTAATGAGGCACCTTAAAATTGATATTTTCTAACAAGTCAATACAATCAATTCTATTGTGTAGCATTATATGTAATGGGGTGAGTAAATCATGAATAAATCATCTCCTTTCCAAGGATGGTAAATGAAAATTATCGTTTAGCTGGAAAGCCGAATCACATTTGAGATAGTTTTGAATCCGATTGAAAGTGAGAAATCTTATAAATTTGAGTTGTATGTTTTCAATTTTGTTAGTGTATTTAATGTACTCCGGATTCTATACTTCAGCAGTATATTCCATTTCAACTTACCGTACACAAGATAAAGTACTTTCAACGATACAATTTTTCTGAAATCCTTACCAACTCTTCTAATCCAAACCAAGTTTCTGAAACCTTTATTTACTAGAAGAGGAATGAGTGTTGAAAATGTCAAATGACTATCAAATATAACACCAAGATCTTTAACCTTATCTTCTTGACTTAACGAAGTACTATCTAACGTGTATGAATAATCGAATCAATTTCTACCACGCCTCCAGGAAATGGATTTATATTTGTTAATATTTACATTAGATTATTTTCTATACACCAGTTAAATACATTTAAAACCATCTTGTAATTTCACACAGTCATTAACTGATTTAATTTCTACATATATTTAAGGTTATCGGCAAATAATAATTGTTTTGATGTTTTGACAGAATTCGTCAAATCATGATTAAAAAGTTCAATAAGTAACGATCCTAGGTTCGATCCTTAAAATACTCAGATCGAATGTCTATCAACTTAGAAATGTACTCACGATAACGGAAAGACTGCTTACAACCTTTTAAATATGAAACTAGAAAATTTAGAGCAAGGTTTGCAAACTTAAAGAGACAAAGCTTATGTAGTAATATGTGGTGATCAACAGCATCAAACGCCTTTGTTATATCAGTGTATACAGGGTTGGAAAAAGTTCCGGAGTGGTCCAATATCTCGCGAAATATATAGATCAGCAAATCAAAAATAACACGTGTTAAATAGTTTTGGAAAATATACCCAATGATATCAAACACAATCCACTATCCCTTTCGGGTTTACGAGGGGTAACTTTAAAATTTTAAATGGAAACCCCATTTCATTTGCACATTTGGATTCTCGAGAAAAAATGACAACGATTTGACCCAAAATTGAAAATCAGTGCCTTCACAGATGACGCCTGAATCAACACACAAAAAGGTGATAGCAAAAGTTATGAAAATGTGAATTGTCAGTCTTCTATTCTGTGGCCGTACAGTTAGCGTATTGGATTGCGGAATCAGAGGTCTGAGTCCGATCCCCGTTCATGGCAAACATTTTTTCTTTTGTTATTTCACCAAATACATTCCATACGTTTTAACTTCAATTACGAGAGGTGTTGTGAAAGTCAAGTCTAATTACATCTATTTTTAATTTTAGGTGAATGAAAGCAACCTGACCATAAAGAACAGGCATATTTAAGAAGGTAGACAAGATTTCAAGGGAAAGTGTCAAGTGACCGGGTCACTAGAGCCACCACAAGTGCACTAGTTGAGCAAAACCCAGAAAACATTAATTTAGAACAGATACATGTGATTCGTTTTTTTAAAATTTATTTCGTAAGGACGCCAGTGTTAAGGAAATTCATCAACATTTGGTGAAGGTGTTTGTGATGATGCACTGACGCATCGATAAGCTCGTTTAAGTGTTGTAAAACAAACGTCGAAGATAAGCGTAGGAATGGTCGACCAAAAACACTAACTTCATCGGAAGTCATGGAAATTGTACAAAAAGTGATAATGTCCGATCGACGAAGAAATATTAGCGAAATAGCGGAGGAAGTAAAGATTGATATTCACAGTATTTGGGATGTCCCACACCACCACCTTCTGCTCACAAAGGTCTGTTCCAAATGGGTTCCTCACAATTTGAACGTTTTCAAAAGCAAAGGCGGGTGCGAATGTGTAAGGAAAATTTGGATTCTATGGAAGGAGATAACTACTTCTACCAGCATGTAGTGACAAGAGATGAAACATGGGTTCTCTGGTATGACAAAGAATCTAAACAAGAGCCATGCAGTGGAAATATCAGGGGCCACCAACTCCAAAAAATTCAGGGCAAAGAAATCGGCTGGCAAGTTTATGGTAACTGTTTTCGGGGACAGGGAAGGAATTCTATTGTTTGAAGCTATAACAAAGGGACATATCATCACAGGAACTACTTACAATAAAGTACTTGAAGCACCTGACAATTTACGCCGAGCAGTTCAGAGCAAACGACGCAGAGGTACAAATCGTCGAATTTTGCTTCTTCATGACAGTGCGTCTGGACACACATCCCATCTTGCGCAGACTGCTATTACAGAACAGTTAATGACTCAACTTTTCCACCCATCTGCAGTCCTGATGTAGCCCCAAGTGATTATTATTTATTTCGTCATTTGAAAAAACAGCTCAGGGGCCATCGAGTTTCAAGAGGCAAGCAGGCAATGGATGTTATGATTCAGCTTTTTAACTCCAAAAAGATTTTTTTTTATGTTGAAGGCATTGAGCCACTTGGAACAAAATGGAGACGATGTGTAGGACGCGAAGGTGGTTACATTGAAAACTAATAAGTTTTTCCCCCAGCTCATTGGTTTCCTTGTTAGCCAGCCATAGACTGACATTCCCAGCATCGCTCGTAGTACTTATTCAAGTTACAATACAAATATAATTGTTTTGCAAACTAGCTTACGAAGTGCTCACCCTTAGTAATAGGGTTATCAGGGTTAGATTTCATAGGGTTATTGACAACAACAACAACAAATTTTTGTCGCCATTCGTATTTTCTTGCAAGTTAATAAACTATGGACAAACACATTATTTTTTTTATCTAAGTTAAAATTTATGAATTCATTATTTGGGTACAAAAGTACACATAAAAATTTTCCTCAGCACGGCGATCAAACTCACGACCTCTAATCTCTCAGTCCAGTACTCTAATCGTATAGCCATATAATACAGGACTGAGAATTTCCATTTTCATAATGTTTTGATACCCCCTTTTTTGTGTGTCGATTCAAACGCCATCCGTGAAGGCACTGTGATCAAATTAATGTCACTTTTTCTAGAGAATATAATGTGCAATAAGAAATGGGAGTTCCCGTTTAAAATTTTAGTTATCCGCATACCCCTGAAGTGGTGGGGATAGCAAGTTTCGTTTGGTATCATTGGATAGCATTTTCAAAACTGTTTAACAGGTGTTATTTTCGTTTTACTGATCTGTATATTTCGCGAAATATTGAAGCGTTCCGTGACATTTTCCGCATCCAGTATATTGTAATACCTACTTTTCCACTTTTATCAAGAATTGTAGGCAAAAAGTCTGCAATTTATGTTAAATTTGAAATAGTTGATTTTTTGTTAAAAAGCCATGTTGATATAGCAAGATAGCGGGACTCATAATTCTGTCAAATAAGATATTTCCATATACTCTTGCAAAGAGAAACACACGTGGTGAAAATAAATCTAAAGTTTTTAGCGCCATATTCAACGGAGTGTCATAGGAGGTAATGTGATATAAATAAAATTGATTCCATTCACATACTATATTTGAAGTTCCTACACCGAATGTTATTACTTTTGGGTCTCTATACTGGAGTTCTATAGACTCTTCAGCTGTTTGGGTATGAACTCAAATTTGACTCTGTATGAGATAAAGCATTTATATATTAAATTAAACGTAAGACGAAACTTCCAGAATATTGTTATTAGGTAATCAAGAGGGTTTTCAAACAAAGCAGAAAAAATAGTTAACATACTGCATCTCATTTAATTACTAGAATAAAACTATATTTACAAATACTACACATAGTTTTACTAAAAGTTGCTTTCTTTCTTACAGATTTTCTGAAGGTAAGCACCATGAGCATTAGTATACGTTCCTAGGTAAGTAACGATATACATACAACATATTATGAGCCATTGATTTTCTACAGTTTTTGGATATTTACTACGGTACTTATTATATCTATACTAAAATATGGAAATGTGTCATACGTAGTGATATAGAAATCGACCTACTCAACCACGTTCAAGAATACATTTATATATAAATGACAAAATATATAAATGACACAGAATCTCATAGTAAATGACCATCACAGAGGCGAGCATGCTTACACTGGTTAGAAGAAAACTGCATTATATTTCAGAGTGAGAAAACAAAATATTTTTCTTCAAGTGATCAACATTTCTTGATTTGTCGCGATAAATTCTTCAAAAGTCCCATAGAAGTATTTTGGGAATACAATAAGGTCTTGGACGTCTAAGTCCTGAAAAGATTATCATGTCCTGAAAATTGGTAGCCAGAACCTCAATAGATACAGCAAAAGATAATAGGTGGCTCCTTTAAGTTGAATTCACAATTAATGTTCCTCAATTTCTAATAAGGCAATGAACTGTTTCACAAAATACTATAGCTTAGCACACGAATCTCTGCCGCGGTTGACGGCAAAAAAGAATTAGACTCGCGGCAGAGATTCGTGAGCTAAGCTCTAATAAACTTCAGTCGACACATTAGTGTCAAAATGCAAAGAACTACAATTCAGCGCCTAGATATGGCTTACAGCATATCCATTATTTGAGAATGAAGTGAAATATCGTGGAAGATGTTTTTCTTTTGGTTGCTAAATATTGACTGATCTACACTTCACTAATTTGTGCACACGGAACAACACCTCATCCGAAAAGAATTTGAAAGCAAATCTGTTAATGTTCCAACGTGCAAAATGTCTAAATCAAACACTCAATTGTAGCCGTTTACTTCTGTCATGTGATAATATAGTGTTCTTAGCATTTAGAAACAGCTCAACCAATTAAAGCTCTCTCGGAATTGTTTCCTCTCAAAGGATTATTTATTTGATCGGAGTTAACTCAGTATCCAGCCTAAAAGAAAAGATTTTAATTTGGTCATATGTTATGAATGCAGTGTTGCCAACAAACATTATTTCAGTTGCTGTATGCACACTCGACAGGAAGGAAATATGTTTCTTGAACATTACATTATAACTACATAGCTGTAAACGTTATATATTTAAACAATAGATTTATGGAAAATGCACATAGTTCTGGTTCAATTTACAGTGGAGAGCATTGAAACTTGATCGTACTACAGAGGTTTGGACTTCCCCTTTACCTGTAGATTCACACCCCATATAGTATCGGCAGGGCTGGATTAACCCACCTGAAGGCATGGGGCTAGAAAAAATATGTGGCCTCTGATAATTTCACCTAACACATTTCTGTGAACGTACAGTAGGAAAGTTAAGGGGAATATGTTTCATTTTTTTGGTCATATTTTATTTCATGATGATGATTGTATCTTCATGATTCTTTTTAAATAGCCAGTTGAGATTTTGATCAGAGTGAAGGCCCATGTCCACCTAGGGGCCTGACGCTATAGCCTCCCTAAGACTCTCCTTAATCCGGCCCAGAAAGGAAGCACAAAATTCGAACAAACCAACGTGCACATGAATAGTTTATTTACAAAGAAAAATATCTTAGGCCATTGCCAAAAAAAAAAAAAAAAAAAAAAAAAAAAAAAAAAAAAAAAGATCAATACACCTATTTGCACATTTCAATTGTGAGAAACTTGTATATTTCTAAAACTGTAATGCATACTCTGGGCTAGGAAAACTATAGTAATAATCAAGATTATTCTTTCGTTGCACCGTCTCATAATATTTCGATATTTGAAATGCTTTTCTAACTTGTTTGTGTAATTTAATTTAAAATTGCCAAAATACCTAAAAACAACACAGTTCTTTACTATCATTATAGGAATTGTGTTTTAGGTGGAATGAAAAGCTCTCAAACTAACTGCAACATACTTGAAAGGAAACCTCAAAGGCTTGTTTTGTTGACGGCTACATAATATTTATTTAACTTGTCTTATATAATAACTGGAAACTGGAACTACCTTCTGTTACATTGATAAAAATTCTCCTCTTTAGCTTTATAAACTTTACACTTCAAACGATGATTTCCGTGGCGGATATAGTATACGTAAGACCGTCTGAGTTTCAGAAGAAGCTGGACGCTCATACTTTTACGGATTATTCATTGAGTATCTACGAACTTAGAAAGGGGGTAACAAACCCACTTTCATTTACTTATCCACTGATACGAAAATAAAAAAGAACGTACCTATTTGCCCTTGTACTTTATATGCTATAGCGCATTACATTATATGCAACAAGGATTTTGGTCTGCATCATGATATAAATTTAAAAATATTTAACATTTTTCGAATCGAAATCAACAAAATTTATTCTAGAAAGTAAAAATAGAATGTTAAGCACATATAATGAAGACAACGCAGTGATTTAATTTGGTAACGTATAAATATATAATATGAAGTATCCTCGCGCACGGAAGACAGGGGGTTCTCATGTATACTATTACCTCCGTGGCTTTACTACTAGCACCACACATAACAGCAGTATGGAAAGAATATATATATTGGTTTTTACAATTCTTTTACGTAATTAATCAATTAAATACATGTTGCATACATAATAATACATGTTTCTACCATTCTTTTCTCCTCCTATGATCTTTTCAATCACTCTGTTCAGTTGTTACCGTCAACTTATATCCTGACAGCCATAATGAAGTAACGACTTACCAGAAATGAGTTTTCTTGTAGATCAGAGCTTAACAAGAATATATGTGGATTTAAACTTCCATTCAGACACATCACTACGTGAATATAAGTAATATAATCATTTCATGAGACGTAAGTGGACAATACAATTATTTTTGTTTAATACCCTTATGGCTTTTTATTAGAAACTACATATACTACAATATACCATATAAATAAATTAGTTTAGACAGTAGAAAATAATTTGATCATATTGTTGCGTGACAGTGAGATTTATGTGTTCAAGCGAGAATATTATATATACCAGTCTCTGGCTAGCTGGGGGCTTCGCACCCAGACCCCAAACTTCGCTCGGCCTACGGCCTCGCATTTCTTATCTATCGGCCTTTGCATCAACAGTGAATTTCGTGGACTTGCTGTTCATATTTCCTGAATTTGCCCATCCGGGGGCTTCGCCCCTACACGCTGTCTTAAATCCGCTTACTGCTTCGCACCTCTTGAACCCACAATTCTATCGCTTCTTTTCCTACTTCAACTATCTAAAATACAAGATTTTGTATCCCAAGAAGATGCCCATTTAAATAGCATGGGAATTTCTTCATCCCGTTTTAGACACCAAAAAATTAAAAATATTCATTTTCGGCAATTTTTCTGTGGGTTTGTCCCGAAGATCTACAACCATGTCAATTTAATCATTGTAGCCCTACATAAGTGCTCAATAATTTGGGGATGGGGGGTGCAAAAGGTGTTCCATATAAGTAACACGGGAAAGATTTTTCAAATCCTTATATAGCCACTCCAAATTTGGATTTTTTTATTTTTACTGATTTACTTAGGTAGTGCTAACGAAAACGTATACAAACATACCGAGTTTCAAAAATTTTTATTCCAATTCTAGGTATCTAAATCATGAGATTATAGGTCAAAAAAGGCCCATTTAAATGACATGGGGAAAGTCTACCTCCCCTCTTTACACCCCCCAAAAATTTAAAAATATTCACTTTTGGCAATTTTCCTGTCGGTTAGTTCCGTAAAGCTACAATCATGCCAAATTTAATCATTTAATCAGGAAATGCTCAATAATTTATGTCAGCTCATGTAGTTTTACATATACTCGTAGTTAGGATATATATATATATATATATATATATATATATATATATATATATATATATATATATATATATATATATATATATATACAGTATGGCGCTAAATTAGTTGTACAAAAGCAGAGGAGTGATTCCTGAGAGTAAAACAAACAAAAAATTCCCATAAACATAGGGCGAAATCCCCATCGTTTACGTGTTATAGGCTGCCGAAAACATAAAAAAATGAATTCTAGAGGTCCATAGCTCCAAAACTATGGGACCTACCGTAGTCAGATCAAGACTTCACTTAGGGACTAGTATGTGACCTGTCCAAAAATGCGTGTTTCAGAATCCTGAGGTGCTTCCACAACAATTTTTATAGAGACAGTTGACTACAGGCTTATAATATAAAGTACTCTCCAACTATCTCCATAAAAATTGTTGCGTGAGTACCTTAGGATTCTAAAACATGTATTTTTGGATACAGCACATACTAGTTCCGAAGTGAAGTCTTGACTCGACCAAGGTAGGTCCCGTAGTTTTGGAGCTATGGACCTTAAGATTTCTTTCTTTTCTTTTCTTTTTTTTTTTTCATGTTTTCGGCAGCCTATAACACGCAAACTATGGGGTTTTCGCCCTATGTTTATACGAACTATTTTGTTTGTTTTACTCTCAGGAATCACTCCTCTGCTTTCGTACAACGAATTTAGAGCCATACTGTATAGATAGATAGATAGATAGATAGATAGATAGATAGATAGATAGATAGATAGATAGATAGATAGATAGATAGATAGATAGATAGATAGAGATGTATAGATATATTTCAAATTTGCTGCTCACCTACACAATGAATCTTTAAAGTAAATTCAGTCATTTATTTCTGTATCTTTGAAGATGCAGTAAGAATTATAAAAGTTTATATGTACAACATGTCTAATTTTAACAGTGTTACATTTTCTTTAATTTTTAGTAGATGGTCTAAAACTTAAGCAATGCTATTTAATACTATCATGTACTTTTTTCTTTCTCTAGGTCTTTTTATGTGGAGATTGGAGCTTCTGATGAATCTTCTTCATAAAGCACTGTCCTGTAATTCTTCCCCTGTTAGATCTTTCTCCTTGAAATCAATCTTAATGACATATATCCGTATCATTCTTGGTCTCCCTCTTCATCTCTTCCCACGCTAATTCAAAAGATAACTTCATGCTACTAAAATATCATTCCTAATTGTATATGTCGTGTGTTTAAGAATTAAGTGTATTACTACAGCGGTTTTATACAGTATGCAAAATGTTGTTATAGATGTATGACTTTAGTATGGATTACTACACAACATTTTGTGGGCAAAAACATGTTTTAAAACGTATTTCATTCCGTGTTTCACTTGCAGGCTTTATAATAAATAATTTTAATCATTTTATCGTTCATTTTTGCTTTTCGTTGCATAAATATAGAAACGCTATATTTTTCCCCCTTACTTGATGAATTATTCTACTAATGTGAGAGTTACTCTTGTATTATTTGATTTAGTACCTCATATTTGGTGGTTTCGTTTTTATTACATCTCGGCCTGTTTCATATCTTGCCTAATGAGTTTCATTGACACCACCCGCTCTGCATAACTACATTTACTGCTGTAAATAATTCACATTTCGCCTTTTTTCCTCTAACAAAAATGCAGCGTAGAAAATCAGCTTTTTAACTAACCAGCTTGGATGCTAGGTAAAATGTTCATTTTCACATTTTCAACCGACAAGAAAAAAATTTATATGTTATTCATAGAAATGAGCATTTACCAATTTCTATTTCATTAACAAAATGTTTGACTTTGAACAGGAGGTAATTGTTTAATTTGTAGCAGTACAGCAAGTGCAATTTTGTTTCTTCCATTGCAAAAATAATAAAGATAAATCTCGTTAACAAAAAAATTTGATGCGTAACAAAGAATCTATCTTTGTTTGGTGCAATAAACTTTGTATATATTGAGTGTTACTTATTACCAGTATCATGAATATTACAACACATTTTACTTATTGTATAATCTGTGTTTCATGTCGAGCTGTTGAAAGGATTTCAAAATTGTTATTCTACCTTGAATACTAGGAACCGTTCGGTCAAAACATTGATATTTTAAAACGTATTCCTACATATGTTTATTTATTTAAAATATATTCTCGCGCACCTATCGTGATATAAATACTTTCAAAGACGGTAGATTTTTTATTATTTCCTTAGTTCCGGGTAAAGTAATTGAGCTTTCCCGGGCTTGATTCCGAGTAGGAACACTCGGTCAGGAAAGCATTAAAGCGTTTCCTGGCCAGACATTCTGAGTGAGAATTTGCTGTGTTTTTCTCTTTCACACCAGGCAATTACCGGGATGGTATTTAACATAGTCTCATGCTGCCTCTTTCCTTCACCATTTTTTCTTCCTTCCCAATTACCCGGGAAATATGATCACCGATGAATATCATCCCTCATAGGCCTACATGACTAGCTAACTTGACTAAAGTACCCAAACCCCAGAAATCTAATTCCTAATCCTAATTCTTTTATTTATGTCAGACGCAAAGGAGTATTAATGCAAAATACATTCATTCTTATAAACCTTTATGATTGACTGGCTAAAATGTTCCTTGTGAGTGCAGTCTGGTATTCGAATCCAGGTGGGATACTTGTCTTGTATGTATAACGCACATATACCACAAGAGGGATTTTGTTTTGTTCGAAGTTAGTTTCTTCTAACATATTTTATATTAGCGAAATATCATCTAATGTACTCTTCATAAAGTGGGCATTGTTTTAGTTTGTTAACAAATAACGGAATACAGACAATATCAGAGAGAGACTATTAAAGAAAGATGTTAATACTGATGTTGATCGAAAAGTGAGATTTACAAGTTGAAGAATAACAATTGTTGTTTTTTTGACAATAAATGTGAAATTTTGTAAAAATTTGTAAAATTGAACTCAAAAATCAATTGTACTTTTCTACGTGCTCTAATGTATATACTTTTTGGTAGTCGTTCAAAAGAGAATAACAATACCTCTGCGGTTTCATTTGAGTAAGTTCAATGCATTTAAAAACAGCAAGTAGTAATTCATGAACATTTCCCAAAGCAAGTGCAAGTAAGAGAGAGTCTTAGTATAAAATACTGGTACTAGCATTGCGCTTGTGAGGCATCCTCAACACGTTATACAAAGTGTTCAGAAACTTACAGTTGTCACTTAACTATCGATTTTAAACTGTTATATTAAGTAATTCTTCGGGCATATAGGTAGGCGTGCAGATGCTCAATGTATATATGGAATATAGTATTCAAAGTTTGCACATCTTGCGACACCTCAACGATTGTCTTGCTGAAACCCATCTGAAAGTCACATATCGTCCCGTACGTACTTGATTGGGATTAAATCCGGAGACCTAGAAGATATAACAGAATGCATATACCGAGTAGAGCACACTAATTTACTTAAGAAGGCAAAAAGGTACATTATCCTGTTGGAAGATACAGTTACTCAAACTGTACAGATAATGTTAAAGATAAGGATATTGGCCGTTCCGGATGTACGATGCCCTAGTCATGTTTCTCTAAATGAGGAAAGCCAAAGGCAAGTTCGGTGTGTATATTTTTATTACATATAAGCCAGTAATCATTCATGGGGTACTCTATATTATGTGATTATGTTATAGGTAAAAGTTATTTCTAAACTCATCTCTTTGAAATTACGTAAAAGTGCTTGAAGTGCGAAAACGTTATCGAAACAGCTCTAGTAGCAAGAAAACTTTCGGCTACTTGGCGCGTGCTTGGCGTTTGGCTTTTTACGCTTGCTATCATACAATCTGCCTTTTGTTGTACTTGCAAGAGATGCCTTAGACTCTTCGCAGAGTGTCATAGCATCACTGGCCGTTCACTGACTATTGACTTGATTTGACTTATAAAACTCTTGCGTCAAGCTTGAATGGAACCCTGAATTCAAGGTTGCCCCATGTAACTTCGTTACTGGAACCCAACCTGCGGCATGCTTGCACATTCTCCAATCAAGCTGGATGCAAGCTTGGCCTACTTGCAATTCGAACTTACAGCAAGCGGTTTGCAAGTTGTCTCTGCCACTAGGGAGTATATGAAATAGATAGTGTGCTTAGTATTTGGACTTATGACATAACTTTCTTAATTAAAATTCATCTACTCTAAGTGCTAATATTTAAACTTTTACTTTGGATGTGGAGTGCCCTTGCTGAAAATTGTACTACTTTCATTTAAATGAATATCGATATATACAGTTGGTTCTTAGAAGTTGCACTCGAGAAATTGGTATAGTTCTTTTTGGTGTTACATAATAAGTTGTTATTTGACCATAGGTAAATTTGAACTAATGACTATATTTCCTCTTAGCATTTTTAAACTACGGAGCTCACCAAATTGAAATATGAGCGCAACTATTCTACTTTCAAGGAAAATAACAACGAACAATGCAAATAACAATTTTTATGTTTTATGACAGTTGACAACATAGACAGATTCAATTAGCTCTGTTTACTTTTCCGCAGTTTGTCAATTTAATAGCAAGCACATCTTTTTTCTTTTCTTCTTACATTTGTTGTTGACCTAAAACAACCACAAAAACATCGCAGCACATATGTTTATTTGTTGTTGATTCAGGCAACGTATTTTTTTCCTACATCTCAACATGTATGCATAACATCTCTGTATATTCAGTATATATCAAGCGTGCGTACACCTTTAAATAATAAGCTGCATTTCTTTTACTTCGTGTATTGTTTTCGTAATTTGCAGTTATGAAATACCTCACATCAGAACGTATTTACAGATAAGAATTTGAAAATTTTTGCAGAAACTAATGGGAAAAAGACACTTCATCAATCTGTCACTTAATCAAAAGTTCAAAGCAGCCATATCGTCAAACGATCACATTGTCAAACATAGGAGGACAGCTCGTCAAACGGCCACTTCGTCAAAAACTTTAAAAGAATCGGCCACTTCGTCAAACTACCATATCTTCAAATGATCACTTCTTCAAACAATCACATTGTCAAAAGAAACGATTACTTCCTCAAATAGACACTTCTTCAAAAACAAAAGACAATCTCTTCACCAAAATTTGTTCAAAGACTGTGCTATCCTATTAGCGCGGAAACAATTCTAGACGAGTCTGATATTTATGTCATATTTGCGTCAATAAATTTCGATACAAAACCACGCGGGACACAATCTCTCATGGTCAACATCTCTCTCCTCACCAAGAATCCCGTGGACCAAACTTTCACCTACGCAAAACTTCATGAACCAAAGTTTCACCCAGCAAAACCCCGTCAGGAATCTCGCCTGGCCTGGGACCAAGTTTCGCCCAGGACAAAACACCCGCTCCAAAATATCGTGGTACCAGATAGCTATATCTTCCATGTAGAACGTTCAAAATATCAATGTATGCATAGATATAAAAGTAACATCTACAATCAAACACTGATATCTCTACGGTACAATATTTGTATTACTACAGAATAGGATCCGCTGTTTCACGGATACATTTTCGTCTCCCTTAGCCTAACGAACATCACCGTGGGACGTTAAACTAAAATATTTCATCACTTTCAAATAGGTACTTAGATATTATTTCCCCATCTCCAACATTTTACTAACCTCTTTATAATAGACTAAAACTATTTTCGATTCAAATGTATTTAGCAGAAAACACTTCCTGCAATTTTTAAATAAATTTGAGTACAGTACAGAAAATTCATTCACCGACCAGAATACAGAACAATTGCGAGCTGAGCTTTAATTTTTTTTCTCCGTTTACACTAGCTTTCCACGTTTATTGCAAGGGAAAATCAAGAAAGGGAATAAGGAAAGAAAAGTAAAAAAAAAAAAAAAAAAAAAAAACGCCGTTTGGCTATCAATAGCATACACTCGTAAATACAGAACTTTTATTATACACATTGGAAAAGTACCGGTACAACATTACATTATTTTTCAACATACTCACCATAGAAGTTGAGGTCATTATCATAACGTTTTACACGGTTTGAAATTCCTTCTGCAAAAAGTATACCGTCTTGGAATGAAGACGCCCATTATCAGCTTTGTGGAGAGCATTGCCATTGTTGAAGCGGTGCGACGCATGCCACTATTTCATGTGCGTGCGAGTTCCTTGCCTGCATGAGTTCATTACTGACTTCAGAGGTTTTTTATAATTGCACGGGTTTTATACTTATATATATTTAAAATTAACAATAGGTTTGCTAATTCATTTTTTCTAAATAAGGTTTATTACTGTTTGTTATCCTTTCTTGGTGATGAACAAATTCAATTTTAAACAATCATAAATTGGCCTAGAATAATGCGTATTTACATAGTGCAGGAGCCAATTAACTTTCTTAAGTAAAGTATTAATGTACATCCATTTTTTTCTCCATTGGAGCTCATAGATTTACCATATTATAATAGCCATACTTTGTATATGGGTTAACGCTACTTCCTAATAGTTGCCCTATATTCGCTAGGACAGTGCAATATTTTATAAAGCTTTACCACTAACCCAAATAAAATGTACTACCAATTATTTATTCCATCTCAAGTAGAATATAATTTATAAAGTAAGAAACACGAACACATTATACAAACTACAGACAGTTGTTTGTTGAACACAGCCCGCTTTTACTCTATTAATTAATTATATTCTAGAATCAAAAATTATTTCAATTCATGAAGCGTTATACATTTATCTACAACTACATACCTTTTTACATTGGAGATTAAGAACAGGTGAACCAATACAAAATTATTACATACTTCCAAAGTTTTGAACAAGAAAGAATCATAATTTATTTAAAACAATTGTTTATACATGACGTAATATTCCTTATGCGAAGGTTTACTTTATGAAGTCCTTAATTCTTATGGTTATAAATACAGCGCTTTTTGGACTGACAGTGTTCAACTCGAACTCCCTTAAGATGAAACTAAAATCATATTTACTGGAAACGTTTCTCAGTTATCGCTAACACACACACTCACATGGATATATATATATATATATATATATATATATATATATATATATATATATATATATATATATATATATAACTAAACTAATCTAACTAACTCTATGGCCTATGGTACCCAAAGGTTCAACGCCGCGTTCACAAAAACTCTCCACTGACTTCCATCCTTAGCCAACTGGATCCAGTTTCTATTTAGTATTCCTATTTCTGCGAGATCATCTTAATATTGTCCTTCCATCTCCGCCTAGGTCTTCGTAATGATCATTTTTTGATTGGTCTTCTAGTTAAGACTTTGAAAGCGTTTCTACTTTCTTCCATTCTGGCTACATGACCTTCCTACCTAAGCCTCCTAGACTTGATGACCCTAATAATGTTTGGTAAACCTTATAAATTATGTAATTCGTCGTTATGAAGTTTACACCATTCCCCACTCCCGTTCCTCTTGCGTACGAATATTCGTCTCAGGATCTCATTCTCAAATACTTTCAGTCTACATTCTTTCCTCAGAGTAAGCGACGATGTTTCGCAACCATACAGCACAACAGGCATAATTATCGTTCTATATGTATATTTTAAGCTTCAAATTTCTCGACAGAATTCGCGGTGACAAGAGATTTTGAACTGAATAATAACATGAATTCTATGCTTTTATATATATACAGAGAGAGAGAGAGAGAGAGAGAGAGAGAGAGACGGATATGTGTTGAGTTTTGAGCACTTTCTCGTAAATTTTCATTACTGTGATTACTATATTTCTAGTTAGTCTAGTAAAATGCATTTATGCGAATACAAATTGATTCTCATCCTTATTTAATTCAAACAGTTCTAAAACTATTCTGACAATACTTCTTCTGCTATTGCTTTTGTCTTTCATATGTTGATTAATTGTGCAATTTGACTAATTTGCTACACCAGTGTGAATTCAGCATAACATGTACAATCTTTACATCGAATATGCAAAATGCCTATATTGACTCTTATTGGAACTCTCAAAGTAAAAATTTTAGAAACAACAATGGAGAGATGCATGCTAAGAATAACTAGGCTGGAAAGAAATAGCTTCTCTCTCGTAGGCACAAGATGTTATAACGACTGCAGATAAAATGAAATAGAGATGAGATGATCAGGAACCTTAAGGAATTGATAGAATACGGATGATGTGTTCTCCATTGGATTGTTTGAGACAAGAATCGAGTAGAAGATAGTCTTTCATAAGCAGCTACCCATTTAATACACTCTAGCGTGCAGTTACCTTTTCCTGACTTGAATTTTATTCCAAGTTACGATATTACTGCTAAGAAATCTCGGAACCGACCAACTCGTACCAATGTGCCATTTATTATGTCTTACAAATCGTCGATCCAATGCGAAAACCGCAAATATGCTGAATTTGACTTTGAGTTATAAGCATTTTAATATTCAACTTACCCCGAAAAATCAGTATATAGGTTAGGTACATGTTTTAGGAATTGACGATAACTTCTAATGTACTCATATTTCACAAATGGGACCTGGTATTGGAAAGTGAAACTGCACTTACATGAAAATAGCAAAATTTGCACTTTGGCATTGGACCGACGAAATATAAACGCATGACAACATAAACTTCACCATTGTATTTCTGTTAAAATTCTACACTAGTTATATTTACGTATTGTATAATCCCTTTTTTATTTAAAACAATCGAACGAGATACAAGATGGCCGACTTTAAGATGGCGGGTATGTCACGCTATCCTCTAATAGACGTATACTTCCTTCCGAAATCTATTAGTGTGTTTGTTTCCCATCCCTTTACCCGTTTTACAAATACGCTGAAACTTTCAGACTTGAAACACATTGTTCTGTCTTGTTCTGATCAATCAGTATTTTGGTTATTGGGCCCGTCTTTGTAAGCAGAAGCACTTTAGTGCGAAGTACGGAAACAGTCGTGACTGATACATTCAGTTTGATTAGAAAGTACATTTACTTTTCAAATTGGACTGTAGCCTTACTTTTTTCAGAAATTTAACCTTGCAGATTGGAAAATAAATTTTCTCCGACTGTTCAATTTTTTTTTTTTTTTTTTTTTTGCACCCGGCAGTAGTAACGAGTATTAGTGGAATACATTTAATATATATTATAGGTATTTCTTTTATAAAGGACTCTACTTTTCTTTTTTCTTAAACTAAACAAAATGCTTGTCTAGATTGAAAAAGCACTACGCGAAATTATATATACAGCAGCGGTAAATAGGTGCAAGAAATTGAAAATATTCCAAAAAGGGAACATCTAAATATACATATATAATCTTTTAACCTTTCAAATGTTATAGGTTAATAGGGATATATACCTCGCCGTAAATCAATAATAATGGCAATATATATTATAATCTTCCTAAATATATGACTACCATTTAAAGTTACCTCAATTTCGTTCGATGTGCCATTTTCAGAATTAACACAGACCTAGCGCCCCGCTGTGTTAAAAGTTTTTATAAAAGGTCTCTCTGGATGTATTTTATAGTTGGCTGGATCACATAACCTCTTATTGTGGCTTGAATCACGAACCTTCTAGAAGCACTTTCAACACGGAAAATAAATTAAAAAATATTAGATACTATGTAATAAAAGTACAAAATTTTGCAAAGCAGGAACATATCATGATGTCCAGAAACTCTTAATCAAATGTCTTTAGTAGTTGACAAATTGCCACAAAAGAATCTTCCTGTGTCTTTAAATATGATTATTTGCGGTGTGTAGTATCACAAAATAAATGTGTCTGTTGTAAGATTTTGTGCATTTGTGGTGCATCATGTCGAAATCAAAGGATATATTGTACTACTGTTTAACTTTACTTTGTACCTGCTTTTTTTCATCAAGAATAATGTATGTTTCTAAATAGACTACTATGCCTTCATATTCTAGCAAATAAAACTTGAACGGAAGCATATTATAATAACTTCTCACACAACAATTACTGATGCTGACGACCAATAAAGGTATAAACATGTATGTACCTACAAGTTTGCAAGACTACCAACCCAGATTACGCCTATTGTCCTTCCTTTTTTCTCCAGGAATCAACAAAGTAAGGTGCATTTTAAATACAACATGATATTGCTAAGTATACTACTACCACTTACGTAAATATAATTTAATTGCAGGTCCTCCGGAAGGGCGTCAAATAACTGGGAAAAGCATTAGAAAGTTTGTTACTGAAACAGTTTGGAGTGACCCAATTATGATTATGTATTTAATGTGGAATTTTGTTTTTTTCCATAACTTCTATTCTAGAATTATTTCTCTAAACTCATGATTTTTCCACGTTTCTCTGACCTATATCACGTGAATTTGAGAGTGGCTGTAATAATTAATATTGTATTATGTTCATTTGTATTCCCTTACTTTTTTTAGTTAGGTAGTTGACATAACATCATCTTCGATATTACAGTAAAATCATTTCAGACCATATCAGATTAAGTTAATATAATTTCAGCATTATTGTTTCTATGAATAATAATAATAATAATAATAATAATAATAATAATAATAATAATAATAATAATAATAATAATAATAATAATAATAATGGAATCTTATTTTAATGAGACAGATTAAGTACAATCTTTCATAGGTGTACCTCTCAATTTAATTCTAAGCAAGTGAAATATAATTTTCCATTATTGAAATTAATATCTATTTAAAAAAATATTACGAGCATGATCATTTTGCATTAAAAATATATGTATTTAAGATAATAAGTAATATTTATTAGTAGATCAATATCTCATCGACAAAGAAATATGTTAATATAATATGTTATATTGAACTGATTAACCTTTGGGGATCTTATGGTACAATTTGTACCATACTGGTATTTCATGGTACATTGCGTTATTACTCTCCTACTTGCGCTTTTTCGTCCGGTTTTTTGTTTGTTTGTTTTTCAAGTCCAGAGGCATTGTAGAAGACCTTACGTATGGTTTCACACCTTCCAGCGTCGAGACATAGGAGGTGATGACGTCATAATTTTAAAATATATATTTTCTTTTATTAAGCCTATGTTCATTAATTTTTGGCGGGCTTATTTTTGCACGTAGAAGATTGAAATTTTGCACAAACATTCAGTTCACCGAGTAGTATTTATCAGATTTTTTAAAAAGATTACAGGGGGGGATCCAGAGGGGCAAAAAGTTGATAAAAGGGATATTTTGACAAAAAAAAATCCCGAAAATCCGCCTTAGATACATGATGGAGACATGTGAATGGTACCGCCTGAAAGACAGTTCTATTATGAAGAGAATGATTGGCGGATTATAGTCCTAGTGTAATTAGGGATGTCTCAGGGAATTTAAAAAAAAATATCCTTGTGTATACGGGAATAAGGGACATTGTCGGTATATATATATATTTTTTTTTTGGCGGACTTACTTTTGCACCTAGAAGATTGAAATTGTGCATAAACATTCAGCCCACCTAGCAGTATTTACCAGTTTTTTTCAGATCTCTGCGTTAAAACAGGGGGTCCAGAGAAGCAAAAAGTTGAAAAAGCGATATTTTGACCAAAAAATCCCTTTCTTTGGGATTTTCTCACCTTAGATACATGATGGAGACACGTGAGTCCTACTGTCTGAAAGGCAGTTCTATTCTGAAGAGAATGATAGGGGAAAAATGACCCTAGGGTATCTCAGGGAATTTTTATCAAAATATACTTCTGTACAGGGAAATATGGGGCATTTTCGGTACGTTTTTTTTTTTTTTGTTTTCTTGTTTTTGCGGGCTTATTTTTGCACCTAGAAGATTGAAATTGTGCACAAACATTCAGTCCACCGAGTAGTATTTAACAGATTTTTTCAGATTTCTGCGATAAAACACGGGGGAACAGAGGGGGAAAAAGTTGAAAAGAGGGACATTTTGACCAAAAAATCCCTTTCTTCGGGATTTTCCCGCCTTAGATACATGATGGAGACATGTGAATGGTATCCCCTGAAAGGAAGTTTTATTCTGAAGAGAATCATTGGCGGATTATAGTCCTAGGGTAAATAGAGATGTCTCAGGAAATTTTTTACCTGAGATCATGGTCTTTTGCGGTAATTTGGGGTATCGTGGGGATTCTTGATAAAATTTCTCCCGCCCTTACTATTCAAGATAGAACCTTGAAATTTTGCACACACATTCAGTCTACCATGTACTATTTACAGACTTTTTGGAGATCTCTACGTTCACACAGGGCCGTTCCAGAGAGGCCTAAATTGTGAAAAAAATCCCCAAAATTTTCCCTTTGACATCACTTTTCCCTCTTCTGGTATATAATATTGGCATGCAAGTGCTACCATTTGAAAGCCTGCTCCATTCTGAAGAGAATGAATATCAACCATGATCCTAGAATAAATAGTGACGATGCAGTAGCTGTTTGACTGAAAGTCTAAAAAATACCCCAAAAACCCAGGTTCCCAAAAGGGTTAAAGTAACATTCTTGCATTCGGCCATTGTTCGCTAAACGTAAGTTTCCAGGTGTATAATTGAGGTAGCTGAAAGACAGCTGGAGTAGCTGTAGCTTTCATTGTTTTACATTATATACTAATAACAAGGTTGTAGTGTTGGGGAAACGAGAAAAGACATGCGTCTTCTATTTATTTTCTTGGAGGCCTTCTTTAAATCAATCTTCCTTTGAAATTGAAATTTGAAGCTTGGCTGATAGCGTCTTTAAAATTTATGCAACTCATTTGGTCGTGTAATTGCACTGAGTAACTAATATAATCAAGTTCCATTACGATCAATAATTTGTATTTCCTTATTCTTCATTTTACATATTGAAGTGATTTAACTGAATGACGTATCAAATAAAATTCGAGGAAACAGAAAATTTCGTGCTTGTATACGCTCTAATTTAAGTAAAACATTAGATAAACCTATGTTTCAGTCCTCACTGTTGTTAACATGCGATGTAAACTAAAGCTATAAGATTGATGGCAGAAGGTTCTTCTCTTGTGTGCTGTTTTCTATATTGTTGTGAGTACATTCTCCCACAAATATAACATGCAATGTAACACAACATCCAGCAAATACGAGGTGTGTTCAAAAAATATCGAAAGTTTGGTTGGCAAAAATACATTTATTGACTTGGAAACCAGAAACACTAATCCTTTTGAAAAGTCTCCTTGTAATGCACGTACTTCTTCCAGCGCTCTCTACATTTTTTTAAACACACTCGCAGTTTCTGGAATGGTGAGCAACCGTTCCGTTGCTTCCGCATGATGTCTCCTCTTGACTCAAATCGTGTCCAGTTTAGTGGCATTTTCAGATTGAGAAATAACCAAAAGTCACACGGAGCCATGTCGGATGAGTAGGGAACCTGACGACATACAGGAATGTTGTGTTTGGCTATGGAAGCCTCAATCAAATTTCGCGGAGACTCTCCTCATAGCCAAATTAAATGTACCGATCCGATTGAATGGTTTCCGGGTTGGGCATCGTCAAGTTTTGTTTCAACTTTGATCAATATCGCTGCCCAAGTTTTTTTGTCATTTACAAAAAACTCAAATCCGAGACTGCTCACTATACGTCTTCACTCGTTGGCCGACTGTCAGCGACTGACGCCTTCTGCGGGCGGGAAAATTCATGATTGCGGTTGCGTGTTCCCTTTGCATCTACACTGAAAAGCATTCTTCTCGCTTCGTTGGTTTATACGGGAAAAAATAAGGTCCATTACTTTTTGAACACACCTCATATATTAACTTGTAAAATGGCATATTTGTCAATATTTTCTAAGCCATATTGATCATCAGAGTGCTCGATTTTGAAGTAATGTCCTTGTATATTATATACCTGAAATGTTTCTGTTGGATTTCCACGTTGTTCAAGTACATCTATATTTTTGTACATTTGGGGTAATTAATTTCGTTCAATGACTATTGCTTTTATTAATTTTTAATATACGTTTCAGTTCACCTTATTAACAGCTTTTATCTAATTCTGTAAGTACCCTTCATTTTCGTTTTCGCTGTTAAGATACATATCATATTCAAAGTGAATAAACAAATCCTTCTACCTCGTACAGATATAACGTCAATTATACAGCCTCTCCTTTATTACTTTTTCTAAATATACCTTGACTAATTCAAGTTGTAAGAGTGAACAATCGATGCGGATCTCCTATTCCAACTATACTATCTTCTCTCGGTTTTTCTTCTGTTATAATCCTTACTTTTGCTTCATGCAAAATTATTTATTTTACATTTCCACTCAATCCCATAACTTCTTGCGCTTGCATCAAAATATCTCGTTTCACCCAATGAAAAATTTCTGATTAATAAATTAACATCACATAGAGTCCCTTACCTTTTCTTAACCTTTCAATCATTAAGGTAAACAAACGAAGTCGTTTGTGTTTTTTTTTTTTTTTATTATTCCGAAACATAAACTAAACTTCTTAAGTTCTTTGTTTGTTCTGGCATATAATTTCTGTCAATATTTCACAGTACAATTTTCGTTTTAGGCAATACTAAACGATATTTAACAACCATAACCATATCACAAAAAAAAATCAACTCTTATTATGTTTTTTTCTTTCTTTCAAATTAACCGGGATTTTCCCATACCATATTGGTCTTTTTATTGTCTATGCTAAACTCCTATATTGTATCAGTATAGTACGTATTATCATCCATTGTAACTATCATAATCTAATTGGTACCATTTGTTCTTTTAGATCTTATAATTTTCCTCCCTCTACTATGATCTGCGTCAACTTACTTACTGGAAAGTACTAAGTCTCGCAGGATACAATGTAGACAAATTTCATATGGATAACGTATTGACTTAGCTGCAAATTTCATCTTACTTATGGCACGAGAGACCAGGATTCGATTCCAGACGTTAGTTCACGAGGTTCTGGTCTCATATTAAGCTGTAAATCTACTTGTCAGATAGCTTTGCCTCTGAAAGAGACTGGAAAATCGAATTACACTCACTCTCCTTAGTTTCTATATACCTCTATATAGTCTCTATGTAGGTCATATTTCTGCATAATGATCGTACATGGCCTAAGGACATCTTAATTACCAACAATAACTGAATATAATGATTCCATATATACAGTTTTCCACTTATAGATACAGTATAGTTTTTAAATTTTCTTCGAGGAAATCTACCAGCTAGTTTAATTGTGTAATCTTAGTTTAACATTCCATTTCACGATCAAATATACACGTGCGATAAACCTACAATTTGCTAAGATAACCGAATGCGAGCGCCACTGTTAATTGTACCTGGGTCTTTCGCACCGAAAGCAGAAATGCCTAAGTTTTAGCCTCGAGGAGACTTACCTGCTTTTGGCTAATTTAGTAATGTAGGCAGAGGCGGATCCTGGACGGACTTCTGGGAGGTGGGGGTTGATTGTAATACTGCTACTTAGAGCTACTTTTAAGAGCTCCAAACTCTGAGTTTCGTTTTATTTATATATAAAATAAGAAAGTTTCCTCTTCTGGGATGAGGCGATTGCCCCATGGATCCGTCCCTGAATCTAGGTATTTATATATTTAAGTTGCTATAAATTATAAGAAAATAAATATTAGTTGCATTCATAAATATTATTTTGAGAAATATATTTAGAAACAAACTTTTCATGTTTATGCCGTAATAATGCCGTAATATTAGTCATTTTCGTGAATACAAACGAGGGGGTCAGCGCAACAGTGCTCCAAACCCCTGATTTTTTTAAAAAAAAACAGAGAAAAACAAAGTTACATGCTTTTGATTTTCTGTTGCTATATGAAAGAAACACTTTCCTATATAAATATGTCAAATTTACAGCAAAGTTATACACTTCAAGTTTTAGAACAGAGTTATTATCATTTTAATGAGGTTCTACATCACACGTTTGTGAGACCATTATTACACTGACCTTTTGTTTGTACCTACTTGAGAAAGGAAAATGTTTGTTCAGTAAAATACGAAATTCTGCATGTAGTGACACACAGTTTAGTGGTAATTGAGTCTCTATTAGTTTCATTTAGCAATCAACACGATTACATAATTTGTACGTAGTCCGAAATATCATTGTCGTTTTTCTTGTCTCCTGTATCAACTTCTCCATTTCCAGATATCAAATTGTCGTAATGTAACTGGTAAATGGTTGGCACAATTTAAGAAAGTGTTTGACATCTTTAAATTCCTTTTGATTTAATTGCCTTGGTTTGTTAAATTTCCTTCAAGTGCACTATTTTGTAGCTCATTTCTCATCAAGAACAAAGTATTGGTATTTAAACAAACACTTAAAGCGTAATACAAATGAAGCCAAGTTTTTTTTTGTTTTTGTTTTCTTTAGTGCATTGCACTTACAAAATCATCCGGTTGCATTTCAGTCACATTAACTTTTTTTTTCTTTCTTTCCAGTTTTAGTACCTCTTATTAATTTTACCCACTAATCTGGAGTATAAACATATTTTTGAAACGGCTTTTTGTTTTCTATTAGTCTAAAGTAACTCACAAAACAACACTCTTCCTTTTTCTTCTTTTCTAATTCTTGTTGAGTTACTGCCCTCAGTTTCAACACTCGGAACACCGTCAACATTTGGTTCTGTTATTATCCTTGTAACACGTGATACTTATGCTGACACCTCATTAGTTGTTTCGGGTTAGACCATTCCCGCGCTTATACAAGAGGGAATGTAGTTTTAAAGGAACCTTCCTTTACGACTTTTAAACGTACCTTTACGATGTGAATTTTGTCTAACATAAATAGTGGGAAAACTATTCAACTCAAATGCTAAAATATGGCAGGAAAATCTTATTTTCACTTTTTTTCAAAATTAGATCCTATTGTGCTGATCTCGTCAATTTGGAACTTATTGATAAGTCAATGCTCATGTATGTACACTCACGTCCAAAATGATTGTCTCATATATATAGGCCTAACTGTCTTCTTGTAAGAATATAATTTCATCACGATTTTGCAGAGTACTTTAAATACTGACACTATGTGTATAATCGGAAAATGTATATTTGTGGTAAATGTCATAGGAAAAGAATTACAAATACGAAAATTAGAATGAGGAAAACAAAATGTTGCTAAATGGACAAGAAAGTTTTATTTTCGTTTTATTGTTCTTATTTACTGGTCTTTTGACATGAAATTTACCACATACTAATATTATACACATACTAACCTTGTACACATACACATTGAATGGTTTCCGGGTTATACACATACTAACATTGTAAGAAATACCGGGCGAATTCGTTATCAAATTATATTCCTACAACAATATATTTATGGACATGCGACAATAATTTTGGACATGAGTACACATCAGAAATAAGAAACTGATAGAAAATAAATAAATATGAAATATTTGATAAATCAAATACAGTATCGTAATATCTAAATTTGATTTATATAATGAATTTCATCAGGATCATTTCACTTCAGTAACAATCAGAACAACAAATGCGATGAGCAATTCGAAAGGCTCCTTCATTCTCTGCAGTATTTGGTAATGAAAGCTCATATAGCCCACATAATAACATTGAGATTTGAAAATTGGTTTTCCATACCTAGTTATTATGTAAAACGGTCAAGTTCCAATTACCACACAATAGCAAATAAAGTGATAACATGAATCTGCCTTATGAGTTTACACAGTACTAAAAAGAAAGTATGTGTGTATGTGACCTTGCTTACTCCACTACCATTTAGCGAACAATGTAGTTCATATCGTAGAATTTGTATACGTTAAATTAGTAATTGTCAAAATTTCATGTTTGACCTATCTATGCTTTAATCCTCCATTCCTACCCCTGAATGAACACCCGCAGGTTTGTTACATACCCCGTTACTCGTTCTCTGAAATGGAAATGGGATGCTGGAGTTTAATCTAGCAATGGAATCACATAATGGGAACAAATTGACCGTATTTCTTGTTTATGATACCGCAGTCTTACATATATACATACATTCATACCAGCTCGAACTATTGTAAGCAAACACACACTCACATTCACTTACAGCACATTCGTATAAACACAAGTGTGTGTAACGATATATACGGCTTGATGTAAAGGTTTCTCGAAAATACATGAGCTGTTTTCTACTAATAAAATTTATCTCCGTAGCAGGAAAAAAATAAGAGTAAAAATAAAATTGGCATGACAGCAATAATTTGTTAGTTACATATGAGTTTTGAACGCAAGCCAACGTTATTCAAAGAAAAAAATGTTAATTTTCAAAAGGTTAGAAGCTCCAACCACATGGTAATATTTTTATGTGGTTATAGACCGGGAAATTACAGGTAGAAAGGCGTTTGATCATCGCAACTTTATTAGAAAAATAACCCAAAACCATATCGCTGTAATGGAGCAAGCAAGATCGATTATCATAATTTTGAAAGACATCATTTCACCACAATTGAGCTTGCGTGTAATGCAATTCTATTTAATATCTTGTTAAAATAGTCATGGTTATGGTAAAAAGTCACGTCTCCCTGTCATATACCATACTAGCTTTGAAATATTAAACGTTAACAAGAAATGTTGTTTTACAAATAATATTTTAAAAAGGACATTTTTGTATTTCCGCTAGATAACAGATCTTCGCTGTCAATTTGCATGAAGTAAGGAAATAAGTGCTGAAAATATAAAATATGCAGAAATCTTAAATTTAAGCTGACTATTTGTTTCTTTGTTTGTCATCTATACAAATACATTCCACTGAACTGTTGAAATTAAACTTTTGAAAACAGTCATTACGTACTTCTAGCTGCGATTTTATCAGATCACTGTGATAAATGCATCTCCTAAGAAAGAGTCGAAGTTCAAAGCTTTTGCCAATAAATAGACGATCTCAGTGACCACTTAATTCATAAGGACATACAATTAGATATATACAGGGTGTTTCAAAACAACACCGACAACGTTTGGGACGTGATTCCAGACATCAAGATAAGACAAAAAGTATAAACCAACCTGGGTGCACAAATGCTTCCTTTCGGAGTTATAGGCTGCTGAAACCATGAAAAAAAATGAATTTTAAAGGTCCATAGCTCTAAAACTATGGGACCTACCGTAGTCGGGTCAAGACTTCTCTTAGGAAGTAGTATGTGCCCTATCCAAATATCAAAGTTTCAGAATCCTCACATACTCACGCAACAACATTTATTGAGGGTGTTAGTAATATCGTATCAGCAGATATTGGTGTATATTTAATGAAGATATTATTTGTAATTGTAAACAAAATACTAATGTAATTTGGATATTTGCATGTTTTCTTAACAAGATAGGGTAAGACGGTAATAAATGTCTCTTGAAAATAGTTTAGAACCGAATTTTAGTGTGTGTAATGCTTATTTGGAAGATTAGTGCATGTTTCTACTGGCATTGCATATAAATGCATAACTCATTTACATAAACGGATATTAAGTGTATTCCGTTTTAAAATTTCGTTTTCACGACGTTTGTCCCCCTCTTCCATTAGAGCTAAGATAAATTAAATTATGATTACATGTTACTCTTGTCAAGGATAAGTTCTTCAGTGAATGGGTTCCAGTGCACCCCGTTGTATGATAATTTTTACCCTCCACACTACAAAATTTTCTGGAAGATAGCCTACACTAAACTCATTACATGAGAGCTGCGGATTCACAAACAACCTACGAAAGATAATGCTTATAACCTGTATTCGAAATGATTAGGACAGAATTGTTGAGGCAACACGATCACAGCTTTCAAGATGTAGCAATAAGCAGAATTCTACAATGAAAATGTATGTGTCAAAGAGTCTTCTAGTATTAAATTATTCGAAGTTATAGTACGAGAAACCCTTTGTGCAATGGGGAATATGAATAGAGTGTACCCTATACTACCAATTTGAATGGTTTGAAAAAAGTAGATGGTCAATTTTTTGTAAAAAAAAAAAAAAAATCCCGTTTCTTCGCCTGTCAGTATATTTGTTCAAAACTTTGGACTCATTTCTTAAAAGAATTATTTACACGATTTTATGTCAATTTTGTCCGTCCAACTCTTGTAATCCTTTCGAACCTACTTTCGCAGAGTGAATTTTCTTTTTAAAAAAATAAAAAAAGAAGAAGAAGAAGTGGTGAAAGCTTTTCAGGTTCTTTTCCTCATACAGTTCAAATTACTGTCTTACGTGAAAAACGAACTGTTTGTAATCGAAATTTAAGTCGCTCTGTATTGGTTGGAGTTAAGTTTTTCTTCTACACCGGGGCTACATGAAAGACGAATGAAAAGATTGTTCGGAGGTAGTGGTTCATGGGAGTCTGGACCTCTCCTCGGAAAAAACGAATTTTCTGTAAATTTAGTCTAATTTTGGGAGTAATTCTACACGTTTTAATATAATTTATCCTCATATTAAATTGAGCCTCACTCGAAAAGTTTTGAATCACTCTTAAAATAAATTTCCGCGTACCTCTTCTGCGCTGAAATAAAGTTCAAGGGGAAATCCGGACAATTGTAATGCGTTCAAATTTCAATGGTCTAACAACGTTAATCAAACCTAGGCCCCATGTATTAAAGGTGCGCGCGCTTGCGAACATGTTAAGTGTATTACCAAAGCACTAGAGATTTGCAAAGTTGGCATTATCAAAAGTGAGCTTGTATTTATCACGTTTGTTTCAGTCAACTTCTGAAGTGAATAACGCAATTGATAACAATGTGGTTTAGAATTCTCTACCGCGTTGAAATACAATTTTCTCCATAGACAATTGGAGAAGAATTTATGCAAACAACAGAGCCAGTTATTGAAAAAAACTCAAAATCTGTCTTAGGATTAAATCAAATGCTTCAAAATAATAATAATAGTAATAATGAATCAAGAATTTCCGATTTTACAGCAAGGGAGATTTCGTCATTGAAATATTTTCTTTTAACAATTTGGAACGAACATTTTCTGCGTGTGGAAGGTCTTAAGCGAAGGCGAATAAATAAATAATAATAATATAATAATAAAATACAAGAAAATATTGAAAAATACGTAGTGGTTTTTTGGCAACTCAAAAATCTAGTAGCTCTGTGCTTGAGTTTAGAGTCAATTTGTTATTTTAATTTAAAATCAGGTACATTTTTATGCATTACTTTACATTAGCATTAAATATTAGTGCTTATTTACCATTAAGAGACACAACACCCTTGCTCCATAAAAGGTAAAATGTAATTATTAAATATTTATCTCTGCACTGCATGTTAGAGCATTTTTTTTTATTCACTGCATAGTTAATCAATTTTTATTGTATAGTTACACGTGTATTTCAACCTTTCTAGAATACATTTCGATCCTAAGTTGAATAACAAATGAACAAATGCGAATGCTTCCTTATGTACTGACGTTACTTCCAACTAAATATTTGACGAGTCTGTTTAATGTTATTTTTTCATCTTGAATACTTATTTTTTAAAAATAATCTTGTTTTATTATTTCTTGAATCTTCGATGGTATACAACTACACAAAATTTATCAGCTGTACTGCGCTTTCGTATGCAACACCCGTGCATAGATTAGTTTATATAATTCCTTTCCTTTAGTATCAATTGTTTTAATCTTTCAATTTTATTCTAATACTTACCTTAGTTTTCCTTTAGTCTTAATGTTGCCAAAATTGAGAACAACATAGGATTCAAAGCACAAGGAAATCAAGTCCAATTACCAAAATTTGAGAAAAGATACATTAAGTTTATACTTTACATAAAAGTATTATCTGAATATGAATCTTTTAATCTCTGAAAGGAGTTTCAGGTAGTGATCTTCAAGATGAAATATGCTCAAAATGACCAAAAATGAACTTGGTTCCCTCGTCCACTGAACGCGCCACGTATCATCTACAAAGTGAACCCACATTCTCCTCATTCTCTTACCAAAGATATTTTACTTGCATACTATTACGTGTTTTTTCACTGTTAGTCCTAAATAGGCTTTATACTTACTTTGACATTTCTATTTCAAAATATTTTCAATGTATTTATCGAAATTTTCCAGAAAGTTTAAAAGTATCAACGAACTCGAGGAAATTTTGCGTGAATATTTAATAATTGTTCAAGATTTTCCTTATAGGAATTCATTACTATATATTTTCTCTTTACTCTTCTAAATTAACTTTAGAAGTAAATTGAATTGAGTCCAATTGAGAAGTAAATTCATGTATTTCCATCACAATGTCGTAGTTTTTTCTGCTGTGTATATTCTGAACCATAATCTATGTATTTCTGCAGAATACGATAATGCGGTAACAACACCTCGATAAACATTACATGTTTTTCCTATTTTACTTGTATAATAATAGCATGGTTATACGTTAAACGTACTTCAACTAGTATTACGTTTGCTGTTCTATCATTATAATAACCATAAGGAGAGATGAGCATAATTCTAACAGGAAAATTCGGTACCGGTATTTCATTTCTGCTAATATCAAACACTTCAATTGAAAATGACCAGAATTGATTAATAATATATTAAGATTGTTTCAGAAATTCAACATTACCGTTTGTCGAGAATGTTAATACTATTAGTCACATTAAATTCATGTTCGACTAATATCTGGAAACTGAAGTGTTTCTAAACTAATGTCCGAACTTTTAAATCGAAATCAGTATACTATATCTTGTTCGTGGGTTATTGATTAACAGACATTAAGAACAATTATTTTATAATTTCCGTTAAATTTATCTTATTAAGAACTTGTAGAGGGTAATTAGTCGACGAATGAGCAGTCACTTTTGTTTTGATCGATTTGCTTTAATCAATCGTTTCGAAATGAAACAAACTTTGAGTTGAATTTCCACTCGTTTCACATACTATCGCGGATGTCCATAGCATAAGTCTCTGAGATGTACAATGAGATTGAAATCCAGGCGTCTCGGTGGTTCTTTCAGCAGGAAGTAAAATGCTCCTCGAAACAGATGGTGGCCAACCGGGATCTGTTACGAGGGTGGTTGGTGATCTATCGGCGTGATGAGATTGAAATCGAGACTCATTGCACCATGCTACTCGTTTTTATGGTCCAGTCACAGCATTTGGTAGCCAGTGTAAGACAGTAACCACAGCGACGTATATTGACAAGTGGTAACCTCGTGGATTATCGGCTTCTGAAGTCCATACGATGAATAGAACGTTGTCTACTAACTATCCGTCTGAACCCCATATTCAGTTGGGTGTCCATCTGGGCTAAGGTTTACTGGTGTTCGGTGCAGTAAGCAAAGTTATGAAAACATTTATACCTTATTCTCTTACGTGTGAGTTTCTTTTTACATTGTTAAATTACTGTAGATTTCCAAATTATGCAGATTCAATATTGAAACCGGAAATATATGTATAACTTCCGGCAGCAATAGAGTGATAATGTGAGACATGCAACCCGTTTATCGGAAGCTGAATTCTCATCAAAAACGATTTCTTGTTATCTCTTACGATTTTTAATATTTAGAAATTAATATTGAAACCGGAAGTTGTACTAGTTCTTACTACTTCTGCCTTCAATAGAAGAATGAAGCTGAGATGAAATCTATTTTTAAGGTTTGGAATCTATTCCATAAATCTTTTGAATTGATGGAGAAAGTGTTGATGTATATACGATATATAAATTCGTATATATACATGGTCATAGTAAATACATAAAGAAGTTTTGGTAATCCTAACTCCTCGAAAATAGTTAATATAATATCAATCTATATATTTTGCATTTCTTAATTCTTTATATACTAGGGAATTTTCTCTTATCATTTCCCTCTAGTTAAATTTCCACGATTTTTTCTTATTGTTCGCCATTTTAGGCGTAACGAGGATTATACCAAACGAGGATCCTTTTTTCGCCTAAAATGGCGGACACAAATCTTATCATTTATTTGTCATAAAAGTGTCAGATAATTGGTTAGGCGAAACGAGGATTATGCCAAACGTGACGACACGCTTAAAATATCCCAACACTTACAAAGCAATGACATATATCTATACGCACAGCTATATTTAAAATTAAAGATAGAAAGTAAACCATTTGAAAGCAATCTTGGTATAATATTAATTAAACTCAGCTCCAATCGATAATTTTGGCAAAAGCGAGCTACTGGGAAACAAAATTGGTAAGTCAGATGCTGCAATAATAGCTAGAGTTTGCATTGTCAATAAACCTAATCTTTGAAATCCTGCTCCTCCTAAAGTTAGGCATTTAATGGAGTTTTTTCTTTGTAAGTTTTCTTGAAGTTGCAGTTTTCTTTTAAGAAATAATAGGTTGACATTATGAATACTGTCATTATTTCAAATGTTACCCTTTTGGGAAGTCACAATCATGCTAATGCCATTCACTGCACAATTGCAAAGAATTAATCATTTTCCTGTTAATTAATTTATTTTTTGGTTCAAGTTAATGAAGACATTAATAGGACAAACAATGACAGTTATAGATTTAGGAGTTGTTCCTCGGGTGCCATACGTCACGTTACTACATACTGACTTCGGCCATCCCCTATAT
This sequence comes from Thermobia domestica, assembly GCF_964235325.1. Classification (NCBI taxonomy): domain Eukaryota; kingdom Metazoa; phylum Arthropoda; class Insecta; order Zygentoma; family Lepismatidae; genus Thermobia; species Thermobia domestica. Next base: position 206,468,656 of record NC_137455.1, read on the forward strand.
ATGTAATTTTCGGAGTCTTGATATGTCATGTCACATTTAGGTAAAGTCATTTTTAATTACCTCTTGAAAACTTTTCGCTTGAAAGTAATGTCGTTTCCATTTTATATCGTAATTTTCCTGTTCTTTTCATAGACTAGTAATTTTGTATCGTTATACAGACTATTTTTAGTATTGCATAGGACCTCATATTTCACTGAAACAGAAAGGCTAGTGTTTAACTATGCACGGGACTGAGTTATAACAAGCACTTGCCAGCCTTTGTCTCCATCCATTAGTTTAAATTGCCTTTGACATAGATGCCAACTAATTGAGGCTTAATTGTATCTCTACCTGATAAATTTTGCGAGATTACAGCCCTTCCTCTGTCTCATTCCCTCACAATATGCACATTTATGTGTGTGTGATCACCAAATTTCTCTCCGGTTATTTTTGATAGCTTTCAAGCGTGTTACACAGCCTTCAGGCTAGCTATATACTATTTATATTAGTGATATATTCTTTTGACCGTATCAGGTAAAGTTTAGTATTTCCTTTTAGTTACCGATGTAGGTTTTAGTATACATTACAATATATTTATACAGATAACCAACACAAACTGAGTGTTTTTAAAGTATGTTCAACTACTTGCTTTCGTTTAGGGAAACAAGGAAAATTCCAATGTTCCTTTGTAGCTTAGCGGTTAGGGTACATGTCCTTGGCGTGAGAAACCGGGTTCGATTCCCTGCGGAACTCATTTGGTTCGGATTCCACGTTAATCAGTACGTCCAGGTCTCATATAGCCTCGCTGCTGAATGAGACGTTACACTCCAAATCAACTCAACGAAGGAAATTTTATATATCTCACTATCAGGTATACATGAGTGAAAACATATTTCGTCTCTAACTACTCAAAGACCGAAGGACCAATTTGATGATTTTTGAAACCTTACTAGACCCTTGAGTAACATAAGTCCTTATCATGAAATTTTCATTAAAATGATTATCCTAAAGAAAGAGCGGGTGATCAAAATGTATGCGAGAAATTAAATGTGTCACAATCCTCTTAACTTAGGAAGATGAAACAGAGGAATAAAATCTTCATTTAAAATAAAAAAGGCTGTGATCGAGCGATTTTGAAAATTTCGTTTGAAGGAGGGCAAGAGAAGCATCATCTCTATGTAAATTAATACATCAAATCGGTCGTTCGATTTATTTTTAGACTAGAATTCCTCCTATACCGAGACCTTGCACACATTGTGATGGTTTTCTGGTGCATAACCGGATCATAGCCTAACCTAACTTTCTGTTATGTTTCTTTGATTAATATGCATATTCTAAAGGAAGAGCTGTTCTTTTCTTTTATTTCTTCCTTTCTTTTTGTTTTTTGCTAAAAATCTAACGAATCTATCAACTTAGGGAGATGAATCTTCAATATAAATTCTTCGTTAAAATAATAGTAATTTTTGAAAATTAGCGATGAAAGGAGAACTTCTCTCTCTCTCTCTCTCTCTCTCTCTCTCTCTCTCTCTATATATATATATATATATATATATATATATATATATATATATATATATATATATATATATACAGGGTGACCGCGTGACTATGTTACAAAATTTAAGGGATGATTCCTGACACGGAAACAAGAAAAAAAGTTCAAATAAACTTTTGTCCAACGTACATAATTTCGGAGCTACAAGGTGCCGAAAGCGTGGGAAACTGACATTCAAAGCTCTATAGCTCGACTATGGTGAATGATAGAGCTAATGCGGCATGGTCACGTCAAAGACACCGAAGCTGCTGTATTCAAAATTGCTTATGTCGAGATCGTGCAATTCGTGCACAAGGGATTCCCCAAAGGAGCGTAGGGATTCCCGGATAATCTGTCAAGAAAGATGGGTCGAAAAGGATACGGATGAATAGCTGTCCCAACTGCTAGCAATAATGCGTCTGTACTAAGTCGATATCTCGCACAAGCACAAAATGGCGAACAGTTTTATACCTGCCATGTGTGGTTGCATAACGCGCACTAAATAAGAGTGGGGAAAATATGAAAGGAAAATGTGAATAATTTAGTACAAATGGTAAATACATGATAGTACACTGTCCTGTTCATTGTACGTATAGACGCGTTTAATAAAGGGAATAATCATGAAACGTACTAAAATGTTGTACAAACATCACACTATGTTTTCTTTCATGTAGTTTTGTCATTGAAAGCAAGTAAAACTAAGGGGAAAAACCGGGGGATATGGGTGCTTTCTTCCAGGCAGAAACTTTATTTCATTTGATGATACGAGCCGAGGATACTTTTTACGAGAGGGGGATTTTTCCGCCATCCCATGTTAATTTGACCACTGCCAGAGAACAACAGTAAAATATCCGTTTCTTATCATTAGCCGTAATGTGCGTTACCCGAACATTGAAAAAGAACAAGGAAAAACAATTTATCAGGACGTTTGTTTTAGTCGCTGCTTCCGATGTTTTGCAGGACTAATTCCGAGATATTGTCTAGAATGCTTAACATGTCGTATTGTTATCGTTTAGAAGATATTTTGTTTTCACAGACGGTGCTATCACCTGAAGTACACCACAGTTTGCAGGTTCGATCACAAGCATTTGTTCTCCCTTCTGTCGTAGAAAACAATCGAAGGTAAGGAAAGTATAAGACAACCCTACTAGAAGGTGTTGTGGAAGGTGGAAGGTCATTCTTCATGTGGTTTTGTTCGTAGCGTACGAGTTCTTTAGTGCAGTTTGTGCTTTGCTTGTTCGAATGTGAGATCAAATGGAGTATTCGATAGCAGAACTTGCGCACATGATATTTGTATACGGTAAAGCAAATGGCAACAGTCGACAAGCTAATAGGTTATATCGACTGAAGTATCCAGAAAGAAGACATCCAGCCCACACTACGTTTGCCAGACTTTTTCAACGCTTACGAGACACGGGGAATTTACAACCTCAATACTACGACCAAGGAAGACGAAGAACCACAAGTACTCCGAACTTTGAAGAACAAGTGCTTGACCGTTTCACCCAAGACCCAACAGTAAGTACCCGGAAAGTAGCACGTGAAAGGGGAGTAGCACAAGATACTGTTTGGAAAGTAGTACACGAGCAACAGTTACACCCCTATCACCCGCAGAGGGTTCAGGCCTTACGTCCAACTGACTTTCAACCTCGCGTTCGGTTTTGAGAGTAGTTTCTCCAACGCTCTGTAATTGATCCACAGTTTGCTTCCTACCTGCTTTTCACCGACGAAGCTTATTTTACGAAAGACGGGATATTTAATAGTCACAATAGTCATGTATGGGCAGACGAAAATCCTTATGCAATTGTGGAAAGGGGCCACCAAGACCGATTCGCCATAAATATGTGGGCGGGTATTATCAGTGATCAGATAATAGGTCCATATTTACTACCACCACGATTAACTGCACCAGTGTATACGAGATTCCTGCGGGACATACTTCCAGAGTTATTAGAGGATGTCCCTCTCGGTGTTCGTCAACGGATGTGGTTTCAACATGATGGCGCCCCAGCCCACTTTTCAGCTAGTGCTCGAGAGTATTTGAATCAAACGTTAAGTGAAAGATGGATTGGAAGAGGCGGTCCTTGTAATTGGCATGCACGTTCCCCAGATTTGCATCCACTTAATTTTTTCTTGTGGGGTCATGTCAAAACACTTGTCTATGAAACGTCTATAGACAACGCAGAAGAACTTAGCACGAATACTCGCTGTCTGTGATACTATAAGAACAGATCCTGGGTTGTTACAGCGGATGCGTCAGATCTTACTGCGACGCTGTAACGCCTGTGTTGAAGTAGAGGGACGCCATGTCCATCACCAATTGTAGGATAATTGGGAGATTTGTCTCGTTTACAGGTAATTGATTATGTTCTTGGCTGCATTCAATCCTGCTGTAAAATGTTGATTGAAGACATTATTCCCATTCTTGTGACTTTTGTTTTTAGGAAACAACCTCTTTTCCATTATGGTTGTTTCGCTCAGTTTTGTTTATTTGTTTTCAATGACAACAATACATGGAAGAAAGACTAATAGTGTGATCCTTTTACAACATTTTAGAACGTTTCATGACTATTGCCTTTTATTAAATGTGTATGTTCAATGATAGGACAGCGTAATATCATGTATTTAACATTTGTACTAAATTATTCACATTTTCCTTTCATGTTTCCCATTCTTATTTAGTGCGCGTTATGCAACCACACATGGCAAGTATAAAACTGTTCGCCATTTTGTGCTTGTGCGAGATATCGACTTAGTACAGACGCATTATTGCTAGCAGTTGGGACAGCTATTCATCCGTATCCTTTTCGACCCATCTTTCTTGACAGATTATCCGGGAATCCCTACGCTCCTTTGGGGAATCCCTTGTGCACGAATTGCACGATCTCGACATAAGCATTTTTGAATACAGCAGCTTCGGTGTCTTTGATGTGACCATGCCGCATTAGCTCTATCATTCACCATAGTCGAGCTATAGAGCTTTGAATGTCAGTTTCCCACGCTTTCGGCACCTTGTAGCTCCGAAATTATGTACGTTGGACAAAAGTTTATTTGAACTTTTTTTCTTGTTTCCGTGTCAGCAATCATCCCTTAAATTTTGTAACATAGTCACGCGGTCACCCTGTATATATAGGGTGGCCCATTTTAATCTTCCCACGGAGATATATCGAAAACGATTGAACATAAATCAACTGAACAAAAACTCAAATAGGAAATACCATGGGGCAAGTCGAATGGTGATGTCCGGGTGCTTCCCAGGGTCGCTCTTCAAGGGGGCCTGGGGCCCAACTTTAAAATTATAAATGGAAACATGGGGCGGGTGGCACCTCGTTCGACAGATCTTTAAACACTAAAAGTGATGTGGCAAAAGTTTTTTTCATATCACTCATTGTATTCAAAATGGCTGCCAAAATATGTTACCTGTATCAGATAAACGTGCAGTAGCACTAATATGAAAACGGTTGAACATAAATGAACCAAACTCAAATATAAAATCCATGGGACAAATCAAATGATGTCGCGGTTACCCCAGGGCCGCCTCTCATGGAGGCCCAACTTAGAAATTTTAAACGAAAATATGGGTCAAGTCATACTTCGTTCGATATATCTTAATACACTAAACAGCGTTGTGGTAAATGTTTGTTCATATGGGTCACCGTTTTCAAAATGGCCGCCAAGACATGGTGCCTGTATTAGATTAAACGTCCAGTACCACTAATATGAAAACGGTTGGAGATAAATGAACAGGATAAAACTCGTGTAGGAAATAACAGAGGATAGTTAGATTCCACGACTTTAGAATAAGCCAACGGAGAAAAAGACTATTAAAGTATAAGTGAGGAAATCTAATTCTCAATGCTAAAGAGGAAATCTAATTCTTAGAAAATTATCTTTCCCATCTCCCTCCGTAAGTGGGTGAAACGGGAATGAATGGTAAAATCTCAAATGAGAACCCCACTTTTACTTGCAATAGGTATGGTTTGTCTAAAACACTTGGGTGTACAAGTGACTGGTACTCTAATGAACCAATGTTGTCCAAACGACTTTTGAGCAAAACCAACGTTTGTACACCTTGTTCTATAAGTGCATTGTTCGACAAATTGGTTTCGCATTTCAGTTGATTCATTTTTGCACAAATCATTGCCTGCAATCAAAATTGAAAGCACCATTTAACAAAAATTTTACCTACTTTTATCTATTACAGACATGTATCTCTTATAAAAACACGTTTCAGATAATATTGTTGTGAAGATACAATTTGCAGACACTAAGGTTCTCATTTGCAATTTCACCGTTCCATCCCGTTCCGCTTCAAACACTTACTGAGGACGTTAGAACGATGATTTTCTAGGAATTAAATTTATTCCTTTGCATTATGACACTTTTACTCTAATCATCTTCTCCTGAGTTGCAATATTTTTGAGCCGTGAAATGATAAATAACCTCTGTGATTTTCTGTAGGAGTTTTATTTTGTTCATTCGTTATTATCTTCAACCGTTTTCATATTAGTGGTACTGGGCATTTCATCTGATACAAGCACCATGTCTTGACGATCATTTTGAAAACGGTGACCCATATGAACAATCTTACACCACAACGCTGTTTAGTGTATGAAGATATATCGAACGAGGTATCACTTGACCCATATTTTCGTTTAAAATTTCTAAGTTGGGCCTGGACCCCCATGAAAGACGGCCCTGGAGGTCCCGATACAACATCATTCGATTTTTCCCATGGTTTTCCTATTTGAGTTTTTGTTTGGTTCATTTATGTTCAACCGTTTTCATATTAGTGCTACTGCACGTTTATCTGATACAGGTAACATATTTTGGCGGCCATTTTGAATACGGTAACCGATATGAAAAATCTTTTGCTACATCACTTTTTATTTTTAAAAAACCATCGAACTAGGTGTCATTCGCCTCAGATTCCAATTTAAAATTTTAAAGTTGGGCACCGAGACCCCTTGAAGTGCGGCCCTGGGGGGCACCGCGACATCACCATTCGATTTACCTCGTGGTATTTCCTATTTGAGTTTTTGTTCAGTTTATATATATATATATATATATATATATATATATATATATATATATATATATATATATAGAGAGAGAGAGAGAGAGAGAGAGAGAGAGAGAGGAATCATGGTTTTAAAATTTATGCGTAAAATTAACATCTTATAATTATCCCTAGTAGAACCTGGCACAAAATTTTGAAAATATCAATTTTGAAAAACAAATAGGTATCATCATATATAAGGATTAATGTATTTTTTTAACTTTGAAATCTTCTCAGAACTCTGCACTGATTTTAATTTTATTTATTTTTTATTTTTTTTTCTATAGGGCCTATTACCTGATCAGTGACTAAGCCTGTCCACACATTTTCTGTAAACCTCTGTTAAGTTCCTTTCCTAACTGTAGCAAAAGCATTAGTTAACACATGATTATTTCCTCTATTAAGTATACCGTCTCTCATAAAACAGACTTCATCTCTTAAAAGTACATGTGAATGACACTGAAGGTCTGCCAAACTACGCTGGCCATTTACAAAACACAACAGAAGGTTTGAAGTCAGTTAAACTCAGGCCGTGGACCCTTTGTGGATTATAGGAGTTACTTGCTGTTCAAGTAATATTTTCGAATCAGTATTTTGAATCGCCTCAATATTACATGCTAAGTACCAAGTACTTATTGTTCTGCAATATGATCAAGCACGGCTTTTTCGAAATCGGAAGGCCTGGTAGTTCGCCTTCCCATTGGTTGTAAAGATATGATTGCAAGTTCTCGGTTTCTCGTAAACGAAGGAATAATCTGGGGAACATGGAGTACTTTGAAAGTCTGCTATGCGAATACCTGTTCCGATATAAACTAGCGGATACATTACCCTACCTTACACAAAGACCATATCTGCGAGTTCTTCAAGCGTAAATTCTATTTACTGATATAATCACTCTACCACAGGTTATATAGAAGAACCACCACTAACAACAACTGGACTGCAAAGACACCTTCTTCAGCGAAACATCTCGCAACATAACTGATACAACAACTCGTACAATTCCGCTTATGATGGCATGTTGATGCTCTTGCTGTGGTTAATTTGTACGTTGTGTTTAATGCCATAGTTGTGTGTTTGGCATATTACAGAGTAACGTGATCTGAGCAATGAATAAGAAAGTTGTGCATAGCTTTTTTTAACTATGTATACTGAAATGAAATCTTTATAAGTTTAATATCTCATGTGTATGCTCTGCTGTTGTGCAGTACACGTTTTCTACAGAATTAAATTAACACCAAACCGTTTGCTGTATCCGACTATCCGTATTTCCCAAGAAACTCATGGAACTTGTTACTGGGTCACACGTGTTAACAGGACAGAAAACGTTCCTATTATGTAGGATTACATAACGATAACAAAGTGAAATAAGATAATTGTTGGCTGCAAGTTCGGAAATACCCTTTTTTTCTATGGGTTATCATTGTTCCCCCATCCTCCGTTTCTTATTCAAACTTACATTAATGACAACAACAGAACCAGTGTTGTGTAATATTTTCTTGGACCGATCCTTGATCCGACAATTCGTTTTCCAATTATAGTTATTTTTTGAATCATTTCGATAAATTTTCTGCGTTTTTAGCTCGAAACTAACGAAATTTGGAAAGTGGCTTCTCATCTGAAGCTGATTCTTCTGTCATGATCCACCAGCCCTGAAAGTAGTGTCCAATCTCACGATGTTTTAGCATGTCCTTTATTTTCAAAGTCCCACGTTTCTATGATTTTTTGCCCACGATGCTACATGTTTCTATTTGAAGCAATTATAGTCATTACTTAATATGCCTTCTCGTCGTATTTTTGAATAATATAGGCAGAATGTGCTTTTCCTTGGAGCCAGCCCTGCTTCGCCTCTCCTTCCCACCCAATTTCACATTAATAGAATGTACAGTCTAACAATGAAATACATATCACAAATCAATCTTAGAATTCTTTTTCAGCGTATGAACATTTTTGTATCGTTCCATGAAAATTTCTGCGGGTTATAGCTCAGAACCGGTATGTTTACGGACAGTAGTTTTCTGTTTCAAATTATTCCTTTTGTGAATGTCCATCAACCTTCGAAGTTTTAACCAAAGTCACGTAAACACTCTGTGTATTCTTTACCTTATCTATTGTAGTTTATACTCTTTTATCAAAATAAGAAGGATGCATGAATATATTTCAGGCATCTATGAAAACATCAATCGAATTTCTAACATTAGCTTACAGATACATGACAATTACTATTTCTAGATTTAGATTTGCATTAGAATGATCTCATTGAAAATGAGGTGGTTTCAAGAAATTGAATAAAACGATGAAGCTTGAGTCAATGCTGTGAAGAAAGGTACAGGATCCATCCGTGGTCTTCTTTTGCTTCTATTATTGCTTCACTGCAATCTAGGCTTGCAATTGTCAATAAGTGGTTCATTTTGTGACATTTAAAATCCTCTTCGTGGCAAAATAACTAACATGAGTAGTTTCTATGCACGGGCGCAGTTTGATTTCTGGTATAGTATTTTAAGGCACGAACCCTAGTACTATGTTCTACTTTAAATTTTAGGGTCGTCTCTCATTAGGTTGGGGCTAATTAGATTTCGAATAACAATCAACCACTAGACATTTAAAATGATTAAAATTATATTAATTACATTAGAAAGTAAATTTCAGTTTTAACACTTAAATGAACAAGTTTGTATTTCCTTAAATTCATTAGGAGTAATTGTGTTCTAGATTTTAATTTTGTATCTGATACGTGTAAAAGTCCATGGTGTTAAAATTAATGTGGTACACAAAATTTTGCAAACTGGTGTTACTGATTAATAAAATACTTTAGGAAGAAGTCAAAGAAGAAGAAAAATACTTTAATCGGGTCAATATAAATTACTAACCCGTTAGTCATTAGTTAAGCTAGTGCCATTATTCGTCAGATTAGGTGTTATGTCACGGGCCGGATAGAACTTACAAGGAGGCTGCGTCTGGCACGCAGGCAGTAATTTGCACATCACTCCTTTATGTTAATAAGTGTAAACATTATTGCCTCCCCCCGAAAAAAGAAACAAACTTTCACGCCTTTGTTTTATTTGTTTAAACAATCATATAGATAGTATATACTCTATGCAGTCTACAAAATTCATACTATTTTAACCAAACTTGGAAATCAAAAACAAAATAAAGTACTTAAGTTTAACGCCGCACAATTATTTCAATTAGTAGAGACGAATGACTAAGGCAAGTGAATGATGATGGAAGAATTGGTAGAATAACAGTGTGGGAAGAAATGGGAATACTCCGAGAAAACACACGGATATGATGGTGTCCTTCACAATCTTACTTGGCAGTGATCGAACCAGAGACCCCAGGCATTAATGATATGCTCTACCACTGAGCCACCGTGCCCTTGAACCAAACGTGAAATGGGAATACACTTTCATTTCAGGTATGTTAAACATTTCTGTGTAGATCCTTCATTCCTGAGCTCATTGCTTAGTTAAATTTGAGATTTTAATTAGTATGTGTCTCAAGCTTGTCATACTCCAAGCTTATATGACGTAAATTAATACCAGCGGGCTAATATAGGAGATTTTTGAAACTCATGTATGTACTTCATTAATTCTAGTAATAGACGGAATCAAAAATATAAATGCTACTCTAAAATAAACGCTACTTATTAACAAACAAAAAGAAAAAAGAAAAGAAAGAAAGTAAGAGGCAGATATTGAAATTTTGGAGGCCATATCCAAACTAGACCAAATAGAACTTTGTTGTTGGTCCTGCAAATATCTGAAATACAAAACACAATCAGTGATAAAATATGGATCTGTAGTTAGAGAGAGTACATTGCTTATATCGCTGTTCCAATAATACATTGGCGCTAAACAACAATTGAGCACATATGTATATGTAGTTTACAGATTCACTGAGGTTTGTATGCTCTCAAAATGTGTGTTTGTGTATATGGAAATACGTTTAGCGTCCCACGTTAATTTGCATTGAAATGCGTGTTTTACAGTGGAATAATGGTTGGCTATGTAGCATACAGTTGTATCTAACAGAAGTAGACCAAACTACTATCAGTAAAGTTTATATTAGTAGGAAATAACTAAATATCTAACTTCAACCTTAATAGTATGGCTTCTTATATTTTCATGTTAAAAACAATATTTTTCTTCAAGTTCCTGCCCAAAGTTATTAAAATATATCATTAAAATATATAAAATGAACAAAAATAGTATGAGCTGAAAATACAATTTTTTGCATTGTTTATTTATGGTAGACGAGAGATTCATCGCATTATCACTAATATTAGACCTCCTACCTTATACTTTCTTTATTTTTGGGGCCGCAGTGGCTCAGTGGTAGAGTGTTCACCTCTGGTGCACGGGGCTCTTGGTTCAATCCCAGCTCACTTTAAGTGAGCTTTGTAATGGACAAACACCGTGTGCGTGGGTCCTCTCGTTTCCTCCCGCTTTCTTCATTCCACCATTTCATTCATTTCTCATCTTATTTCAGTTCCCGTCTTATTTATCCTAGCCGGCATATCCGTGGGACGTAATACTTGCAGATTTCATTTCACAGCTTTACGTTTTTAAGAAAGGGTTTTATTTTTCAAAGTGAGCTTTGAAAGGTTACCCATTATCAAACCAGAGGTTATAGGTATCAAGATTTTTTTTTTACAACGATCATTGGGTGATTATTTATGGCATACCTGGTGGCACCACATTTTGTTATCTACTACTTCATGACTTATCTTAATGCTGGTAAGAAGTGATATAAAATTCGTTTATTTTTGTTCCGCTATTCTCCAAAACTTTGAATACGTTCTGATTCTAGCATTTTAAAATTTATTTTTGAACGGAAGCTCATATATATTGTTTCAAATATTCTTTTTTCTTCAAATAGCAATGGTTATAAGTATGTGAGCCAAACGTTTATAAGCATAATCATATTGTTTACTTAAATTTAGAAAATGCATTATAACTAGTGGAGATTCCAATTTTATACATTCAAAACAAAATCGTCTGCATGTGCGCAGGCGTGATCATCAATTAAAGAGATGTTCCTCTTCGAAACTTGCCAAATATAATATGAGCAGAATTACCACTTTAAGAAATTTCTTTTTGTGCTTAAAAGAGATTAGGAGTTCCTACCTCACAAAACTTTTTATACTTGTACTCTAATTTTTCATCTAGAATAGATCCTAAATGTTTGATTTTTCAGTATATTATATGTTGAAACGTCTAAAGATCATGTTTGAGAAAAGTAATCTCAAAAATAAAAGTGACATTGTAAATGACGATCAGAAACAGTTACTAACAGTTTAGCAATTATTACAACTTGGAAATGAAAGTACCCCATAAATATTTTGTGTATTAAAAATTCATATACATATGTATCATAGGAAATATAAAAAAAAAATTAAAATATATTTCTAAACAAATTCATGTCACTTGAAATTGGATCTCAGATTATAGGTTTTTAACAGTAATGCTGGACAAATTTGCAAATGATTCGCGCTGGTAACTATAAAATCTTCAAATGTAGTTGCGAAAAGACCAATAGCGTCAAAGCATTTTGTAATTTTACTTAGTCTTATAAGTTAGCATGTTCGGTCATTTAATTATGAAATACAGGAAACCTCTAAATTATTATATGATTTCAAAGTATAGTGTAATGTGACCAATTGTGTTCCTATATGTATATATATCCCATATACTAATTACAAATCGTTATATTGACATTAAGTATTCAAATTTTTTGCAAAATGCGATGATGAGAAGTATGGTAAAGGATTAATTAATAAGATTTTAAACATAATAGTAATAACGATGCAGGTTCTAGACATATTGTAGATAAAGAACTAGAAAATAAAGCATTGGGAAGAGTTTTTGCAAAAGAAAATGAGTAACTAATTACAGAAAAATCACTAGTTTTAGGAAGTGCATTGGTGATTAAAGCTAAAGTAGATTTGAGTTTTAGAATTAAAATTTGATTCTGATTTTTAAAGATTTTGTGTATAATAAATATCATAGGAATATAGGAATATAGAATGCATTCAATTAAACGAGCTACGTTTTCTATCACTCTGTACGAGTTAATTACTTTAAGAAATGATCATGTACTAACGAAGAAATAATTTAACGATAAAGCTAAGAAAACAAAAGAAGGTGAAGGAATTAATTTAAAGTTAAATACAAAACAAATGAAAAGATCAATAGCTCACAATATATATATATATATATATATATATATATATATATATATATATATATATATATATATTAAAGGTATTATTTTAAGAATATCACAATTGAAGCCATAGATTCTTTGGGAGCAGGATCAACAACTATTGCTAAAACAATAATTTTATGCGAAAAAATATACACAAGAATAAGAAGAACAAAAACGACACAACTTTGCAATGGAAGCAAAATAAGTTGAAAAAGCTAGAGGCAGAAAATAAAATTGAAATAAAATCATTAACCAACTTCGACCTATTGAAATTGGTGAAATAATTAATGATCAAATATTTTAGAGGAGTGCCTATTAGTGATGAATTATCTCAAAAAACTAAACTATATGAGGTGTAAATTTAGATAAATCTGAAAATATTGGATATGTTACAGGAAAATAAAACTAGTAGATCCGTTTAATTCTTATGAAGATATATCATCTAAACCATTAATACAAATACTGAAATTAAAAGCTTTCGTGATAATGATAATCGTATATAAGAATATAATTCAATCATATGTGAACATCTTTGTGTTAAAGTTTTACAATTAATGAGCGAAGATTATTTTTAACGATCTAATGTGTAGAAAATGAATAAACAGTTATAGTTTTAACTTTATGGCTAATTGACATAATAGTTTCTATTTAAACATAGAAGATATACACAATGAGATTAAAAGATATTATAAAGAAAATATAATTGATTAAATTCGAAGATAGATCTTATTAAAAATAAGGCCCATAAACACTCCGTTCTGATATGAGCAAAAAGACATTACTCTTCGGTGAATCATCTTCGATTTCCAGCGTGGCCTGGGGGATTCTCGAATCTCCATATTCGTGCATTGTGTCTGTTGACCTTCCCATGCAGGTGGAAGTTTGCTTCATCACTGAAAATCATCTTGGACATCAGGTTATCATTTTCGAGTAATTGCTCTAGATCAGAACAGAACTCCAGTCACTTGAGTAGTCTTCAGATTTCACCTTCTGTACCAATTGCAGTTTATACGGATAAAAGTGCAATCGTTTGCTTAACATCTTGCTATCTGTGCTTCTTGGGATTTGACTAGCTCTGACCACAGATTTCTTGGGGCTCCGCACAAAGGTTTCTCTCACGCTATCAACAACTTGTTGCAGAGTGGTGGCAGGAAAGAATGACTTTCTCACTTGTCATAGATAAACTACTCTTCTACGAAATCGTTGTGCCACTTCAAAATTAACTTGTCCGAAGGGGTTTTCAATTCATGTTCCAGAGACACAATGCTCTTTGTTGAATGAAATTCAAAAACAGACTAGCTGCATTGCAGTTTGGCGAGCACCATCTTTAATTTACTGCTATTTACTGGAAGAAGGGGCGAATATTAGAACTTGTAGGGGAGAAAGAAAAATATTTTGAGTTAATGCATTTCCTGACACCTTATGTACAAATATTGCAAAAAAAAATTCATTTTATAATTAATCAAAATTATGAAGTCATTTTGTGGATACGCTGTATATTTACTGTACTTTATGCATTTAGTAGCGAACAGATTACGGGGTGGATTTTCTGAGAACAGTACTTTCCAGCGCTTTTCCGCAATTTTTATTAGACATTCAAACTATTTTATGCGTGAGTGTAAAAAAGTCTTTTAGATCGGATTTGTCCGTCCGTCCGTCTGTTGACAGATATCTGAGCAAAACAGGGAAGAGATTTAGAGACATTCTTTCTAACAGTTGATTAAGCGTCTCAAGAATATATTCCATTTCTCCATTAACTCTCTATTCAAAGCAGTAGTGGTTGAAATGAATACAAAAAAAAAAAAAAAAAAAAAAGAGGGAAATTAAAATAGTTATTTCCTATCGATCAATATTGACTATTAGGTAAACGGTTTACTTACAGGTTGAAAGGAAAATAGGTAACAATTAAACAATTTATTCCATAACAATTAATATTTTCCCCTATATCTAAGCGTCTTCAGTGACGAATTATAATTATTAGCAACAAGGCATGCATGTATGCTGATTTTTTTTTTAATTCTTTGATTCGCGTGAAGAAAATCATTATCGTTTCGTAATTCAAATTAATTTCAATATTTAGTTGTTTTGTTTTCTTCAACGTAGAGGAAAGTCATCTCGCAGTTTATCTGAACCATTATAAACCCTCTAATGGCATCGGAACAGATTTCGTTGACAGATTATTATGAAACTTTCACGATATGCACGCCTTTCTCTTGAGACAGAAGGAAAAACAACACACAATGACATGACAGACAGTCTATCAAGAACATGACGTGAACATGACAGTGTGTAGGAGAAGAAGGTAGCGTGTCTTGGAGACTACTTTCCTAAATAGCATGGAGCTTGTACTGCTCTCTATTCGTTAGTCACGGTTAACAAATAGCGAATGATAGAAGCTAATGGACATGCAACGTTGTATAGACGTTGATGTTTCTTTTGTTTGTTTGGCTACGTGCTTTCATTGTTTGATTGTTTCATTCCCATCAGCATTATGTATTCGAATAGCATTTGGAAATAGCATTAATGACGTCTTTTTTGATGTCATCAATGTCAGATATAAGATTAACCTTACCCATACATTACTAATGTATTATATTATTTTAAGAAAAATGCTTCAGCATCAGAAATAAATTGAGTTCGTTAATCTAAGATTTTATGTTTGTTAGATCCAATACCACATTATGGAGTCCGAGCTGTTTCTTTCATAAGAATGTTCAAACTTGGTGAACAGTTAATTGAAGACCGTTTGTGTATATGTTTATAAGTGTGAATTAATAAAAGTGAAAAAAAGGCAAGTAATTTAAGGATTTATTCTCTTAATGCGAGAACATAGA
Source organism: Thermobia domestica (assembly GCF_964235325.1). Lineage (NCBI taxonomy): Eukaryota > Metazoa > Arthropoda > Insecta > Zygentoma > Lepismatidae > Thermobia > Thermobia domestica. The sequence goes on from NC_137455.1 coordinate 206,484,272, forward strand.
ACACAGAATATTTAGACTATCGGTTACTTTCACATATTCAAAAGTTTGAAATTATCGATTCAAACTCCTCTTCTACTATTAGAGCTAAAATACGAGGGCCAGTCAAAAATTATCTTCACTTTCCATTCTACAGTTTATTTACATGAAGCTAGGGTTATATTATGCACATCATTTTTCTACGTAATCTCCCTCCTTATCAATGCATTTGGCCCAACTGTCAACGAGCTTACGTATTCCTTCCAAATAAAAGGTTTTCGGTTGGTCGTGAAGCCATTTTTGCACCGCATTTTGCACGTCTAAATCTGATTCAAATCGGCGACTGCGCAAAGCGTCCTTGAGTGGTCCAAACAAGTGAAAGTCAGATGAAGCTAGGTCTGAGCTGTAAGGAGGGTTCAAATTTCAACTTGTTGATGGTTTCAATAGTGTGATGAGCCGTGTGTGGCTTTGCCTTGTCATGCAACAACAAAACTTTCTTCGACAACAAACCTCGGCGTTTGTTGCGAATTGCCTGCTTCAGGTTCTTTCCCAACCTGCCATTATGAGCCCCTGTGAGTCCCAAAATACAGTTAATCTTTCCTGTGGATGGCTCAGTCTTGAATTTTTTCTTCGTCGGAGATCCAGGGTGTTTCCACTGCATACTCTGGCGCTTTGATTCTGGCTCATAGTGATGAACCCATGTTTCATCACCGGTGACTATTTTGCTTAAAATTGCATTACCTTCGTTGTTGAAGCGGGTAAGTAAGCGTTGACACGAGTAAGCTTGTATTCTGCAGTAAGCTTTCTTGGTACCCACCGTGCACACTTCATGAACACCGAGTTCGTCGTGGATGATTTGATGGACAGAGCCATGACTGATGTGCAAAGCAGCTGCTACCTCATCGATAGTGAACCATCTCTTGAGCTTGCTGAATGTTGACATCTGTAGTGGAGGTTGATGGCCGTTCTGCTCCCTCTTCATGCGTTATACTTTTTCGACCACTTTTAAACTTCTCAAGCCACAAAAACACAGTTTTACGTGAAAATGCACTCTCCCATATTGCGATGATAGCCTGCGATGAACGTCTGACTCTTTAACACCCTCCGACCAGAGGAATCGGTCACTGCTCGTAGTTCCTCTTTGGTGTAACGGAGCAGCCATGATATATCTGCACCAAAGGAAGAAAAATGGAGGAATTAAGATCAAACTTTCACAGCATTACCGCAACACTATAGCAATAAAATATGCGAGGGCAGAAGACAAAGTGCGCAATACAAGAAAAGTTACGACAAAAATGTAGGTAATTTTTGACTCGCCTTCGTAAATTTTAACTGACTAACATATTCGTTATCTCTATTGAAATCCTTGCAGTGCAATTCACTTTTATACATACATACATACATACATACATACATATATATATATATATATATATATATATATATATATATATATATATATATATATATATATATATATATATATATATATATATATATATTGATGCAATGGTGTTGGCAGGAGGCATGACCTGAGTTAAACGCCCTCTTTAATACAACATGATAATAAAAGATTAATTTTGCTTACACGCAGTATGTTTCACTTATCATCCTCAAAATTACGTAGTTGTTATATCTGAACACACAAAAATAGAAGAAAAATTATTGTCATGCACGGAAAAGTTTACACGAAGCTCTGTATTATGTAAGAGCCTGGTTCGTATCTAAGTTAATCTTCAAAATAATTCAAAGCGTTTAACACTTTCTTAACTGCTTTTTAATATTTGACCATGCGAAGTGTACATAATTAACTTTTCGGCACACTCAACAAAATATCTAGACCTTTTATACACACACATATTTACTCGTCAAGATGTCTACGTACATGTACATTTTTTTTACCTCGTTGCTATAGTAACAACAACTCTTATTTTAGTTACCGATTACACAAATAATATCTCGAAATCTCTATATGTGTTTCTTTTTCTTTATACATTATACTGCTCACATAATTTCACCTCTGATCCCTTTCTGTAAATAGGCATAGATTGCTAATGTTACATACAACGTTATCGTTGTAGATGTCGCCTCGAACGGGACTTCCATAATAGTTTTACTATGAACGAAAGAACCCTCGGTTAGATATCATGAAACATTTAACTTTTGAATAGCCCTCACATATATAATATCACCTTTAATACACATATTCTATTTTTCCATTTATATATAATATATTATAACATTACACATTTTTATATTTGCCAATATATCTCAGTATTAGTAACGACGACTTACAATTGTCATAAGTAAGGCTATTCAAAAATTAAACCTAACTGATAGTTTCCTTCTAGGGTACAAATTAACTATTCCTTCATATACAAACAACACTATTTACAAACAAAGATCTTCGTAATATCAAATATTGATAGGATCAGAAGTCAACAAATTTGGAACATATAAACGCATTGATGGTCATCATTTAATACATTAATAAACTTTGAAAAATTAAGAGATTCGATATTCATTATTCTTACTCTTTCCATATAATAAGGTGCAATTATCTTATATGAGTCTGTCATCACCTTCATAAGTTTACATTAAAATTATGATCTTTTATTTTTAAATATTCATAATATTTAAATAAGTAATTATGAGATAACTTCGTAAAAGACATGAAACATAGATTAATATTTTCTCAGTTAATACTATAAAAGGAAATTGCAACAAAATTATAAGGAACAAATTCAATAATATTTTCAGTTAACTGCCATAAATTAACTTCGTCAATATTCCGTAAATAATGAGTTTTACCCATAATCAAAATATTTCATAATTACATATGTTTTCAACGTACATTTTAATAATAAATCGACTGAAGAACTTATCAACCATAAACGTAAGCAAAGGTCAAATTAATACAAATCCATCGGACGCCTTTTTGTCAGTTCAAGTTATACGTTCGAAGGGTTCATTTAAGGAACATTGTATAGCACAACCTTGTGTACGTGCTTGTCTTTCATAGAATTATACCATATTTTGATTCCTATTTACAGAAATCCTGCCATCTGCAAATTGATTTTGTGAGAATCGGCGATAATTATTACTCCTACTGAAATTCCTGTTGTTATCTCTGAAATTCCTTGCTCCATTTCTATAGCTAGGTTGTGTTTGATTTCCGGTACCATTATAACTACTCGTTCTATTATTGAAACTACGAACATTAGAATCATTTTCAGGTTGTATATCTACATTACGAACAGGAGCATATTGTGATTGATTACGTACATAATTACCCTGACCTCTATCCTGCATCTTATTGTTATTCTGAATTGAAGATTGACTCTCGTAACTCAGAATGAGCATAATTAAATGATTGAAGTTAATTCACTGAGCCGACATGTAATCTAAATGGCAATAGGATCCTAATTGAAGCTATAATTCGAGATTCCGGATGACTGGGATTTAATGATCTTACAAGTAAACCTTACGTTTGGGTGAATCGAGTTGCTGGCTGAGACATATATGAAAAAGTAGTACTAAATGTGGTCAGTATTTCAGTGAAGTTGTAGGTGCGAAGCTCCAGGGGTTTAGGAAAAACAGCTACCAGAACATCACACGGAAGTACAGAATAGTCTTCATACAGTTGGAGGTAAAAGCTCTGTAAGACCTCTTGTAACGACAAAAGGTGAATAACAATTATATGGGTACATATTAGGACTAGGGAGAAGTCATATAGTAAGGGTATACCTGACGGCGGCCATCTTGAAATCCGCCATTTTGAATTAAGGTTAAGTTTTTAAAATAGGAATAGGGTCATGTGATACACGATTTAAGGCGCAAATTTAACCAGAAGAACAATGGTGACGTTAATTTTTATTTACGCGATATTGGTAAAAAGTTACAGGGGAATTAAATATTGTTGCAGCATATGTATTATCCTTTACCCCATCTTGTAAATTTTGTGTTAATGATAATAATTAAATAAAAAGCAGGTGGATAAATATTAGGTCTATGGTAAGAGTTGCTTTGATGGCGGCCATGCTCAAATCCACCATTTTGAATCAGACAAAAGTTTTAAACAAAACGCATAACAGTGACACCTTATTAATAGCAAATTATACCATAAATCCAACGGTATAACCATTTTTGCTTTATCATTAATCAGCATTTGTTACGCCACCATTGTATTTGTGATTAACTTCTAGCCCAAGTCATCTATTGCATTACTCTATTCCCATTTAATTTTGTGCTGGTTAATGATAAAGCAAAAATGGTTATACCGTTGGATTTATGGTAAAATTTGCTATTAATAAGATGTCACTGTTATGCGTTTTATTTAAAACTTTTGTCTGATTCAAAATGGCGGATTTGAACATGGCCGCCATCAAGGCAACTCTTACCATAGACCTAATATTTATCCACCTGCTTTTTATTTAATTATTATCATTAACACAAAATTTACAAGGCGGGGTAAAGGACTAATACATATGCTGCAACAATATTTAATTTCCCTGTAACTTTTTACCAATTGGTGCGCAAATAAAAATTAACGTCACCATTGTTCTTCTGGTTAAATTTGCGCCTTAAATCATGTATCACATGACCCTATTCCTATTTTAAAAACTTAACCTTAATTCAAAATGGCGGATTTCAAGATGGCCGCCGTCAGGTATACCCTTACTATATGACTTCTCCCTAGTCCTAATATGTACCCATATAATTGTTATTCACCTTTTGTCGTTACAAGAGGTCTTACAGAGCTTTTACCTCCAACTGTATGAAGACTATTCTGTACTTCCGTGTGATGTTCTGGTAGCTGTTTTTCCTAAACCCCTGGAGCTTCGCACCTATAACTTCACTGAAATACTGACCACATTTAGTACTACTTTCTCATATGTGTCTCAGTCAGCAACTCGATTCACCCAAACGTAAGGTTTACTTATTAGCTCATGATATGTCGATACTACAAATCCAGTAATACTACGGTGTAACTTTGGATTGTAGTGGTTCGTTCGCAAAACAGCATCTCTATTTGCTACCATAAAATCGTTTTCATAATTTGACAAAAGAGCATTCTTAAAATCGGAATACATATGAAGACTACCTCTAATAGCTTTAAACCATGTTAAGCAAGGTGGCAACAAGATATATGGTAATAATTTTAAGAATTGAGACTCATTTACACCCATAAGCTCGCATTCATCCTGGAATTTTTCGAGAAATGCCCTAGAGGTTATATCTCCTGGCACGCCACTAAACTTTGTGAGCGACTTAACTTCGCTAAACCGCAACTGTTTACCTGTGGATGTTTTACTGGAAATGTGTTTGCGCTTGGATGTTTGCCTCACTCGTTCTTCTCTGTCACTACTCTCTGCACCACTCGACGATCCATCGAATTCCAAAGTTGTTCTGTGAGGATGATCAGGTACCCAACCTGTGGCTATAGGACGATTCGTGCCTTCGGTATCCTGGAATGAAGTACCGGGAATACACCTTTCCTTTATGAAATTTAATTCATCTCGCAGTACTTTAATATAGTTTTCATGGGCATTAATTGTTGTTTCTAAAACATCCATGGATTCTTGCATTTCTGTGCTCCTTTGTACAACTTTTTCTATTTTCTCTTCGTATTTCTCGAATTTTTCCACCACATGTTGGTTCATCTGGTTTAGTTGGTGTTGAATACGATCCCATCTGTCTTCATTACTTTGATTCAGCTTCACTATTTTTTCGTCAAAGTCCTTGGCTAACTGAGTTAATTTCTGGTCCAATTTTTCATCCACGTGTTGAATTTGCTGGTCCAGTTTTTCTTGAATTTGTTCGGACTGGTTTCGCACTTGGTCCTTGATTTGCTCGGACTGGTTTTTCATCTGTTGGGCCAAGTCTTTTAGAATGTCAGCCAAATTGTCACTCGGAGTCAATTCAGGATATACACTCTGTTCACCAATCATATTACTTTCCGTACTCATGGCCATATTGCGCTTAAGTACTTTTCCACTTCGCAATATAGTAATATTAAGGTCGCGTTGAAATCTTGCCGTTTTTACTAACCTTCGAAACGACACATATATAACTCCCGTGGTGAGGCACCAATTTTTGTAAGGGCCTGGTTCGTATCTAAGTTAATCTTCAAAATAATTCAAAGCGTTTAACACTTTCTTAACTGCTTTTTAATATTTGACCATGCGAAGTGTACATAATTAACTTTTCGGCACACTCAAAAAAATATCTAGACCTTTTATACACACACATATTTACTCGTCAAGATGTCTACGTACATGTACATTTTTTTACCTCGTTGCTATAGTAACAACAACTCTTATTTTAGTTACCGATTACACAAATAATATCTCGAAATCTCTATATGTGTTTCTTTTTCTTTATACATTATACTGCTCACATAATTCACCTCTGATCCCTTTCTGTAAATAGGCATAGATTGCTAATGTTACATACAACGTTATCGTTGTAATTAAACTCTACATAAGATTTTACCAAATTAGCCATATACTCTACTCTTCGTCTTTTAAACACTTAGTCGTTAGCATATGTATCTACGGTGCGAATAATGAGCATTGAAAAAAGTGGTTTGTTCATTTTAAGAAAAAAATATTACTAAACTCCTACTTCACGGGATTCTTACTTTAGTACACGGCGCGACTTTAGTGTTTGTGCTCCTTCGTTATATTCTCGTTGGGAATACTAACATTTTACGGTGTTTCCCAGGCAATTGGGGAGCTACTTTAACTAAAAGGTAGTGAACTCACGCCTGAAAATTAGAAATAACGGGTCTTAGGTAATCGATGCACTGAAGATGCGTAATTTAGTTGAACGAACGCTATGTGGCCGGCCATGGTCCCTTATGAATTATAGCACCGGGGAGTTTAGAAACTTCTTTCTAGATGTTATCTGATTTTATTAACTAATAACTTCATAACTTTTCAATAACCTCGTAATACTCTGTAAATACCGGACATTCTGTATTTTAACCAGAAAACTGAAATCGGAATTATATGTACTAACCATTGAAAAGGATTTCTGAGGTTAAATTCTTTAATGGTATTAACTGAATAATAACATTACACATGATTACAATAGTAAACTAGTTTGATGTTAAAGAAGAATCCTAATTACGAATGATCGGTACTTAATGAGAAATATTCTCAGCATGAATGTAATACATCAATATATTTAGTGATGAATTCAGGAAATAGCCCGTGAGGAAATTCTTCCCTTGAAACTATTAAATTACCCCTAGGAAATATTTCTGATTATGATCAACGTGCACTGACAGCATTTTCGCATTACTACTTTCACCCTCTGTGTATTTTAAGTCCACACAGGGAAAGTCTTCTGGATTCATCAGTGAACATACTAATTGTGTCTGAAGCAATAAGGTTATGATCTGTATCTTACTTAAAGACTTGAGATAGAAAATGGCTCTATACATCATCATTCATATCTGCACTATTTGAGATAGAATGTCTAAAATTTGTTAGCTTATAGTTATGACGTAGATAGGCTATGATTAATTGTGCTATTGAGTCGTGGTGGGCGAAAAGTTACCACATATGTCGGCATCAACAGTACTTCCTGATTAAATTAACAGTACGGACTATATTCGTCAAATTTTGCATTTTGTAGTACAGGTTACTTTCAACTGAGATGAACATAATGCATCATATTTTGTGGAATAGTGGACCAAAACTGTGCTTACAGTAACGAAAATTACTCCAGGTTTGTTAGCGACACAACACTTGCACTTCATACGTCGATATTGTCTGTGGTGCAAATTGTTTTTAAAGTGATTGTGAATGTATGTTTGAAAATCTCGACGACTAAGTATTACACGTCGTCGTCTGCCAATTGCCCAAATATCTTCAAATGAGCGAAGTTTATTTTTGTTGCCCTGACTTCATACTGCTTGTCAGTAAGAATATATCTTTGGAAGAAATTGCTATTTGGATCAGAGCACGGCAGAAAGTGCTCCAGTGCATCATCTGTCAATAGTGCGGCGTGTTCAGCTGTTGTGTCAGCACTACCCTAACAGCACAGGATGTGCTAGGCATGCGCCATTTAGGTGTCCAAGCTACTTTTTAGGTACCCAACACTTGGCACCTATGGCATTTATGGTATTCATATGCTAAGTATGTACTGCAGCTATCTACAGTTTTAGGTACTTGTTACACCTAATAGATATTTGCAAATATGTACCACAAATAGCATTTATATACCTGGCGCAGTTTCGCAATCTAACAGTCATTTGTTTTATGTCGTCACTTGGGACATATATATGTCACGTTCTAGGTACGTCCTTTAGGCACATACAGTTTCAGATACCCTAACAGCAAAAGATGTGCTAGTCATGCTATATTTAGGTGTTCTAAATTTATCTCCCACATTTAATGCATTTGTTGTTCTTTTTCTAAGCGATTGTGTACTAGAAGCAACAAACGCATCAACATTATTAGATGGCAACTGTCGCCGATCATTTGAAAGTGAATATGGAAGAACCATGAAATAAAGTAAATAGACACTCGTCAATTTGTTACAAAATTCCATGGCGAGTAGATTTTATCTTATCCCAAACGATTATCGTCGAACATACGCGGTTAAAGGAACCCCTATTAGTAAAATTCAAAAGACCTCAACAATTTATCGTTCTACAAGCGATCTTGTCTTCATCGCCTCCGTAGCTAAGTCGATAGAACACGCGGCTAGTAATCCAAAGTTTTGTCGTTCGCACCCACCTGGAGTACGTTTTTTTCTACTTGTTTAAAGTGTTTTTAAAACTTACCTTAATGTAAACACTTTACGCATATAGGCGATTTAACATATTTTGGGGGAGTAATTTTGTAGTTCATTGACTATTACGACATGGGGAACATAACTAGAACATATTAGGCACGTTCCCTAGGTACATGTCAGGCATGTGCCTTCTTTTCATCATATTTAAATCATCGAACACAAACTGTTATCTACAAGGAATATAAATCATCTGATTATATTGCATATTCTGGAATTCCCCAGGGCTCTAATCTAGGTCCGTTATTGTTCCTTTTATTCATTAACGATCTCCCTGATCATATATTATTAAGTAACAAATTGCTTTTTGCTGATGACCTCAAAATATATGGTAGGATAAAGACCATCCATGACTGTCTCGATTTACAACGTGACATAGAAAATATTGCTAATTGGTGTTCTCTTAACAAACTTAATGTAAACATAAACAAATGTAACATTTTATCGTTTACCAGAAACAAAAGTCAAATAGAGTTTGATTACTCAATGAATCAGATCTTACTAAATAGATTAAATTCAGTCAGAGATCTTGGAGTTATATTTGATACGAAACTGACATTTAATAACCATATAGAGAACATAGTTAACGAATCTTTCAAGATGTTAGGGTTCATAATTAGAATTGGAAAGGAATTTAACAATAGTACTACACTAACAAAAATGTATTATGCCTATGTGCGATCAAAACTGGAATATGCTGCTGTGATTTGGAACCCATCACAACAGCAATACAGACACCAACTGGAAAAGGTCCAATCTAAATTTATCAAATACTTGACGTACAAGACAACTGGAATCTATCCATATTATGAAAATTATCTAACATTAATAGACAACTTCTGTATCCCTACACTTGAACAAAGGCGAAATGTGACAGATTTGATTTTTCTCCATAAAATAGTACAAAACGAATTTAATTGTACAGATCTCATATCAACATTAAATTTTCATGTCCCAACACTTAAAACTCGTGCTAATAACTCTGGTCTGTTTTATTGCAAAAAAGCAAGGACCAATGTATTATTGAAATCACCAATTTGGAGAATGTGTTCTACTTATAACAAAATATGTATCAAACACAAAGAAATTGACATCTGCAATATGAACTCTATGTTTAAGAAAACTATTGTAAATGTATTATGTAATACACCAACACTATAATTGGGCTTATGCCTGTTGTGTTGATGGCAAATAAATAAATAAATATACTGTGACTATCATTTGCCATCCATGTGATTTCTCTCTCAGAGGTACATAAGGCACATACTGGACACATTCCCATGTACCCGAGGGAACATGATAGGCATATGCCTGCTATGTGATTGTGGCATTCCCTTTCCCGGCGGTCGATACGTCCCGACACCCACGAGACAAGAACTACACAACCTTGTGGTAGATAGCATTTCTCAAAAGTATTTTGCACTTGAAATGTCTCTTGCAAACGACACTATAAAGCTCTTGAAACATTTCATACCGGTGGCAAAATCTGTCACAACGAAACGGAAAGCTGCAGGAGTGTCAAGTAATGCAACGCACTTAAGCTGCATAATTTCTGACATGTCTTTTACGACGATAGGATATCGGTAGTTCGTTTGCTTCTGCATAAAGACAAACAACAGGATTAGTGCCAAATATACCAGCAGGCAATTCTCAATTCTCAATTTATGAATAGTAACAGCAGAGAGTAACAAGCAAAAAAATAAGCAATACAGCGATAGTCTAATTAAGACCGAATTAGGCTACGATATAATTGCAAGAGAACAATACGATCAGCACCCAGGTGCGATGTGAAAGTATTCGAACTATGCTCACAGCTTGGATACAAGAGGACTTAAGATTTCAAATGTGTGGTGTCCAGTAACGCATGTTAAAATTAGCAAATTTGCCTTCGTTATCGAATTATTCGTAGATGACTTTAGCTATATTGATGGTGATCACGGTGCATATAGGTATAAAGTAAGATATTTTTGCTAGTGTTCTTAAGAAACAGTACTCAGAACTATGCTGCATAATTGACATTACTAATTTTTAGAAGAGTACGTAAAGTAAAACGACTAAAGTTTGAGCATGCATAGAGATAAAGGTCTTAATATCTTACAGTCGGTTGTGTCTGAAGAATAGTGACAAAAAAGGTGTTCAATTAATTTACCATTACCATATTGTTTGAATACATTCCTGTTTTTTTCTCCTTACCGAATTAAACAGCAAATCTTTTAGATACATTATTCAAATTTTGTATGATTGGAATAAACGGAATTAGCTCTCTCAATTTAATTTTACATTTCGAATGTAATTTTCATATTCATGCTAGGTTTGGATCCTAAATACCAGTTCGTACAGGATGTGAGCAATATAGAATAATTTGAATTTAGAACATAGATTGGTATGGTTGTAAAACAAGATGTAAGGAAAACATGAGCGCAAAGGAGAGTTATTTCAAGTTTAACAGGTTTAGTGAGTCGTCAGTAAAAATGCTTGTCTTGCTATTTAATTATTTGATGGATTTTTACACTTATTTCAACAACATCAAATAACTAGCTCTTTCTATAGGATAAGATAAAAATTTTATAACACCATTCTTTCTAAGGTACGATGGAGGTGTCGGCATTCTGACTTTGCCGTTGTAGGTTATTCAGAGTTAAAGATTTTATATATGATTTATTTCACCATTTTGAGATTCATGTTCACCATTTTGAGATTCACCATATTACATGAATGTAATTTAAACAAAAATAGAAAGGAGATCATGTGGATAATCAACGCATAGAGGAAAGTTTACAAACATTCATTTATGTTATTACATTTCACATACCTATTGTTGTTTAAAGGTTATCATTAGTGACACTCAACAGAACTTGAATCGTTTTCAAAAGAAAGGCTTTGTTCAGTAAGTGAGTTTCGTATCATATTGTGATACTACAATAGGCTTCCACGCTATGAAAAGTTACTACTGAAACTAGTCATAGTAGATCTGTAGCTTTGACTATTTGTTTGTTTGTTTAATGTGTTGTGATTATCCACCGAGGTTAGCTGACGTAATTATGAGCTGGATGCTAGGCCTAGTGGTTGATAAAGAAAGTGCAAAGAACCGGGAGAATCCCGAGGAAACACGCACATGATGTTTGCTCATCACATAGTTCACCTGGCGCAAAAGAAAGCCCATGCACTATAGATAAATGAAATACCACTGAGCCACCACGTTCATATTCTCCGTATTATAATATAGAAACAAGATCAGAGACGGAAGTTATCTCTTGGTTGCTAAAGCTATAAATTATCCTTTATATATCTTACCATTTCTGGTATATGAAAATAATATTCAGCACAGAAGTGGTAGATTTCTATAACTTTCGGATGTACTAGAGCAGGGATTCAAATAACCACTCGCCCACTCGCCCGGGGCGAGTCTCATCGGTGCGGGCGAGTCACTATTATTTATTTCAAACTGTAAAGACTGGGATGAGAGCTAGTAGCTTTTTCCTTGGGCGAGTAAAATTTTGTTGCTTATTTGCATCCCTGAACTAGATGAATACACTTTGGAGAAAAAACATATTCTTTGAATGATTAATAGGTAACAGTAAACTGCTTCTCGCTAAATCTTACCGTTTTTGTTTTACAGAAATCCATAGTGAAACCGTAAATTTCTATCATGAATAGAGAGACGAAGGTGATGATTTTTTAAAAATAACCTTAATCAATTAAAGAAAACGCTTGTCACTGTTTATTACCGTTAATTCTATTTTACAAGATATATTAATGAAAATGGTTAATTTCTACCATTTTTGTTTGAATAATGCATGAAATGAAACCTATTCTTGGCGTAGTGAGTAATAATAATAAGAACAACAACAACAATAAAAACTTGTCGCTACAGAAGTATTATTTCTACGACTTTCAGTTTTGGTACATAGTGACGAGTAAAGACGTTAAACCAATTAAAAGACCGTAATTTCTATAATTATTAATGTTGAAAATGGAAGTTATTAATTTCTATCTTTTCCGGTTTGAATAAAAAGTTACTCGAGAAAAGGGTACATATTCTTAGTACATTGAATTGGGTTTAAAAGACTGTTTCTCGCTACCTTTTATCGTTTTTGGTATGTGGCTTTCAACGTTGAAACCAAAAATGATTCTTCTACTTCTTGTTTTACTAGAGGCTTAAAGGATGCAAATCTTTCAGTTTAACGTCCCATGATTATGCCCTTTAGGTTAAGGCAAACGGATAATTAAGGCAAGTGAGTGATAATGGAAGAAAATTGATGCTATCATATTGTAGAGAGAAAACGGGAGTACCGCTAGAAAACCCATGAACAAAACCAACTTACTTGACCGGGGATGCTTTATGGATGGGATGGAATCTATTCTTGAGATGCTGAAACGATTCCATAAAACTGTTTCTTCATATCGCTTTTTGCTCTACATGTTAACAGATTAACAGACAGACACACAAACACAGACTTCTATAAAACTTCCGATACTTACCGATAATATAATTTGTGAGTCTAGAAACGTACGTGACAATATCTTCGGTAGTGGCCCCGCCCAGCGTAGTCGCTAACGCTCTCGCCTTCAGTGGGGGCACTCGGTCGAAAAAGTGTGAAACGCTTTATCAGGCCAGCCAACCTGAATGAGGTTTTCCTGGAGTTTCCTCATTCACACTAGGAAAATGACGGGGTGGTAGCTAACTTACAGGTCCCAGGCCGCTTCCTTCCTTTCCTAATGCTTTCTTCCTTCTCTTTCTCTGGATAGTGTGCTCGCCGAGGGACGTCATACCTGACGGGCTAAATGGCCGTAGTCAGTGCTGCCACAGTCATATCTCTGGAGTGGGCAGAAAAATAGTACCAAATTGAAACAAAAAGGGCTGAATTCATTATTTTATACTAGTGTAATGCATGGCTCTATAATAACAAGAATCTAAAAGAGGTGAAGTTCTAGAACACTCCCACCCCCTCTTCCAAAAGTGCAAATCAAGAAAGTACTCTTTTTAAAATATACTTTTTTTAAAAACATCCAAATCGGAAGAACCCGAACAACCTTGGAAGTAGATGAAACTTTTGTTGCGCATAGGAAGTATAACAGAGGCCACAAATTGAAAGGGAAAACAGCTCTAATCTTCGGTATGTATTGCAAGAAAACCAAACGCATCACTATTTCAAAATGACCAATACGGTGTTATGACCATATATGACAAAAATATAAAACTTGGAACAAATCAATCATCTCCGAGTTCGAGTGTAAACAGTAGCCTACGTTATAATAATACATAAAATATAAATTATTGCACCTTATTCTTGCTTATTTCACGGCCGAAGGAGGATAATAAACTGTAAGAAGAATATAAAGTAAGTAACCTGACATTTGTAAAAAGATGTAAAACCGGTCCAGCAACCTAGAAGCTTCCGTGAAAGCCATCAAAAGAAAGAGATGTAGAGAAAGTCTTACTAAGACTTTTGAACATGTGACAAGTATTGTTAAATGGTGCTGAATTCGGTAGAGTTGGACCAAATTTTTCACAAAAAGGGGCTGAAAATGCCAGCGTGTACCAACGGGCCGACGAATGACAAAAAGGGCTGAATTTGGTACAATTGCACCAAGTGTGGCAAAAGTGGCCTTAGTTGCCGAAAGCCCAGAAATCTAAATCCTAATATCTTCTGTACTGCGCTGGCGCATAACTACAGGAAGTGCTCGATGTATTCTTCATTGTACAGAACATAGATGTTTGACCGATGGTTAAAAGTTACAGTCCTCGAAAATGCCTTGTTGTGTACAGTAGGGTTTCTCAACTTGGAATCGCGGCTCTTTGGAGGCTTGCTAAAGAAGGCGAAAATGATAAACATAATTAGCATCAAGTAAAGAAAAATATTGTTATTTTTAAGATTATTATTAATTTCTTATTTTGGTTGCTATATGCTAATTGTTACAAAATGCAACAAAATATGTTAAACGTCTTTTTATACTTTTCTTCAAAATGTAGCGAAAACCTACATATTAAAATGCAAGAAAAATACAATACAACAAAATTTGCATATTAAAATACAATTCAAAATGAAAACTACACAAAATACAACTGTAGACGATAAGTATTAATAATAACAAACCGGAAATTACTTATGCGGTTACTGACAAGACGATGTGATAAAAGGAGACCATGGTATGAAATAGGTTGAGAAATTCTGCAATACACCATTGCTTTATGATGACCTACGAGATAAATGTAAATGGTGGAAGGTCAGATAACATAGATAAGATAGATGGTTATTGCGCTGGATCCCAGCGCTCCAACCCAATGACTAGGGAATTGTATTTTGAGCCATTCATGTGTGAACGTCACATTATCTGTGTTATAAGATGATTTGCATATTTAAATTTTTCGTGAAATTATGAATAATATTTCAATTTAATTAGGAATTTGCATATAAAGAATTTTGAGATTTAAATAATTACCAGCGGGAGCAGATAACTTTTATTAATATTTCTATGTATAGTTATGGTTTATTGTGTTATGTAAATGAATAGTAATGAACAACAAGGCAGGACTTAAGTGAGAAGCAATGAGAATTTGATATTACTTAATATTAACGTATAAGAAGATAGCGAATTTTGTATTTTGATATGCTAGTGTGCATGGATAG
Organism: Thermobia domestica; assembly: GCF_964235325.1. NCBI lineage: Eukaryota > Metazoa > Arthropoda > Insecta > Zygentoma > Lepismatidae > Thermobia > Thermobia domestica. The sequence continues at coordinate 206,499,685 of NC_137455.1, forward strand.
AGGCAGAGAGAGCTTCCCAGAGAAAAAAAAAAAAACTCAAAGAAAGTAGGTGTACTTAACGGAGCGTTGGACACCCAAGTTGAGAAGAATTTTGAAATCAATATAACCATCTGAATAAGGTTAGAAAACCTATGAGATTCAGATTTTGCTTAGAGGTATTGCTAGTTGAATTTCTTAGTGTTGTTATAGGGAGTAGCATACACTATCACTACCGAGACACAAATCCTGCAGATACAATACTTAAAAAAATCATAAAATTTTTAGCATGTCTACGAGAGAAATCCGAATACAAAGAGGTGTTATTTTTTTTAAACACGCCCATTTTTAGCGTGTTCGACTTGTGAAGCGTCGTTTTGCCAACGGAACTTTCTCAGAGAAAGAAAAGTTGACTATTTTAAAATTATTGACAAGTCCACTTGAACTAGAGGGGAAGCCGTCTAGAACGTTGTTTGTAATGGTTCCATGACATCCGCTAGATGTCTCTGTAAAAATATAGTTATCGTCTGCACCGCTGATATGATTTGAATGATAATATGTGTTATGTTATGTAAATAAACTTTCTGGGTGTTCCCGTAGTATTAGACATATGTAGTTCGATATATATATTTTGTTTTGTCTAATTGGCTTGTACTAATACCAGTTTAGGCCTAGTTTGTGGTTGTGGAAAGTATGCAGGGAGACGAACACATACCGTTGTTTTTTTTTTTTTTAAATATAACCGAGAAGGCAATACTGTTACAAAGGAAAAGCGACCTTTCAATCAGTAATATTATGTTGTTTATCATGTGTCAGGCTACTTCAGCCTTATCTAAAGTCATTTTAATTTGTTTGCATTCTGCATAGTTCATTTAATTTGTTTAATTAACACCATTAATTTGTTCAGAAACCAAATCCTTCAATGCATCCGTTTTTTGTAATTCATCATATTCAATGTCACTTGTTCAAGCAGCTCCTGGTGTCGCCGATAGATGGTGTCACCTGACAAAGGTGTTTAAGTAAACATGTCAAGTGACAGAGTCTAAATAATGTTGGTGTTTGTGTTAATATTTCTCGTACTTACGACACAGTGTGTGTGCGTAACAGATACTAAATTGAAGCTTGATTATTAAGCAAGTTAACAAACATAGTGACAGACAACGATGCCATTGAAGTGATAGACAAAGTGGAAAAGAACATGAACAAGTGTGTTTTTTTTAAGTTATTTAGGTCACTGGAAACTCGCAAGTGAGGGATGCACCCTCACCCCTATTCCAGTGGAGCGGGCTACTTTGGTTCGGCCCAACCCAGCAGTTGAAAGAAACAATGAAACTGCAAAGGAATATAACAGTACTCGGGACAACCAGAGAGTTAGTGATTGCTAAATCGCGAGACAGTGCAGATCAAAGTACTGCAAGTCGTAATAGTGTTGACCGTCAGCTTTTTGGTACTCTTACCTTTCAGAGATGTGTGTACAAGAATAGTGCGTGAGTTACACACTGATATTCTGTGCGTGTGTGCCGTAGAATGGGCAATCATAGTTAGTTTACTTTCAGTATTTCCTCGTTTTTTTCTCCGGACTAACATTCTCGTGGTGGAATGGGAGAGTTGGAGATACCGATTATATATATATATTTAAAAGTGTGTTTTCTCAAAAGTGATATGAGAACAAGTGCAACATATATCACCATTTACTAGTGGGAAGAGACAAAGCTTTCCATCATATTTCGTAAAGTGCTTCGCACCGGTATCAATTTTGTGCCATGTTTACGTCACACGCTATATCACTTGTTCACGCTACTAACAGTAAAATCGAAAGCGAGTAACTTTCTTAGTGAAGAAAAAGCATTGCCGTGTTCAGTAGGAAATCTCCAATGCTATCATATAGTATAGTTTAATTAAAACCCATTAAATACAAGAACTGAGTTATTTTTGCTTGTATTAAGTAGGCGGGTTTTGTGCAAGAGAACATCATGAGAACTTTCGTCAAATAACAAATGATTTTATAGTTGTATCACACCAAGGACTACCCAGTTGAACCGCCTCTGGTGTTTACTAAAATTCCATGGGAGAGGAAACCTGACGGTTAGCAGAACCTAGGAAGAGGGTGGTCCACAACTTTGGAAGAAACTCGACCCGGAAGCGCATTCAATCGTGAAACTAGAGACACTTCAAGGAAGAAGAGTGCGGCGTGATGAAAACAAAAGTGCACAAACAGTAATAATTGCGAGCTCAAAGTGTGAGAAAGAATATTAAAAGAAATATTTTTTTTTCTTTTCTTTTGCTCAGGTCTCTTAGCAAGACCACGCGCGCGAGTGCTTTTTGTAAATATAATCTCTGTGTGCTCTGGAATTACGGAAGTGGTGCATTAAATCAGGATTACCACTGGAATGTTGACTTCTTTTATTGTTGCAGTTGGCCGCAAGGTAATGTGTTACCCTTTTTGTCTTTCTTGTTTGCTTTTCAGGCCAGAAGCTGGGTCTATCAATGGATTGTAATTGCGATGAGCATATTGTGGGTATCTTTCGCATACAGGATGGGTGTTAAAACCATATTAACCTGTAAATTAGAGTGTCATGCTTAGCAGGAATCTTATTTACTTTTTTTCAAAATTTTAACTTTTATTCATTCTAAGACTCTACCGACTGACTAAAGTCACTAAATTAACTTTGTGGCAGGAGGTTACAGTAATTTAAAGTAAATATCAGTTTAAATGGTAAGATTCCTCCCACATTTGCATTTTTGCATATTAATGATTTTAGTAATTTATTCAGATTATGCAAACTCACAATCCTCCGCTCACAAAGAACTTGGCTGCCTTACGCGTGGGGCGCGACACACACACCATCCTGGATGTATGTTTTGTTTTAGAAATGTCCTTTGCTAATAGTTGCTTTTGATAGTAAATCTTGTGGCAAGAGAAATAAAGTAAAGTCTTGTTTTCTTTTTCATTTTCGATTCAGTAAAGAATGTTGCCACAAGAAATGAAAGATACCCAACGTTTTTACGATATTTAGTGCAAGCCAGACGCGGGTAGCAGTAGATGTGTTTTTCTTTCAGGTTGTCGCGCTGCCATCCAGAAAGTTTATTATTTCTGTGTGTATTATTGTTGTGTTATATGCATTTATTTTGTTGAAGTGTATTGCCAAATTTTAAACCTTTTGGAGGGGAATAACATTTAGCGAATCAAGTTTAGGCATATTAGAGAACCTAGTTACTTATTTAGAGTTCATAATCACTTGATGGTAGTAACGCGAAGTCAAGCTAGAGCGATGGAAGGCTTTGTAGGCGACAACATTATTGACGATCAATTTGCGCAAATAATGGAATTTCCATCGGAGTCTCAGGACACCGGAAGCGATTCAGTAGGAAACGTAAACACCTCTCTCCAGGAAGTAGTTCCGCCTGGAGAAGGTACAGTTAGTAATGAGAGGGCTAATGAATCGGAGCAGGTTAGGGAACCGGTTCCTAGCACCTCAGCGCAAGTCACATCTGTATCTGACCCGTGTCTCGCGTCATTATTTAGCATGTTGAGAGAAATAGCAGGCAAGTTAGAAAATCAAGAAAAGAAGCAGGATAAATCACTTCTAGAGATTGCGAATAAGATTGAGAACCAAGAAAAGATTCATGAAAAGTCACTTTCGGAAATTTCAAGTAAATTAGAAACCCAAGAAAAGACGCATCAGAGAACCTTTTCGGAATTAGCAAGTAGGCAGGAGAACGCTAGCAGAACCATGCTAGATAAGTTGGAGGCTGTTGAAAAACAGATCACTGACAGTTTCCGGCTTGAAATGATGCAAAACGTGACAGAGCTAGAAGCAAGGATCGATTCCTCAGCGGAAGCTCTGGAATCCAAGATAACAGCATCCTGCCAAGAATTAAAATCATCAGTAGAGGCAACCGAGAATAAAATCAGCGAACTAGAGGCACATACCGAAAACAGGATAGGCGAGATATCTGAGGTCCTTGGTTCAGACCTCGCTCAGGTCTCTCGAGATGTCAACCATTTACGTGGTGACATGGAGAGAGTGGGGGAAAATGTAACCGCCGTTTCTACAGAGATTGACAGAGTAAAAGCTACAGTAGATAGTTCGGTGGGCCACTTACAATCTAAGTTGCGTAGAGCAGAACTGAGATGGGAGGAACAGCTGGAACTGTTAAAGGAGTCGGTGCGAGAGAACAGTTCCAGTTGTCAAAACACAGCCTCTGTCTCGCATGAGAGAATCGAAACGCCGGTCGCTGGACCGGGCCATGCGGGACAGTTCCCTGAGCTTCCCAGGCGTGAGAACTCAGACGAGCAGGCTGCCCCTCCCCCTCCAAACATAAACAACGTCAGCAGTAGCAATAGTAGTGTTGCGAATTGCCAGGTAGCGTCAGCCTTAGGGCTGCTACATCGAGATTTGTCACTTCCTGTTTTTACTGGAGTTGAATCAGAAATACAGGCCCATAATTTTCTAGTAGAGCTAGATAATTATTTCGATTTAACGGGTGTACCAGAAGAGAGACGGTTGGCCTTCTCCTCCCACTGCTTCCGTGGCATCTCACGCCAGTGGATGCAGGTGACTTTGAAGAAATGCGCTAATTACCAAGATCTCGTTAGACAATTCAAGAACGCCTATCTTAGCGAGGAGAAACTTGCTAATCTCCGTGCCTCTATTTTGACGTCACGCTTCGAGACACGGGGAAGCAAGAAGCCGACAGAATACTTGTTGGAATTACTGCATACCAACAGTATTCTCGACCCCCCATTACCGCCCCAGGTACTTTTGCGAGTTCTTCCACGGCAATTGCCATTCTCCATCTATAGATGTATTGTGTCATCTAAACCTCGATCTATAGATGAATTGTTGAACATTGTTGGTGAGCTGCAGTCCACCTATCAGCCACCAAGTAACAACAACAATAGGAGGGGAATAAATTCACTTACTGTAGAAGAAGAAGAAGATGTAGGACGATCGTCCCCCCCCCACGAAACAGTAGGCCGAGTAACCCCACCAGAGACAGGAGGTTCCACAGGGACAATGGGCCTTATTATAATAGGGGTTCACGAAGAGGCAATGTAAACAGAAATGGAAATAATATTGGCAATCGGCGTTCGAGAAATTCCAGTGGTCAGGAGCGTGATACTGGAGATTCTCGAACGAGAAATCAGGGAAATCGAGGACAACGACGTGGAAGGAATAGGGGTCGTGCACAAACTCGTAATAATAATAATAGAAATAGTGACTATGCTGCGGAGGTTAATGAGCTCCGTGTTCATAACGATAGGACTGAACAGTCCACGAGACAAGTCTCGTCTCGTGGGAATTCACGTGCGAATAGCCCTGGAACTAGTCAACGCCACTGAGAACTGTCCGCATGTTCTCAGAGCGGTGACTTGAATACTGGAGTACTGAATATTCAGGATAAACCGGCGAAATGTATTTCTGAGGATATGCGTAATTGTGTTATTGCAGGCAACAATGTTGTAGAAGAAGAAAAAGAAGAAAGTAGTGAGACATTTGTAAAGACTTTAGAGACACTTGAGAATGGGGATTGTGAAACCTGTAGACGTATAATTAGCACGACACATTTCGATCGTGAAGGAAATAACGACATTCGTCATCCCGAAATAATGCTTTTACAGAGAAATGGGGACAAAATTAAAATAAACAAAGAGTTGTTTGACGAGACGAATGCGATGTTTAGGAACCTTTTAGATAGTTCGACCGAAAAGCTACCCAATAACAATTTAGTAACACTTCCGGAGGTAGAAGTAGGTCTATTTAATAGCAAAATTCTGGCATTATTGGACAGTGGCGCGAGCATCTCGGCTATCTCATTGCAATGTTGGGAAGAAATACGTAAGCGAGACCCCCCACCAGCGTTCATTAAGTCAGCGAACATTAGAGTCAGTTCAGCGTTCGGTCGCGCCGTCGCTTCGATCATCGGCCAAGTATTGTTAGAATTAGTGATTGCAGAAAAGGAGTACTATACTTCAGCAATAGTAGTGAAAGGGCTGAACCGTGAACTCATTTTGGGTTCACAGTTCTTTGTAGAAAGTAGAGCGATCCTAGATTATGAGAGAAACGTCCTTTCGCTTAACCATCCCCACCATATAGAAGTTTCTTTTCGAGACATCGAAATAGAGGAAGAAGACCTTTTCATAAGAAAATTATCCTGGGAGTTCGAAGAGGATGTGGTTGATTGTGAGAATCCCACACTTAGTAGTATGTGCGTGTCGAGGAGAGGACCGCTGACTACAGAGCAGTTCGAGCGAGCGTCAGCAGGCGGAGGCCACCAGGGAGAGTTGGCTACCCTGCGCAGCCAGTTGGACGATGGGAAGTTCCCAACTGCAGCCGAACTTGCAAACGTCGTTTACTCGCCACAGGAATGGGCGAAGGTTCGAACCCAGGCTACCCCAGAAGAAATAAGAGATCATGTCGAAAAGTATACTGATTTGAGTGGGGAGGAAAAGCAAAAGTTGTACGGCGTGCTCTACAAACATCGAAGCATATTTGACGAGAAGCCCGGTACCATTAGGGATTACCAGCATTCCATTGAGGTGACCGATGACCGACCCATGAAGACAAGGATGTATCCTTATCCTCTGAGACACCGAACGGCTGTAACTAACACCATTAATCGTTGGTTGGCGTGGGGTATAATCAAGAAGCATCCCACTTCTTATCTAAGTCCACTCGTGATTGTGCCGAAAAAGAATGGGACCTTGAGAACTTGTTTGGATGCGAGAAAGCTCGGTGCTATTACGCGCGCAGAATTCGACCAGCCGATCCCTGCACTGTGCACATTGCAAGATTTATGTGAACGGCGTTGGTTCTCTAGTTTAGATGCAGTGGATTCTTTCATGCAAATCCTAGTTGAGGAAAACAGCCAGAAATATTTAGGTTTCCTTCACGACGGAATTACGTATGTATTCAAGAAGCTTCCCTTTGGGACCAAGCAGAGCTTAGCTTCATGTGTGCGTGCGATCAACTCCATTCTCGGGGATGAGTGTCGTGACTTTTGTGGCCATTATGTTGATGATGTAACCATATCGTCATTTTCTTTTGATGAGCATCTACGCCATCTTGATATTGTGTTAGGGAAGTTAAAAGTAGGTGGCCTAACTTTAAGATTGAAAAAGTGTCAATTTGCCCGCCGGAGAATTTCCATTCTTGGCTATGACCTCTCCCCTGCTGGAATTGAGAAGTCGCAGGAGAAATTGGAGAAGGTCATGGAATTTCGCAAACCGAGAAACGTGAAAGAATTGAGAAGTTTTATTGGGTACTGTCAATTCTATAGAATATTCAGTACACAGTATTCAGAAATTTTATACCCATTGTTTCAGTTGTTAAAGAAGGGAGTGAAATATCAATGGTTGCCTTGTCACGACGTAGCGTTTCAAAGGATACGCGAAGTCTTCAGAGAGAAAGTAGTGCTGAAGAAGCCGCTCCCTGACAAACAACTTATTTTGGAATGTGACGCTTCCGATGTAAGTTGTTCGTCGCATCTTTATCAACTGGACGACAATGGCGAGGTCCGTGTAATAGGAATGACGTCACGCATCTTTAATGCAGCAGAACGTAACTATGGAATTTCAGAGAAAGAGATGGCTGGTGTAATTGATGGCGTGTGTAAGTTTAAACACTATTTGGTAGGCAATTTCTTCAAAATTCGCAGCGACCATCAATCGATACGTTTTCTGCTGTTATGTAGGCTTACGTCACAGCGTCTGATGCGTTGGGTACTAACTTTGAATATGTTGACATTCGAATTTGAGTATGTAAGGTCTAAGGACAATTTAAGCGACTACCATTCGAGGTACCCACCAAATACAGGAGTTCAATTCGATAAGGCAAAGAAATTGGTATTGAATGAATCTCTGATGACTATACTGACCCACATTCCGAGTCAGTTAAGGGAACTTATTGCAGTGTTGCCAGAGCTGCAAACTTCTGACCCTGTATTTGGCGACGTCAAGAGAAAGCTGCAGAACCAGGAAAACTCAGGGAAAACAGCCAGCGAGAACCACCAGTACTTGCTCTCAAATGGACGGCTATGTAAACGTGACCGTTCCGGTCTACGGATTTGCATACCGGAAGTGCTTGTGCAGCCATTGTTGGAATATTACCACAATGAGAGAGGACATCTGTCTGCTAGCAAGCTTGTGCCAATGTTAACTGAATATTTTGTTTGGCCGAAGATGAGGAATGCCATAAAGAAATTCTCAGCTTCCTGTGGTCTGTGTCAGAAAGCATCCCCCCCTCACATGTATCGTTCGGGACCACTGAACCCTGTTTTAGTGCGTCGCCCTGGGTACATGGTTTGTCTGGACTGGTTGGGGCCTCTCCCTGTGGGGGTAGGCAACGTGTCATACATCCTTGTATGCGTGGATGCTTTCTCCAAGTTGATTGGACTCTATGCGTGCAGAAGGGCAACCACAGACACAGCGTTAAAGAAGCTGAAGGAGTTCCTGAAACTGTGTCCGTCTGCTGAGGTCATCTTGACAGACAATGGGACACAGTTTTCGAGTGCGAAGTGGAAGAAGGAACTCTCGGACTTAAACCTTAAGCCCATCTATAGTACTCCGTACTATCCCCAAGGAAACATGGCTGAGGTGGGTGTAAAATCGACAGTGAGAATGTTACGAAAATTGTGCCATGACAAGCAGAGGGAATGGCCCAAACATCTTGAGAAAATTGAAAAGTGTCTCAACTCAAGCGTACATCTGTCGACTGGTCTAAGTCCATTTCAAGTGCACCTGGGAGAATCACCGTCGAAAGAACTGGCGAGATTATTTGAGATCCCAGAAGTAGAGAGACACAAATCGTTGAAATATTACGTTGAGCTAGCAGCAAGTAATCTGAAGAAGTCAGCACAGCGAAGAAAGAAGGCCTTCGATAAACGTCGCGAGCCAGCGCGTTTCGAGGTTGGAGATTTGGTACTGGTGAGAGCTTTTCCCAAATCTGACGCTTTCTCTGGCATTACCAAGAAGATGATGCTCCTTTACACGGGACCTTACGTGACACTCTCCACTGCGCAGAATAATGTCTGCACGCTCGGTGATCCTGAGACTAAGGAAGTATTAATGAAGAGAAACGTGTTCCACCTGAAAAAATACGTTCAGCGTGAAGCCACGCCTCCTCAGGACACAGCTGACCTGATGACGTAGGAAAGGCAGGAAATAAACACAGCACGTCATACAGGTTGGAGAGCTGAAGAAGAAAGAAACACTCCCAGACGCACCTCTTTACGTCTGGCCTTCAAGAGAGTAGTTGCGCGGAGTGTAATACAACAGCTGAATCAGGATATTACGAAAGAGATGAATTTTGTATAGAATTATGATGATAAAGTGATTATGACATGTTAGAGATTATTTTTATGTGTTATTAGTGTTTAGTTTATTATCTTATGATTGTTAGGACATATTGATGTGTTTAGGGAAATCTTGTATAAAGTTAATATATACGGAATATGTATGTGATTTACGTAAAGTAGATTAGTACAACTTCTGAGAAAATGCAACGATTAAACGATTAACGGTTGCATTTCCTTAAGAGGGGAATAAATGTGAACGTCACATTATCTGTGTTATAAGATGATTTGCATATTTAAATTTTTCGTGAAATTATGAATAATATTTCAATTTAATTAGGAATTTGCATATAAAGAATTTTGAGATTTAAATAATTACCAGCGGGAGCAGATAACTTTTATTAATATTTCTATGTATAGTTATGGTTTATTGTGTTATGTAAATGAATAGTAATGAACAACAAGGCAGGACTTAAGTGAGAAGCAATGAGAATTTGATATTACTTAATATTAACGTATAAGAAGATAGCGAATTTTGTATTTTGATATGCTAGTGTGCATGGATAGAGGCAGAGAGAGCTTCCCAGAGAAAAAAAACTCAAAGAAAGTAGGTGTACTTAACGGAGCGTTGGACACCCAAGTTGAGAAGAATTTTGAAATCAATATAACCATCTGAATAAGGTTAGAAAACCTATGAGATTCAGATTTTGCTTAGAGGTATTGCTAGTTGAATTTCTTAGTGTTGTTATAGGGAGTAGCATACACTATCACTACCGAGACACAAATCCTGCAGATACAATACTTAAAAAAATCATAAAATTTTTAGCATGTCTACGAGAGAAATCCGAATACAAAGAGGTGTTATTTTTTTTTAAACACGCCCATTTTTAGCGTGTTCGACTTGTGAAGCGTCGTTTTGCCAACGGAACTTTCTCAGAGAAAGAAAAGTTGACTATTTTAAAATTATTGACAAGTCCACTTGAACTAGAGGGGAAGCCGTCTAGAACGTTGTTTGTAATGGTTCCATGACATCCGCTAGATGTCTCTGTAAAAATATAGTTATCGTCTGCACCGCTGATATGATTTGAATGATAATATGTGTTATGTTATGTAAATAAACTTTCTGGGTGTTCCCGTAGTATTAGACATATGTAGTTCGATATATATATTTTGTTTTGTCTAATTGGCTTGTACTAATACCAGTTTAGGCCTAGTTTGTGGTTGTGGAAGGTATGCAGGGAGACGAACACATACCGTTGTTTTTTTTTTTAAATATAACCGAGAAGGCAATACTGTTACAAGGGAAAAGCGACCTTCCAATCAGTAATATTATGTTGTTTATCATGTGTCAGGCTACTTCAGCCTTATCTAAAGTCATTTTAATTTGTTTGCATTCTGCATAGTTCATTTAATTTGTTTAATTAACACCATTAATTTGTTCAGAAACCAAATCCTTCAATGCATCCGTTTTTTGTAATTCATCATATTCAATGTCACTTGTTCAAGCAGCTCCTGGTGTCGCCGATAGATGGTGTCACCTGACAAAGGTGTTTAAGTAAACATGTCAAGTGACAGAGTCTAAATAATGTTGGTGTTTGTGTTAATATTTCTCGTACTTACGACACAGTGTGTGTGCGTAACAGATACTAAATTGAAGCTTGATTATTAAGCAAGTTAACAAACATAGTGACAGACAACGATGCCATTGAAGTGATAGACAAAGTGGAAAAGAACATGAACAAGTGTGTTTTTTTTAAGTTATTTAGGTCACTGGAAACTCGCAAGTGAGGGATGCACCCTCACCCCTATTCCAGTGGAGCGGGCTACTTTGGTTCGGCCCAACCCAGCAGTTGAAAGAAACAATGAAACTGCAAAGGAATATAACAGTACTCGGGACAACCAGAGAGTTAGTGATTGCTAAATCGCGAGACAGTGCAGATCAAAGTACTGCAAGTCGTAATAGTGTTGACCGTCAGCTTTTTGGTACTCTTACCTTTCAGAGATGTGTGTACAAGAATAGTGCGTGAGTTACACACTGATATTCTGTGCGTGTGTGCCGTAGAATGGGCAATCATAGTTAGTTTACTTTCAGTATTTCCTCGTTTTTTTCTCCGGACTAACATTCTCGTGGTGGAATGGGAGAGTTGGAGATACCGATTATATATATATATTTAAAAGTGTGTTTTCTCAAAAGTGATATGAGAACAAGTGCAACATATATCACCATTTACTAGTGGGAAGAGACAAAGCTTTCCATCATATTTCGTAAAGTGCTTCGCACCGGTATCAATTTTGTGCCATGTTTACGTCACACGCTATATCACTTGTTCACGCTACTAACAGTAAAATCGAAAGCGAGTAACTTTCTTAGTGAAGAAAAAGCATTGCCGTGTTCAGTAGGAAATCTCCAATGCTATCATATAGTATAGTTTAATTAAAACCCATTAAATACAAGAACTGAGTTATTTTTGCTTGTATTAAGTAGGCGGGTTTTGTGCAAGAGAACATCATGAGAACTTTCGTCAAATAACAAATGATTTTATAGTTGTATCACACCAAGGACTACCCAGTTGAACCGCCTCTGGTGTTTACTAAAATTCCATGGGAGAGGAAACCTGACGGTTAGCAGAACCTAGGAAGAGGATGGTCCACAACTTTGGAAGAAACTCGACCCGGAAGCGCATTCAATCGTGAAACTAGAGACACTTCAAGGAAGAAGAATGCGGCGTGATGAAAACAAAAGTGCACAAACAGTAATAATTGCGAGCTCAAAGTGTGAGAAAGAATATTAAAAGAAATATTTTTTTTCTTTTCTTTTGCTCAGGTCTCTTAGCAAGACCACGCGCGCGAGTGCTTTTTGTAAATATAATCTCTGTGTGCTCTGGAATTACGGAAGTGGTGCATTAAATCAGGATTACCACTGGAATGTTGACTTCTTTTATTGTTGCAGTTGGCCGCAAGGTAATGTGTTACCCTTTTTGTCTTTCTTGTTTGCTTTTCAGGCCAGAAGCTGGGTCTATCAATGGATTGTAATTGCGATGAGCATATTGTGGGTATCTTTCGCATACAGGATGGGTGTTAAAACCATATTAACCTGTAAATTAGAGTGTCATGCTTAGCAGGAATCTTATTTACTTTTTTTCAAAATTTTAACTTTTATTCATTCTAAGACTCTACCGACTGACTAAAGTCACTAAATTAACTTTGTGGCAGGAGGTTACAGTAATTTAAAGTAAATATCAGTTTAAATGGTAAGATTCCTCCCACATTTGCATTTTTGCATATTAATGATTTTAGTAATTTATTCAGATTATGCAAACTCACAATCCTCCGCTCACACATGATCATATATATCATAGAACGGTGAAACTATATCTTGTTGGAGGTAACAATGAAAGCTCTCATTTCCACTTAACATGAAAATAAATGTTCTGTCTTATAGTATTTCCAGATATCGTTCATTATTGACGGTAGTAGCAATGAGTACCTATTTAATGAAATGAGCGCAAAAATGTTCCAAAACTCACCATATCTTTGTCTGAAGCAACCTGTTTTGAAATGTCTGTCCAGTGGTTTCCAACTGAAAATATATAGACTTTCTGAATAAAGACAACGCCTTTAGACGAGATAGCTTTCATATTGGCTCACAGATCATATGTACAGCATTACTTAATATGTTTGTTAGATTTTATTTTGGAAAGTTGACAGTTGAAGTTAGAGATGCAGCTGTATTTTAAATAGATGTCATTTACTTGCACCCATAATCCATACAACCGCTGGTTGCCTCTTGATTATGCTCACAGACGGTCTGTAGTGAACATTGTAGAGGTCTGCACAGGCTCGGGTCGTAAATTTTTAGATGCACAACCATCTTTTTTGGGACTGACTTTGTAAATACACTATTGAACGACATTTATTGCACCATTCTTTCTGAAGAACTTTTATAGTACAACTTCAAAATTAAACCTTTTGTTGCTGTAAACAAACATACAATTTAACGTTAATTGTTAAGTTTTGCAATTCGGGCTTATTTCGGGTTCATTTGAGTATCGCACGAGCTCGGACCTAAATGCTAAAACACATTTCAGACTCGGGTCGAGCCTCACATTATAAACTCACAGACCGGGCTGGGCCCGGGCAAAAAAAATCCGGCCCGTGCATACCTCTGGCATGTTGGACTCCGTGAATGTTGCTGCAAAGTCGCCTGTTAATGATTCGTTATTAAAATAAGTTTTAAACCTATCATTGCATGTGTTGTCCGAAATATTTCTCGTTTTACGGAATTTGATTATCTGTAATGCAGCCGTTTTTTTTTTTAATATGTAGTATACCTAGATTGCGGTCATTAAAATCAGCAGCTGCTATGGCGCTGCAGCTCCAATCCTCAAACATTACGATCACTTTTATTCTTTCGTTTTTAGTCAATGGCATTGTTACTTCAATGCAAATAACATATTTAATTGTAAACAAACCAACTTATGTTGACTATCCGTGCTAATAAGTCTGAGATTACGTCAGGTACCCTAGTTTGAATTTACAATATGATTATACAATTCAAGGAAATTTCCATATTTCTTGGTACTCCTCCATATAATATTATTTCCACTAAACAATGTAACATTATCCAACATGGCGAGTTTAAATATGACAAACCAGAAAGACATGTGCTCTAAAGCGTAGGGTTTCCATCTCAACGTACAGAGGAAGTTAAAATGGCCGATACCTCCTCCATTTCGAAAAAAAGAGATGTGTCCTGGAACTTTAGTGATAAGTTGTGCATTAGGAGAAATCGAATGTAAGTTTATTTAGTAAGGTTACATGTAAAGGATTACTCATTTTTTTTTCAGAGTTATAATCTGAGTTAAGAGTATAGGACTAAGAAGTTTAAGATAGGCCGGACATGTCGTTTCCTTAGTGAATGCTTACCGGCGTAGAAAGTCTAGCTTGAAATAGTTAAAAAAGAACCTCTTTGTAGACCAAGTAGATTGGGTGAATAAAACAAATTTGAATTAATAAGTAGACGTGGAATTGAAACCTGACAAAATCAACTTAAAGTAAAATAAGATTGAATATGACGCAGTAACGCCATTTTAATTTTTTTTTAGGGGGACAAGGTTTCTCAGTGTTCCCCAATTTAAATTAGTTAAGTATGCGTTTTAGTATATTAGTATACAATTTATTAAAACTATATTTGTTCCACAAACTCAGGGGGCAATTGACGCCCCTTTCCAAATGACGCCTCTGATACTACAACATATCTATTGTTTCCAAGGCCATAGATTCAATTAGTTATAAGATACAGTTAATTTTCATTGCGGATATATGATTAGTTTTAATTTAAAGAAAAAATAACTGAAATTGGAAAATGGAAGTAGAAATATCATTTCTTCCAACTAAAAATGTAATATCTGCAGCGTTATGAAATATTTTCATTGGAAATTCACTTCGCTCCGAAAAATATATTAAACGTGATATTCTGTGTTTATTTGGAATGACATTTAACTTGCGTAGACATCGTATCTACAATATAGATAAACGTATATCAATAATCCGAAGCACCTCTTCCTCGGAAATTCGCCTGTCGCGTCGCATTTTGGGTAATGACAAAAAGTTTAATACATTTATTGATTTCCTGCAGCGTACACGTATTTCGTTCTGCTACGATCCAAATTCTCCACTATTTCTGCAGATTTTTTTTTTTTTTTTTTTTTTTGTAATTTAAGAGAGTATTTTTTTTAAAGTATAAAATCAAACCTACATGATATGTGTGCAGACATTTCCATAAACTAGAAACCTGAGAGATCCTGAGAAAATATACTGGGTATAAACGCATAGGTGCGTTTGGAACTATAAACAATACCAATTTAGTTTTTTTTTCCTTTTTTTTTGAACAATCGTTTAATGTGCACATAAAGAAACAAAACTAAAACTTTGCAATAATGGCTGTGCCAATAGAGTGATAACCATCTTCAAACCAGCGACGATTTATGGATTCTAACAGATACTAAATGGACATTGATAACAACGCCTTCGTGGTAGTAAACATGCTGAGGGATTGTGTGCATGTACGCTGCAACACAATCAGATAGCGGCGAGCCACTTTGATTGTCGCCAGGGTTGCCACCTCAAGATGAAATTGCTTCTTTCCTATAACAATTATGAACAGACAGATTTATCTATCCCATATTGTTAATTTTCTATTATTGTAAAGGAATGTAAGATTCAGTTCTTCCAGTTTACTATTATAACGGATATATCTTAGTGAATATTGCGTGAATAATGTAAAATTATAAATAATATTAAAGAAATGGGGTTAGGATTTACATTTCTGGGTTCTCGGCATCTATGGACATGTTAGACTTTTACGTATGAATGATTACGTCCATCGATGATTACGAGGGTATCGAGAGCATCACTATATATTGCAGCGACCTATTTGCGATTGGACAGTAGTATCAGTTGTTTTCAGTTATTTTTAGAACCCACCCTTTTATACGTCCACCCCTCACTCCCACGTCGATACAGCATGTATTGGGAGTTAAACATGATCAGTAAGGTAACTATTTATCTCACTGACTTCGAAAACTATGAATTAGATACTAATATCAGTCGTTCCCGATTATTTTTACTTGTTATTACCATACCTTTTCCCTCAAATATCATGCCAATGCGGGGTGAATGTGAAACTTGAGTGGCATCTAGATTCTGACGGCATGTGACTCTTCATTTTAGGGACCCTGAATACTATTGATTTCATAATAGTATCGGAATTTTTTTGATTATTTTTACATCTCATCCCATTTCCACCAGAAACCTTCTTCCCTTTTCCTTCCCATGTATGTAATGTGATAGAAACCTAAGTTAAATCATGATGCACTCATGTATAAAAAGCCATTAAATCCGGAGAACCGATCTAGGAGGAATTGGTCGCCAAATATCGTTATATTCATTTCCATTTGTATATTAGAAAATACCCCCTCTTAAAATGAAAATTTCCTAAAACCCTGGACATGCTTCCCTTTATTTTTAATAAGTAATTCATAGACTAACTGAACTTCATCTCTATGCATTGACAAGCTCGTGAGATACTGAGATAACTTTTTAAATCCCTCTGCCCCTCTTAGAATAACCCATTTGGGAAACCAATAAGATTAAAATTTATCTTAGAGAAGTGTTCACTCATTTACAAAGAAAAAAACCAAAGTCGATATAGTGCTGTAAAAAAAAAAAGAGTTATCAGTCAAACATTTTAACATTTACATGTAATTTATATATACTCGTATTTATAGGAATTAAAGTTGATTTTGAAGGAGTATTGATTAGCTGGTTTAATGAAGTTATACGATAAATATCTTTACGAGTGTTCTTTTTAGAATTTCCTGGAAGCTTCGTTTCCCACGTGCTCCATTTCGGTAGTTTTGGGTTCAACCTATTATCATTTCAGGGTAGTCGAATACAAATTTGAGTATTACTCGTAATTAGAAAATGCCGTTAATAGTAGATTCTAGCCAGTATAACCACGATGCTGTATAAAAACAAAAGGAAAATAGTAACACTTAAGAGTTCTACAAGTATAGTACACCAACTACTCCAACTATTATTATTATTATTATTATTATTATTATTATTATTATTATTATTATTATTATTATTATTATTATTATTATTATTATTATTATTATTAATATTATTATTATTAATAATAATAATACTTTTTAATTTATGATTTGCTAATTTCAACTGAACACAAACTTCAAGAAATTATTGATGTTTCGCTATACGCTAATCATTATTAAAATAAAATGGGAATTTCTACAAATATTTCCTGTCCTTCAAGAGGTGTAAGTGTTGATTTTGTTTTACTCATACTAAATTGCGAAACGGCTATTCGCAATAACTATAACTTTATCTCCGCAGAATTAATAGAATGACACTGAACATATCCCATGTCAAATTAATCCAGGTAGGATTAGTATACCCTATATATAGAAGATACGTATATTAACTCCCTATCACCTAAGCCTACCCATATGTCCTTTTTCAAGGGTTTTGCAACCAAAATTCTTTAGACACCGCCCGAGTTTCTCATACATGCAATGTGTAAACCCCATCTTACACGAAATTGATCGGGTAACTACAATAATTTACGCTGAAACGTGAAATTGTGGTGTTGAGATAACTAAGAGAATTTTGCATTTTGAAGATCTTCTTTTTTAAAAATAATTGCGTTCGTTGAATCAACTAGGCTATATTGGTTATAAAAGTTATCAAAGTTTATTATTTGTTAGATATTCGCTAAGTAATAAATGCTCAGTTCTGATTGTAATCTTTAAAACGAGGATTACCAATCCAATTAAACCCACCGTAAATTGCTATAGCGTCCGATTATGTAATTGTAGTGTCTTTGTGATTGATTAATTTGTTGATTATCGGGATGTATAAGGACATAATGAAAAATGTAATGAAATCTTTAAATTAATGTTCCATGAATATATATTCTCCAGGCCAAAGGAAAATCTGTTTTGTTTTAAAGGCCACATCGGTAATGTCTATTTCCCAAGATGACCGCATATGATAGACCTAATTTGTCTTAGTTGTTTTACAGTTATTAGTTACATTAATAATTTATACGAAAATATATCACAATATAACATAATTAGGGGATATAGTAAGAAAATTTATCATTCGTTTACTTTTTTAGAATCATATTCCTTCAGTATTCATATGAACTTCTTTATTGTACTCGATATGTGTGATCACTTCCGAAATTATTGTCCTTTACCCTAGAAACATCTTGCATGTTATATTCTTTATATACTTTAGATATTTTATCCACAACATGCCCATAAGTCTTCACTTTAAGACTGAGAAGGCTTCAGGTTCCCCATCCTTCCTTTAGGTTAAAGAACACTGATGATTAGAAAATGATTTTAAAGGGAGATACGGAGATGAAATTGGAATGTAGAAGGAGTCGAAAAAAATCGAAGAAATTCATGTATTCAATATTTTCACCACAAACTGATGTTGTATAGGATAAATTCAGATGCATTTCATACAAAAAGTGCGAGCTGTTTCACCGGATAAATTACAATAATTCTTGAATGTATAATTTCCTTACTTAGCTAGGAGAGAATAAAATACAGAAAGAGTGGGGAATACAAAGGAATAAAATACATAAATTATGGTTAGCACCAATTCTTCAACCAGAAATAACACTGGTTGTTCTATTCTAACAGTCTTGAGAAGTAACGTAACGCAAGTAATGTATTACTTGTAACGCGTTACAAAATTTTAAGTAACATATTTAGTTTGCGTTACTTTTTTCACGTTACATTTCGGAGGAGTAACTACAATATATGTATATATTTTTCGGAAAAAAAATGTTTCTTTCCTGTAAGTGAATTTCTCAGAATGGAACAATGGAACATGAACCAAGTATGTCAGTGATCTTGCGCAGTCACCGACACACAAAGAAACAGATAAGACCATAGTGCCACTTGCTGTCTTTGGAAGATGAGGACAGCCTCAGGAAAATCACGTGTACTGATGGCAAGCACCTGGAAGATTTTGTCGTAGATTTGGCAGCTCCTAAACTATACATTCAGTGAGTGAACTACGAATGCAATGGAACCGGTAGTCTATTACTTTGTATGGTGTTGTTTCTATAAAGATGGAGAACGAAAATATTTTATTGTTCGAACATTTGAAAGAATATTTTTTCTTAAAAGCTGAAGATGCTGGTGGACAGGATTTAAAAGTAAAGTGGTGCCCCTGCGGGAAATATTTATCAACAACTAGGGTGCCATAACTAACGATATACAGTAAGGAGTTAATATGAATAAACTGTGTTCTGATAAGCAGGCCCACTTTATTGATGTAATGTTGATTGTATAATATTAGAGCTCTTTTAGATCAGTTTGCGTATCCTAAAGTCCCGTTGATTATAGAGTTTGGAACAATTAGCTTTAAAAAACATGTATCGATTTTAGAATTACTGGCTGGTTTTGATTCACCCCCAGTTCATGTATTCTCATTTTATTAGAAGTAGTGTAATGTTTCTCTATATTCTGCATTTTTAATTTTACATAACAACATTGTTATTATTACATAATTAGTTTAGCAGAATAATAATAAGCGACCATATTTTCTAACACATAGGGATGGGCACGAGTGAAGCTAAAACTCCACTCGAATTCAAGTCGAGTTTTGAGTCGAGTCAAAGCTAATATTCTCGTGTCGAGTACCGAGCCAATTCACTCTTTTTGGCTTCGAGTCGAAATTGATAAATGGTTTGCTCGTTTTAACTTGTTTTGAAATCATGGCCTGATTACACTGGAAAGAGAAAGCCATGAGAAATGTAAGCAGAAATATGGAATACTTTTAGTGCTGCTCACGACACTGCTCGCATCTCGTCTCGTCTCGATAGCGAGGCCGCAAGAGATTCATATAACAAGCTTAGCTCAGCACGGCTCGGCTCGTCTGAGCCGATGACTCGAGCCTGCTCGCTTGGGGTGAACCATCGGCTCGAGCTGGCTTGGTTGAGATGAGCCATCTGCTCGGTTCGTATCAACTGAGCCGAGGGCTCTAGCCGACTCGCTTGGGTGAGGTGTTGGCTCGGTTGACTTCTCAGCCCGGGTCGATAGTGAATGAGCTGTGAGCCGAGTTTCTCGAGTTGTTGACAATTCTAAACCCGGATTGAGTAGTTTTGAAGATATTTGGTCAGTGCCCTATAACTTTTAACAATGTTTGGCTTGAGCCCGAATACTCAACCTAGACCCTCAACCCAAATTCAGAAGCTCGTGAACAATGTCCTTGACTCCTAGACTTCACGACTACCGAGGCTGGCAATCAACTAGTTTTTTTAGAATTCAAATACAAAAAGCCTATCTTTTGTTCAAACACAGTGTTGTTTTAATTAAGAATCATAATAATAAAGTAGTAGTAGTAGTAGTATCATTGATAATAGATCTAATTATATTGTCTATGTGAGACGCTTGAAGAGAGTACTTGAAACTACACACCGGATTTGGATCCACTTGATACGAAACTCGACCCAAATTCGAGTCGAGTTGAAGGAAATTTTTCGAGCCGAGTTCTCTGGTCGACCTCAAAGATGTTTGTTTCTAGTCGAATCGAGTTTCAAAGAAAACTCTTGAACTCGCTCGTGCTCATCCCTACGAGTAACGCAGTATGGCATTTTAGTCAATGTTACATTATATGAAAATGTCCATATAGCTGTCAAGTAAAAATTTGTCCTTGCATTTACATAAAGCGATTCAGAACATACAACAATAATAATAATAATAATAATAATAATAATAATAATAATAATAATAATAATAGTGGTAGTAATAGTAGTACGGAAAATTGAAGTAATAAGATTTTTTTCACATATTCAAAGTTTCGGACCTAAAAGTAACGCGTTGCAACGCGTTACCTTCGAAGAGAGGTAACAGTTACTTTTTTGGGGCAAGTAATGCGTTAGTAACGCGTTACATTTTAAGATAACTTACAAGTATGAGGAATGTCCTCAAATAAGTGTAACATGTGTAATATGTACAAAAGATTTACATGAGTAAAATAAAGTAAAATTACCTTGTCATGATATTTACGTACTCCTCAATCGTATAACAAGAATTTTCTAATAGAAATGATTTTAACTTTTATCTAAACCTTTTCATATTTTCTTCATACTTTACATCAATAGGCAACATGCACAACTTAACACCACCATAACTTACACTTTTTTGATACATTGCTGAGCGGTGATTACACAAATGAAAATCATTCTTATTTCGCGTATTATGATTATGTACATCCTTATTTGTTACGAATGCCAATGAATGTTTTTTTTTTCAAATACAAAAAGAGACGATACAAATATAAACTATCCAGTGGAAGTATATTGACCTCCTTAAATAAATGTCTAGAAGAAAAATTCGGCTTCTTATCACAAAGTATTCTTATGGCTTTCTTCTGAATTTTGAAAACATTAAATCTCTGACTTGAATTTCCCTAAAACGTGATACCATATTGCAAGATAGAGTTAAAACACGGACAGTACAAGGTTTTAGCTAATTTTAAATTTACCTTCTTGTAATAATTCTTAGTGCATAACATATTTAATTTCATTTATTAATAACTGACTCTATATGAAATTTCCATGTCAGGTTGTGATCTATAGTAAGACCTAAAAACAAACAGTGTGTCGTATAGTTAATTTTATTTTGATTCAGATACAGATTATGGTATATAGGTTTACTGCACGTGTTATGAAAATTTATAGCAATGGATTTTTCAACATTTACACAAAGATGATTATTCTTCATCCAAAGAGATACTTCATTTAGTGTTTGCGTAGCATTCTGTTCCAATAATTTTTCATTTTTTCCACTCACTGGCAGAGTGGTATCGTCAGCAAAAGTGTAACATCTGCCGAAGAAATGTTTTTTTTTTTCAGAATCATTAATATATAAAAGGAAGAGCAATGGCCCTAGAATAAATCCTTGTGGAATTCCGTGTGCTATGTATAATTCAGCTGATAAATAGCTTTCTACAGTGTTATTATTCCTATGTGTTATTTCTACGACCTGCCTACGATTTTTTAAGTACGATCGAAACCAGTCCTTTGCTTTACCACGTGTTCCACAGGTCCAGTTGTGTTGCACTGTGTCGAAAGCTATAGACAAATCAAGGAAGATTCCGATACAGTTTTCTTTCTTATCTACAATATTCCTTACTTTCTCAATAAAATTAAATATTGCCGTGTTTGCAGATCGACCTTCAAGGAAGCCATGTTGTTTTGTGGAGATAACATTTTATTTCAATAAAAGATTAATTACCCTGCTTTACATAATTTTTCCAAAACTTTTCCAACGACATGTAGGAGAGATATTGGTCTGTAGTTATTTATATTTTGTTTCCACCTTTTTTAAACAAGGGCTTAACTTTCGCAATTTTTAACTTTTCTGGATACTCGCCATTTGTAAGTGATATATTTGCTAAATGACAAAGTGGCTTTCTCACCTGATGGAAACATCTTTTCAATAAATTATCTGAGATTTCAACAATTCCAGCTGTATATTTGTTTTTGAGAGATTTTGATATATTTGCTATTTCATCTTTTGACACTGACTGTAGAAAGATTGTTTTTTCACATTTATTTGAACTTGCTTAAAATTGTTTGCAGTAACTACTTTGTAGCCATTCTGTTTACATTTATTTTTTTTATCACCATCCATATTTTTTGCGACAACATTTATAAAAAAATATTAAATATTTCTTTTTCCCTTGGGTTTGTTACACTGTTCCCTTCATATATTATTGTATCTACATATGGTGTCTCTTTTGCCACCATTTAGTTCTTCATTTATAATGTTCCACAAGGTTTTATTTTTATTCGATGCACAAGCAAGTTTAAGTTGGTAGTAGTTCTTTTTAGTCGTTCTAATTAGTTCCTTGTACCTTTTTTATATTGTTTATAGCAGGGCTTTGCACAACCTGTTTTAAAAATCTTACGCGTTACATTTTACAGATAACTCACCAACACTGTCACTAACAAATTGTTATACCTTATATTAGCAAACTGTTACGTTTTAGACTCTCAAAGTATGTTATGCATTCCTGAGGTTATACAATATCATCGGCTGACTGTCGTCCGGTTTAAAAGCAAACAACTGTAAGATCTAGCAAGAATTATACCTACATATGTAGTTTTCCATCCAAAGTCTCTATCTATCCCCTTATTTCTATATTGCAACCAGAATATATAATATCCAGTTTCTACATTGGTCCTCAAAGAACAAAATTGCTAAGAGAAAGCTAGATTATATATATATTTGATACTGGATCACCCTCTAGAAAATTATTGCCCTTGAAGTAGCTCATATCACAATAACTTGCTACAAAATGTGGACAACATCTATATTGGGGGATAACAAGGAATATAAATTATCTGAAGTAAATCTTACACATGCCAGTTACAAGCGGTCTGACACAATAAAACTGGTACACAATTATCGACCCTTCTACTGTGGGATAATTGCTTGTGTAGGTAGGAATTCATTTATAAGAAATAGTATGAATAACTTTAAGAGCACTACTGAACTGTAACAAACTCCGAGTACAAGTCGTCATGCTTTATTGAGTACGAAACTGTTAATATTTACCACACCTCTAATAGAGAAGTGACACAACCAAAACCATCAACTTTTCAGGAGAACGAACTGACAGTTGCCACTGCTACAAGTTAGCGTGGGTGGATAAATGACAAAATTGCTTCTTGAAATAACGATATGTACACTTATGTCCAAAATTATTGTTGCATATCTATAACTGATTTCTTGTAAGAATATAATTTGATAATGATTTCGGAGGATACTTTTAATACTGATACTATGTGTATAATCGGGAAATGTATATTTGTGGTAAATTTCATAAGAAAAAAATTATAAATACGAAAATTAGAGTGAGTAAAACAAAATGTTGTTAAATGGACAAATTAGTTTTATTTTCGTTTCATTGTTCTAATTTACTGCTCTTTGGACATGAAATTTGCCACATACATGTCTTTGCCGATTATACACATACTAACATTGTGAGAAATACCGGGCGAATTCGTTAACAAATTATATTCCTACGACAACATATTTATAAACCTGCGGCAATAATTTTGGACATGAGTGTACTTTCATCTACGATGAGTTCACCAAAAAAAAACAACAAAAAAAACTCTTTAGGCCTAAACCATTTTCAACATTGTATGTCAATAAGTATCATTTCTGATTTGTGTCATTTTGTGGGAGTATTAAAGCTATCATATACTTATACAATAAATGTTCAAATTTCAGGATGCAAGCAGGCGAAGAATAACTAGTCAGTTAAATTAGGACTACCGCTCACTGGCGACAAAACAGTTGCGCAACTATCTCGTCGCTGTCGCCTACAGTCAGCAACTTTACGGAGACAAAACAGTTTTGTTGCCATACCCTCGCTCACTGGCGACGGCAACAGAAAAGTTGCCGAGCATTTCATATCACAATTTACATAATCGGCAATCGGAACAGTTCACATAATCGCTGGTTTCGGACATTAAAAAAAAAAAAAAACTACCGCCCATTCCAATGGTTAAATAAATAAATTTAAATAAACTTTCGAAGGTAGCGTCAACAGGGACGTTATTTCAGACTTCACTTGAGGGGGGCAAGAGCACCACCGACATAAGACTTTCACGTTTTGTACTAGTATATTAGTAGACAATTGATTAAAGTATATGTATTCGTCAAACTCTTGAGGAGCAATTGCACCTCCTGCCCCCCCTAAATGACGTCCTTGAATGTCAGTGAGTAACAAAAATAACAGCATTGTGTAAGCTAATACGAACGGGAACAATTATTCGAATCAAAAGATAACAAGAATAACGAAAATATAAAATGACTGGAAATAACTAACAGAACGAAACTAACAAAAGCGGCAATCCGACAACACTGTACAGTAACTGTACTGTCAATGTTCTACGTATAGCCATAAAACAAAAATTAGCCTTCTTCGTTCTTCCCGCGTATTCTTCACGTTTTAAAATCGGCCATTTTTATACAGTACAGTTTTTTATATATATATTTGAAATAGAAGAAACTTGAAAATGATAATTTTATCTGTATTTTTTTCTAGTTGTGGGAAATTAATGAAAGTAGTAGTGTGTAGTATGACAGCGATATGTCATTATCGAAAAATGTAGCTACCTGTGTTGTTTTTTTCTTGGCTGGAAAAGCTCATTCTAGTTTCTTATAACAGCGAAACACACTTCCTTCCATAATTTCTTCTTTATATATATATATATTTCTTCTTTAACGCTTAGCGTTTCTCTATATCCTCAATTAAGTTTTCATAGTCTTTATCACTAAAGGCATGCTAGTCACTAATCAAAGAATGTATTAGTTTCCATTGCGAACACTTCTTTACACGCGCTACACACGGAACGAACTGTTACGTGAAAAAAACTTGAAGAAAACATTTATTTTTTACCTTTCTATTTGGAGGTACCTCGGCAACTTTTCTGTCGCCGTCGCCTCAGTGAGCGGACTCCCATAAGACTCAATGCATTTTTAAATGTTGCGCAACTGTTCCGTCGCCGAGCTGTTGCCCTGCTGTCGCCCTGCTTGGCGACACCTCGGCAACTTTTCTGTCGCTGTCGCCTCAGTGTGCGGACTCCCATAAGACTCAATGCATTTAGCCAGAGCAACAAGATAGTTGCCCGACAAAATGTTGCCAGTGAGCGGTAGGCCTTAGTGGTAACTTCTCTAAGGCCTACCGCTGACTGGCAACATTTTGTCGGGCAACTATCTTGTTGCTCTGGCTAAATGCATTGAGTCTTATGGGAGTCCGCTCACTGAGGTGACAGCGACAGGAAAGTTGCCGAGGTGTCGCCAAGCAGGGCGACAGCAGGGCAACAGCTCGGCGACGGAACAGTTGCGCAACATCTAAAAATGCATTGAGTCTTATGGGAGTCCGCTCACTGAGGCGACGGCGACAGAAAAGTTGCCGAGGTACCTCCAAATAGAAAGGTAAAAAATAAATGTTTTCTACAAGTTTTTTCACGTAAGAGTTCGTTCCGTGTGTAGCGCGTGTAAAGAAGTGTTCGCAATGGAAACTAATACATTCTTTGATTAGTGACTAGCATGCCTTTAGTGGGAAAGACTATGAAAAATTAATTGAGGATATAGAGAAACGCTCAGCGTTAAAAAAGAAATATATATATAAAGAAGAAATTATGGAAGGAAGTGTGTTTCGCTGTTATAAGAAACTAGAATGAGCTTTCCAGCCAAGAAAAAACAACACAGGTAGGTACATTTTTCGATAATGACATATTGCTGTCATACTACACACTACTATTTTCATTAATTTCCCCACAACTAGAAAAAAATAAAGATAAAATTTTAATTTTCAATTTTCTTTCCATTTCAAATATAAAAAAGAAAAAACTGTACTGTATAAAAATGGCCGATTTTAAAACGTGAAGAATACGCGGGAAGAACGAAGAAAGCTAATTTTTATTTTATGGCTATAGCCTACGTAGAACATTGAGAGTACTGTTACTGTACAGTGTTGTCGGATTGCTCCTTTTGTTAGTTTCGTTCTGTTAGTTATTTCCAGTCGTTTTATATTTTCGTTATTCTTGTTATCTTTTGATACGAATAATTGTTCCCGTTCGTATTAGCTTACACAATGCTGTTAGTTTTGTCACTCATTGACGTTCAGGGACGTCATTTAGGGGGGGAGGAGGTGCAATTGTCCCCAAGAGTTTGAGGAATACATATACTTTAATCAATTGTCTACTAATATGTTAGTACAAAACGTGAAAGTATTATGTCACTGGTGCTCTTGCCCCCCTCAAGTGAAGTCTGAAATAACGCCCCTGTTGACGATACTTTCGAAAGTTTATTTAACTTTATTTATTTAACCATTGGAACGGGCGGTAGTTTCTTTATGTCCGAAACCAGCGATTATATAAACTGTTCCGGTTGCCGATTATGTAAATTGTGGTATCAAATGCTCGACAACTTTTCTGTTGCCGTCGCCAGTGAGCGAGGGTATGGCAACAAAACTGTTTTGTCTCCGTGAAGTTGCTGACTGCAGGCGACAGCGACGAGATAGTGGCGCAACTGTTTTGTCGCCAGTGAGCGGTAGGCCTAAGGGAGCTTATTCGAAATTTCTTAATGAAATGGCCAACAAAAACATAAATCAGACTAAGAGTCATGTGAAGTCATGTTGCGACTCGTAACCTCAAGTGTATCACAATTATAGCTTTTGTATGTATTGAACCGTGAGATGTTTGATTAATCTGAATATCACATGTAGACGAGATATGAGTGACACTTGTAGAAAGTATTTCCATTTTTCTAACTCTTATCTACCCTCATACATGAACGAGTGGCTAACGTGCAAGTGTTCTGTGCCGTGGTCCTTGGTTTAACCTTCGATGGGTGATTGGCTCGGATACAAACTAAAAGAGTTTTGGGTTCCTTAAAAAATAGTTCTCATTTCCGTGCTGAAAAGCAACGTTAAACGTAAGTCAATCTACTTGAAACCAACGTTGAGCTCACTCGGAAACCGGAGAGGACAGGTCAATAGCTTCTCACTATTTAAAACTAATTCTATACCTTTACAAACAACAATATTTTTCATTAATTTTGAAAACAGGACTCTGCTTGTAAATTTTATTGCATACCAATTCTATCCACTTGGAGATGATTGTTATTTCTTTTTAAATTTTGCTGCATATTAGGCTGGTGCAAATAAAAGGTTCGACGAAGTTTATCATTTCAAAATGTAAAAAAAAAAAGAAAAGAAAGAAAAAAGTTACAATACCTTGTTGATAAATTAGTCACTGTTTGCAATCCGACACGTTTGCCAATGATTGGATTCCCTGGTAAAAGAAGTCTGGGGTGTATGATGCGTGGAAGTTATGTACCTTAAGTCTTCCTCAGGGTTAGGTCTGCCCTCTCAAGGAGTAAAAGAGATGCCAGAAGAGGCGACACACACTTTGAGAAATATTGGGAGAATACGGTTGATGAGGAAGGGTTTTGTATTACATCTCATGGAGAGTCTGCACAGTGAACGTTGTCTTTCAACATGAGAACACAATATCTGTTTGATTAATATTTGCAATGTATTTCATGTATTTGACATAGTAACGACCTGAACCTCACCTGAGGAAAACGTGGTGGAACACTCCGACCATAGATCGCCATGCTACAACTATACGTTGTGTGGGTAGAGAGGTGTTTTAGTAAACTATCTGGGACAGTGATCACGATCCAGCCGCTTTTCTGACCGTTTACGATTGTCCTAGCGCATTCATTTTTATTCTGAAGTGGAAATCCGAAGCTGGAAAGTTTTCCCGTTATTCTTTACACTCACAGAATTTTACACATTCAACACGGCGATTCTAGTTGGCTGCCTCAACTCATGTAACACCCATGAATCTACATTTTTTACCTTACCGATTGCATGGAGCCGCTAATTATTGCTTCTCCTATAAACAGAGATTAAACTTAATCGAAAGTGGGAGTGTTCCATCATGTTTTCCTCAGATGAGGTGCAGATCGTTACTATGTGAAATACATTAAATACACCGCAAATATTTATCAATGGTTAACAGATATTGTGTTCTCATGTTGAAAGACAACGTTTACTGTGCAGATTCTCCATGAGATGTAATATAAAACCCTTCCTCATCAACCGTATTCTCCCAATATCAGTCTGGTACAAAATAACTGCACCACCTAAGAAAAATCGATGCATTTTGCGATTTTTTATATACGGTATATTATGAATTATATTAATTGTAATGGTTTCAAATTATTTCTCGTACATTGTTTGGTGTTTTATCTTATACATATATAGAGACAAAAGATTCAAATACAATATATTACATAGTAGTACGCTACAAATAGCCGTTATTATATATAAAAAAAAATATGAACGAATTTGTTTTCATTCACTTTGTATGAACGCATGTTAACATATCATTAATGAACAAGAAATAGATGCGAGTATTTTTGAACAGTACTGCTAAGTGTATAAACGCCATGACTGTGTATATATCCCATTCAGTACTTTGTATATTTCCCATGTGCCGCTTTCAACTCTGCCAATCTAGTTGGCATGCTGTATAGGTGAGATTGGCACAAGGATATGTCTAACTCATGGAATCAAACTTGCACTAAAGTTTGAATAAGCCCCTTCCTTGTTTGGAAGCACTTCCCTGAAAGCTTGCGGGACATGATATGCCATACATTTTCAATAGGATTCATGTCTGAAGAGTTAGGTGGCCAGCATAACCTTTAGATATACATATCTGAAAACCACTTCTTAACCATAGCAACTCTGTGACACTGCGCATTATCATCTTGAAAAATGAAGTAATCCAAGTTTTGGCCTGAGAAATGGTCTCTTGCTGTTGATAGAAGATTACGGTTTAAAATGTCCATGTAATACTGTGCATTAGCTGATCTGTTGCAAATTTCTAGTCTTCCGACATCTTTCGACATGAAACAGCCCCATACCATTACACCCTCACCAAACTTCTCCGTCTGTGATATACAGTCGCTATTAAGTTCTTCCCCACGTCTGGTCCATAGTCGGACGCCACTGTCATTCTCAAGCACCCTAATTTTATTTTCATGGGAGAAAATCCTATTCTTCAACAACCCACGCTTTGTACATGCTAAGAAAGTGTTTCCTGGCTCTTATGTGGTTTGCGATATGTATCAGCTTCTTTCTAGGTGTTTTCTTCCGAATTCCTTGTTCGTTTACCCATTCTTATACTAATACCAGTATCATCGGACAGAGTTTCAGCAATTTGTCGTGAAGATGCTCTGCTTGATTGCGCTAGAGCCTTTACTTTTCTGTCTATCCGAGTGCTTGTTTTTCGTCTTCTGCCACATTTGTCTCTTAAAGAGGACTTATTGTACATTGTTTGCTTTCTAATAACTCTATCAAACGTTGTATAATGCAGTTGCAGTTGTTTTGCAATTTGACGTTGCGAAATGCCACGATGGTATAACGCCAGTATCTTCCCTTGTTTTCGATAGAATGTGTCGTTCAGTATTTTACCCATTTTTAGTACGTAATCACCTTAACTATTGAGGAACAATCATAAAGCACTAAATACCATATACAAATCATAAACAACAACTCACAAGCACAAAAGGTCACGTATGAAACAAAGTTTTATTAACAACGACCAACGGATCACCATTCACTTGTATATACATAACGCAGCCTTTTGCATAGTGATTGCGGTGCCACCTATTGAGCAAAGGGCATACAAAATCCATGAGCAAAAACAAACAAAAACATATCAAAATGCAATGGCTAACAATTGTATGATACGTTAATCCCCTTTACAAATAAAATTAATTAACAATTTTCCAAGGAAAATTAAAATATTGAAATTTTAGCAAGTGGTGCGGTTATTTTGTAACAGACTGACAATATCTGTTAACCATTGACTAATATTTGCGGTGTGTTTCATGTATTTCACATAGTAACGACCTGCACCTCATCTGAGGAATACATGGTGGAACACTCCCAACATAGATCGCCATACTATAACTATATCTTGTGTGGTGTAGAGAGGTGTTTTAGTAAACTATCTGGGACAATGATCACGATCCATCCGCTTTTGTGACCTAGTGCATTCATTTTTATTCTGAAGTGGAAATCCGAAGCTGGAAAGTTCTTTCGTTATTCTTTACACTCACAGAACTTCACACACTCAACACGGCGATTCTAGTTGGCTGTCTCAACTCATGTAACACCCATGAATCTACAATTTTTACCTTACTGATTGCATGGAGCCACCGATTGTTGCTTCTCCTGTAAACAGGGATTAAACTTAATCGAAATTCAGATCAACTTAACATTTTCACATTAATCTTAATCAACTTAAGTGGATGTAAATGTCATTTACTTCTACTTGTTTAATATGAAATAAAGAAGTAACAATTTAAAATGCATAATATCATAGTTAGGAAGGTAAAAGGAAACGTTTATACGATAGTATGAATTAGATTAGAAACCTATTACTAACCACAATGCATTTATTCTCATGCTGACATAGAGAAAAACATCTGGCACGTCATAAAATAAGTTTCCTATTCTCTAAAAATGCATTATAGTAGTATGTCTTTATCTAATATTGTTGGTTTACATTTCTTTCGTTGTAAGTCATTTGCATATTTGCGATACTTGTTGATCCGTTTGAGTTTTGTACAAACTTTGAAGATTCATCTCTTAATTACGAAGATAATTGCACTCGGTATCCTCAATCTTTAATGAGTAATTAGTTACCACTTTCTCATTTATTATCTAAGAAACTTTAGTAGTAGAAAGTGAATAAAGATCCAGAACAAGATAGTAGTAAATGCTTTTCTTTTTCACCCTAAGACTGTTTGATGTTCTACCCGTAATTTCCTCAGGTAAAAAGCGCTGAAATAAGTTCTCTCTTTAGGTCGTTAGTACAACATAATTTGTTATCTTAGCGAAGAAAAAACAAGTTACGACCTAACGATGTGTATATGATATGTTATGTATACGCGTAAAGTTTCTTCTTTTAAGAATACAAACAATATTTAGCACATCCTTCTGAGTAAATACGAAGATATATTTAGTATGCGCTTCAAATGTGTGTGTGTGTGTGTTTATAGGAGTCCGTTATTAAACATGGTTTGAAGCAAAGATTACATTGCATACGGTAATTTAACAGAACATATTTATTGTTTTCAACTTTAAGACACTGATTACAATTATACATGTCCAACTAACCTTTAATCTTAATATTTATTGCATTTGTTAAGCGAATATCTTTCAAATAACACACATGAAGTTACATAGTGGGGAGATTATTCTGTTGAAATTGTGCTGGAAGAGATTTTAGGTTAGCACTGATGATTTTGAGATTATTCAATTTTACTCATATTATTTTCAGATAATGATCCAGCTTTGGCTTTTTAAAGAAAGCATACATAATTGTTCTTCAATATTGTAAACATTAACATTGGGAATTATCTTTTTTGGCTCAACAAAATAAAAAAGTGCATGACTAGTTGCTAACGTCTTTGGCACACGGTGTCTTCGGTTCGATTCCCGGAGAAAGAAACTTGAAACTTGAAAGCATTACAGTAGTTCGGATTCCACCCAAAACTGCAGGTTCATGTCTTACAGAGCCTTGGTGCCAAAAAGAAACGCTAAAATGCACCCAACAAACCAAGTATGGATAAAAATTATAAGAGGTATTTAGAATCAGAGTTTCATTGGTAGAGTCCTCACGTCTGGTATGGAGGTTCCTGGTTTGATCTCAGAATATGTGAGTTTATGATGGACATTGTGTCCGTAGTTTCAATTATTTTAAAAATGATGAATATTTTTCCTGGACTGTTCTACTTTATGACTTTTGTTCGATTTTATCCAAAAAGAAAGTGCTTCTAACCAGGAACGTCCTTTAAGGTTTTACTTTCGGAAGACGGGCTAGAGGGATGCAAGATTATCTCCTGATTTAACACTTCCTCTTTGAATACAAAACAAACATAATGAAATCGGGCATATATACGAGGGGAATTTCGAAAGTAAGTTTCTCCAGGCGATTGTGGACAGAGGTAGGGATGCGGGACCAAAAATAGCATGTGACATTAAAGATCAGACGTACCTTTATTTTATCACAGAAGTACCACGTACATTGAGACATTGTCATACCGGTCTGTAAGCTTTAAAAACTCATGGCTCTGCATACGGAAGAAGCATCAAATATTTTCTGTGACTTCAACATTGCTTCTAAAACGCCTGCCGCCATGTTTTCTTCAAAGTCGGCAACAGATGGAAGGATGCGAAATCAGAACTGTATGGCAGATGCGCAAGGTCCCTCACTGAATTGGCGACATCATCTCCGCACCATTTGTTTCGACATCACATCAGGCCCATAAACTTCCACTAGACGGTCATTGATTTCTCCTCCCGACAAGTGACTATTCATAGTGGACAACCACTGGCACTTCCTCTTTGGACCAATTAAAACGCGGATTCTCTCCATAGCTATCAGGCTCAGACTGAGAGACCCGTCTCTCCTTTGCATAGAATCCGCGACGGCGCAATCGCGGACGAACGATACTTACTTATGTCTCGGTGTGTTGCGCGTGAACCGCTGTCTTGTTTTCCCCATTGCTGTTTGCTTTCCTGGGGGAAAACGAGAGGGTAAATTATTTTCGGATTCCCCCTCGTATATATATATATATATATATATATATATATATATATATATATATATATATATATATATATATATATATATATATATATATATATAATAGGGGAACTGACCACTTTTAAAGTCATCCCTACTTGACATGCGCGTATAAAAAGTTGTCCGATATAAATTTCTTTGGCAATTTTCACGTTGACAAAAGTGTTACGCACAGTTGCTACACTTTCCGTAGAGAAAAAATAAATTCACATTTATTTGTAACTGTTGTTTCATTTTTTAAAATCTTTTGTTCCACGTTAATTGAATGTTTTTATTATTGTATAAAATGTATAACCCAAAATCATATATAGAAAGCAAAAGAAAGAGGAAGTATTTAAGCATATTTACTGAAATTGTTCAATTAACAAAACAATGTTTAGTATTATATTTCTCTTTGGCTCATAACTGTTAATATAACGTCCAAAAAGCGCACTAGACCATACCCTACGTAACTGCTGTAACATTTCTCGTTTGAATCTCATGTGCTTGCAATTAATAACTCCTCAGTAAACAAACTCTATGTCCATTGTAACCAGAAAACAATGTGCTGTAGCGTACAGAATACATATAATATCCCTTATTATATTCTCCGCTGCTAATGTTTATCCCACTGTATCATGCACTGGGAGCATTAATTCTTTTTTTATTTTTTTAAAATAAACTTTTTCCGAAATATCACAAAAAAGTTTCAAGCTTACTTTATTAAAGGAGACAAAACGCTTTTAAAATTCCTTTCATTTTTGTTGCTATTTTACAAGTTCTTCTCAGTACGAACCAAAGAATTTTAATTTGCTTAAGTTTATTGCATGCTAATAACTTTAATAATAAAAGTGTAAGATTATTGCACTTTTGTTATTATTAGATACTGTAATATCATAATTATAATAACTAATTATTCTATTAGGGGTTCCCTTCCTATACATGTCAAACTGGATAAGAAAATTAAATGTTAGAGTAGAATATAATCGTTCGTTCGTATCAATTTCTTTTGCTACTACCAGTATAAATTATCATAGTATAGGCAGACCCTAGAGTATTTGAATGATTTTACATAGCATTTTGAAAGTAATTAATGAAAGAGAATGAATTGAACATGTCTTAAACTAGGAAGACAGTGAGTAGGCGTTTTTTAAATAGTTACGTGATTATCAAGTGTAGAAGATACACAAGCAGTTCTACTTTTTGTTATTAGATCCTAAATAGACCCAAATGTGCCATCAGAAATGTGTATAACTAGTCCTGAGTAAAAAGTAAGGTATCAGTGGTAAATTATTCTTCAGAATCATGGCTCGAACTTAGCATGCTTTTACTAGTAGTCAGAAGATATGTCCTTTAATATATCTTAAGGCTGGTTTACGTTTTGTTGTATGTTTGTATGTGCCTAAATGGAACACGCTGCTCGCAACTTTCCAATATACCTTTGAGACGATTTAACATTAAAAAATACGAATAATGTTTCCGGTAAATGAAACTGCAATCTAAACTTGTGATCGGAGTACTACAAACCACAGTACATAGTTGTCGGATTGAGAGATGCTAAACTCATAGTTCGTTAAGTGAATACATTCTATAAGAATCAATTGTTCATGTTACCTTCTCCCTATTATTTATCCTAATAAAAATAAAACTGTAATCTAATATGATATTGCCCACCATATACATGTTGTATTGAAGATATATTCTAAAAATAATTTCAGAAAACGAAAATCAATATTTTCATTTTTAAATGACTTTAATTCCAATATAAATTGTCATTTTGTGTTGACCTAAATAAGGCAATCTTCTTTCCTAAATATTACATTATCATTTAATGGATTTTTAAGAAATCAGAAACATTACTAAGAATTTTATAAATTAAAACACATTTCTTTCTCTCATTACAGTCTGAAAATTGCCTCTATTAAATATACCTGGGTAAAATATGAAACAGGAAATTGAGATTCATTCTCTGGAATCACAAAAACCTGACAACTATGCTAAACATAGTACAAAGCATATTTATTTAACCACCATCATAATCAACGGCATACGATCAATGTTGTTTGAAAAACATATAACTTATATAGAATAAGAGTATTGAGTATATACACATGGAAAGTAATAATAATAATAAAGACGCCAACCGATGAATGAAAATAAAGAGCTTTTATTCTTGGTTTCCTAGGTAACGCTTTGAGTTTACGTACTCAACAGCAGAAAAAAAAATGATCGATTCATTGGATGAGCTTTTTTTTTAAACTATGAGAATATGCATACGTGTACTAAAGTAATAACAATACCATTCAATTTATATTATAGACAGTTATTTCCTTTTCGTGGGTGCCAAGTTTCGATCCTAAAGGTATTAGATTCATCAGTTGCGCTATAGAAAACTTTTATACAGATATCGACCTATAGGTTATAAAACGTAAGGTATTGAAAACGTGTTTTCTCCCTGTGTATGTATCTGTTATGTGTATGAGATTTAATTATATATATTATATACATAGGTATATAGCACGGCTACTTTTAAATTGCAAATTTTATAAAAGAATAACGTACGATACCCTATACAATAAATAACCATTTAGACAACTTTAAGAACTTTTGTATATGTGTACATTCTTTATTTTCTTACAGCAAAAGGCAAACATAAATACCTACATAACACTATTAGTTATAGTTGGTCCCAAGAAACGTCCCCGCTATGCAAAACGGAGTTGCTTGACTATTTACAATGGATTTAAATTGAATTTCATTTAAAAAATAGAATATAAAAGCAAATTAAAAAATAAAATAGTAATATAGAAACTACTTTTGAACAAATAACAGTTACAAGAAATAAACAAATATATTTTAAATGGTACATGAAAATTGAAATGTTTCAGTTACATTCTATGATTATGCCCTTTAGGGTAAAGGAGAGAGATGATTATGAATTCAAGTAATTGTTTGCGATAAGTAATAAGAGAAGGAAGGAGGGAGCGAGATAACCGAAGAACAAGATGTTGCCCATCACAAATTCACATGGAACCTAGGCAGTAGTGGCTCAAAAGTTGTGCAAGAGAGGTGTCGCATAAAATATCAAGCAACGGAGTATAACATCCAGCATCGTGCCTTATGCTATATTGCTACATCTCTTATGGACATCAATCAGGGCTCATATTAAAACAACTAAAATTTCTCTTCGGTCGCTCCTTATTCATATACACGAATAAATGTCAATAACTGTGAGTATCTTAAATGTTTTTCTTCAAATTAATTGGAAAGTCACAGAACTTTGTGACTATATTATAGAGCTGTCCCAGTCATGGAATCGAACTAGAAACTGTTCTCATGAGAGATGAGCACTCTGTCCTCTTTGAAAGAAAACTTCTTCCTTGCCCTTATTCTATCTTTCTCGGAATTTTGATTACTACCAGACTAGACAGGGACATAAACATAAAAAATTGGGGATAGTTACTAAATAACCATGTTTTCTAAAGAAACTAGAAACCAATATGGATTTTGCCTTACGATCGTCAAAGTACTCCGCAAGGCCACTCGAGTACTCCACTCCGGCAATCGACTGAGCCACCGTGCCCCATTAGTTAATACCACACCGCCAGAATTTAACACTTCTCGACTTTCCATCTCTATATGTATGCGTGCTATATACTCTATTTTTATTTGTTTTTCTAAATAATTAGACAATCAAACCTATCGTCTATTTGTCGTAAGAATACGAATTAAAACCGTGTTAGAGCAAAACCCGTGTTTAGAAAATCGTGTTACGAAAAGTATTTCTGCAGTCTAAAAACATAATCAAATGAGAAAAAGAACATAGGCATAAAATCTTAGAAAAGAAATTTCAAAGTCAAGCAATTACTTCTACCTTTCAATGACTGTTTTTACAGAATTATTAATTCACGCATCTCGTATGCATTTTTTTGGTTCTATGCTTTACAATGTCAGTTTTAACTTTTACCCATAATTTTAATACAACTCCAGGAACTAAATCAATTTACAGATAGCAAACTCTCCCTAAATTGAAAGTAAGAAAGGTACTAAACACGATATGATAAGATTATAATCTTAAGAATATGCTTCTTTATCTTTATTCTTTATTGACAATCTTCATAGAAATACAGAAACGGGAGTGAATTGTATAAAGGTCGAATGATTGCTTAATGGGAATCTAGAAAATAAAAGTTCTTCCACTTTCTAATGGGTGTTACTATACAAATCAAGAAAGCTCCGTAGTCTGCCTCAGCCTTCCATTGACTATAGCGTTAGTAAGTTTACAATATTAGTTTTATGATAAAAGAATTTTATATAACAAGTTGTGTTTAGTACAGTTTTGTGTTAACAACGTTGTATTAAGTATGCGCAAGAGCCAGAATACAGAACATAACAAAAAATTCATTAATATGTATCTTATTACTTCCTAGAGATACGAAAAAAGCCGACTTTCTTCG
This sequence comes from Thermobia domestica, assembly GCF_964235325.1. Lineage (NCBI taxonomy): Eukaryota > Metazoa > Arthropoda > Insecta > Zygentoma > Lepismatidae > Thermobia > Thermobia domestica. The sequence continues at coordinate 206,537,194 of NC_137455.1, forward strand.
GACACAGATGTTTTACCTATAAAAAGTTAGCTCTTATACGTAAAAGCGGAAATTTCATTTTTTAAAAAAACTTTTTATTACTTTCTTATTTAAGTATCACTTTCCTTTCTCTGTAGGGGATCCTACGATTATGAAAATGCATTTTCACGTCCAATACTTCTGAGTTCTATGGTCACATAGAGATTGTTCGTCTTGATTGTTATCAAACTCACATTGTAATGATCTTCAACACTTATGTTATGCAACCACCACATCACAAACGTAGTTTTGGTTGCCTTAAACCTTATCAAGTTTATTGTAGTTTTAGAGGGTGTTTCGAAACAACACGTTTGGGAGGTGACTCCTGACACCAAGATAAGACGAAAGGTATAGACCAATCTGAGTGCACAAATGCTTCCTTTCGGAGTTATAGGCTGCCGAAAACATGAAAAAATGAGCTTTAAAGGTCCATAGCTCCAAAACTGTGGGATCTACCCTAGTGGGGTCAAGATTTCACTTAGGAACTAGCATGTGCCCTATTCAAAAATACATGTTTCAGAATCCTGCGGTACTCACGCAACAATTTTTATGTAAGGAATTCGGCTAAGGGTATATCTTTTTTTGCTTTATCGAATTACCGATTTTCTTTGATTCTTGAATTTTTGTATAATTTCGTCCTAATAATTTAATAATTAAATGTTTTTCCCTGTTATAATGAGAAAACGAAGATGGAACGTATTGTTATCTCTTAACTATACTTGAAATATTTTTCAAGTTCCATAATAAAATTCCCACACTTCTTACACTAATTATCTACTGTACATCTTCATTTTATTGTTTCTTACCTTGCGCATCTTGAAGACCTGAATGTTGAAATTGCTGCTAGGTGCCTGTTAAATTCCATTTAGACTTCTTTCTTATTTCAGATGCCAACAGTCAGATATCGTTTACAAATCTCTAACCCCATCTATGACGCTCCATGGACAGTTATTACTAGGCTCTGCTTGCTCTTCATGTCTTTTGTCGTTTCATTAGTGTAAAGATTAAACAAAATTGGTAACATTGAGTACATTTGTAGCCCTCTTTCTGAATTGTAGCTTTTCCTCTTTGAAGTTATCCTTCAATTATTGCTTTCTGATCTTCTATATAAGTTTAATTTGTTTCTTCGCTCTTTACAGTTTAATCCTAATTCCTTCAGAAATTGGAATGTGTTCTGTCCCACATTATCAAGGCGCTTTCAACAAATTCGAAGATGCTACATAAGTTGATATTCCCATCATAATTCTTTCACCTATCAATCCTCGTAATAAATATTGCTTCCCGTGTTTCAGTATTCTTTCTGAAACCGCACTTGTCTTATTCTAGTACTTCTTCCATATAGGCTTCCAGTCTCCTATAGGTTATTTTTTTAAATACTTTTAAAGCATGCGTTAGGTGCTATAGCGTAACCATAAGTGAACTTTCGTCAGAACTACACTGCATGTTACAATTTTGCATCAATGAAGACGCAAATTATACGCAGGAGGCTCCTGCAGATATTTCTGCTATTCACTGACAAGATATCTTATCAAACCCAATACCTGAAAATGGTTGAGTCGCTCGCTTTTATTCTAGAAATATGGATGTCCAGAATGTTCCTCCTAGCGGACGACCAATCTCTGGAAAAGTGGGTGAGTTTCTGGCAAAAGTCGAGGAAGACAAGCAAATAGCATGTAAGCAGTTATCAGTCATGACATCGCCAGTGACCTGAACATTCCAGCAATTAGTATTAAACGATTTAGAGAAAACTGGCTACAAAAATAAAGCTCGAAGTTTGAGATTCCATAGGATTTGACATAAAGTTATTTACACGATCGAATTCCTATACCAAAATCCCTACTGCGACAACAAACTCAAGCCATTTCTGAAACGGTTGGTCACGAGTGATGATAAGCAGTCGTCCTACGGCAACAATTTAGCAGAATAATCGTGGTCAAACAAGGAGAGGTTTTACAGTCTATGGCGCAGCCCACACTGGCGCCCAGGAAGGTAATGCTGGGCGTTTGATTAAATTAGAAGGTCATCGTGCATCATGAGCTGCTGCCACCGGGCAAAAAAATAACTCAAATCTTTACTATCGACATTAAGAGTGAGTTAATCTAACAATATATAAGTAGCAGTATCTCGTGTATAGCACGTTAGTAGTTTGGTTTGTATAATGTGATATTTTTAATTATTTAGATAAACCTACTACCACTACCGGTTTAGTAGAGATTAGAGTGGAGATGGAATATATTTTTTGGACACTTACTTGATTACAAAAGAAAACGCTTTTCGATATCTATTACCATCTTCACTCTATAAGAATCAACGCTAAGACTAAAATGATTAACTTTCAGCCATTTCCGGTCTTAATAGAGAGATTAGAGTGAAGATTGAATATATTGTTGGGACACTCAATCGATTGCAGTAAACCGCTTCTCGCTATCTAGTACTATTTTCACTCTATAACGATCAAAGTTAAAGTCGGAAATGCTTGATTTTCGACACTTGCGGTTTAAATAGAGAGATTAAAGTGAAGATAGGATGCAGTTTTTGGACGCTTAATTGCATACAGCTTCTCTGTTTTCGTTTTCAATCTATAACAATCAATGCTGAAACGGCAAGTGGTTCATTTCTGCCACTTCTGGTTTCAGTAGAGTGGAGATGAAGTATATTTCTGGGAAGCCTAATTGATTACAGAAATCGGTTATGGTTTTTATTCTCAGCCAATCAACGTTAAAAACGAAAGTGGTTTGTTTCTCCCAGTTTGAATACAGGGTTAAGAGAGAATACGGTGCCTATTTTGGAACGCTAAATCGATTCCAAAAGACACTTCTCGCTATCTCCTGTCGTTTTTGTTCTATGCAAATCAATACTGATATCAGTGGATTTCTACCACTTCCACTATCAATTTTAGTAGGCAGTTAAGAATCGAGGTATAATACGTTATTAGGAACTTTATTCGAATGCAGAAAATCATATATATATATATATATATATATATATATATATATATATATATATATATATATATTACTGTCTTTCCTCCACCTGTCTTTCCTCGATCAACGTTTAAATCAAAAATGTTTAACTTCTATCACTTTTGGTTTGAGTATCAGTTCTAAAAGAGAACTAGATTTACTAACGTTTGACTCTCTTCGTTTTCGCTACATTTGGTGATGATTAGCCGAATAGCTCTTGTGATGTTTTGTATCTCGTATGGACGTACAGACGAATGGGCAGGCTAAATATATACTAAGGAGCTTTGTTAAACTAACTTCTTAAGTAATTGCTGAAACTGGCCAACAGAGACAGTGTTGTATACCACGTTGACAACGGAAGACTTCATTTAACTTCGTTAACCCGTCAGAAAGTGAGGCAACTTGGTTGCGAGCTTCAAAGGGATCTATCATATATATCCTGTACCTAGCACCGTCATCCTATTATTTGATTCGATCTCTGCGAAAATTCCTGAATAGTGTTAAGTTAGATTCAAAAGAGGTCTATGAGAGCCACGTGACTCTTTTCTTTTCATTCTTTTTTCTCACCACAAACGACTGAAGTTTTATAGCGGCAAATTGTGGTATTGCTGGAAAATCTGCAGAAGGTCAGCGAATAAACTGATTCTTATGTGGTTTCATGATTTATTCCCAAATTTAAATAGATATATTATGAGTGTTGACCTCTAAGGTCTTAATACTTCATAGATATCCTAATATCATGTATTGAACAATATAATTTGTAATTTTGTTTCTGAAAAACTGACAACATATAGCTGTAGAATAATTGAAAATAGAATTGTCTGTAATAGAAAATAGAATTGATGAATTGAATCGTTATTTTTCACGGAAATTCTGTACATTCTTGTTCTTACTTTTAAACTCAACACGAATATATGTTAGATAAGCATTATTAAATGATTTAGACGATCTGCATCTACCTGAATTAGAAACATTTAAGGAACATCTAGGTTCATTTAAGGAAAAGAACTTTACAAAAAAAAAAAATCCTAGACTCAAAAATAACGTCACTTGGCATTGTGTCCTTCAGTGCCAGATGCTACCCTGGCCGCAATCTCTTCCTAGTCATTACGTGTGGCCCCGTAGGGAGCGTAATTCACTTTTTTGTTTTCGTTTTTATATATATAGAACTACGAGAGAAATTCGAGAGAAAAATGGACAGTCTTTTATCTAACGCTCAGAAACCATTTTTAAAAGGTGAAATTCCTCCATCTTCTGCTCAACCTGACAGCTTTCTCTAGCTCGGATCATTGCAAGAATAAAAGATAATTAATCTACGATAAAACACTGAGAGGAGCACTTTGTTTTTTTGTACAAGGTACGTTTAAAGCCGCCTAGATTAAATAAATCTCATTAAAAGCGTTCTATCTTTGATAACGAATGTCAAATTTTAGAAATGTATTAAAGTGCTTCAATTTATACTTTAATTTAATTACAATAAATATCCTTTTAGCATAACCTTTCTTCAATTTTAATTTTCGACATTCTGTTTCCAGTTGCCCTTGTACATAATTGCTATTATCGTTTACAAACACTATATATTTAAAGATCAAATGAAAAATTCAAGATAAAACGTTTTAATTTAGTCAAGCAAAGGAAATACATTATGCATTGAATCACTTGTTATCAAGGAAAAATCTATGATATAGAAAATAGAAATATAATGGATGAAGTTCAGATTAAGTGATTTTTAAGCAAGTGATCTAGGATAGTTTTATGAGAGGTGTGAAGATGTTTGTGGTGAAATAAAACGCATGGGAGACTCATAAGACAAATCAACCAATTGTCAGAAATAAAAATATCTGATTCAATGCGAGGAAAATGAAATTGGAAAGGAAAATGAACAAGAATAATGCCTGTTTGAACATTATTAGATTTCCAAACTATGATTTTCAAAAGGAAGTCTTACATAGCGACCATGCCCGTCCGTCCGTCTATCGACAGGTATTAAAGCAGACACGCTACGATACATCGAGATGTAGCTTTTGTAATCAATTCAGGGTCCCAAAAATACGTTTCATCTTCTCCGTTAACTCTCTATTCAAACTGAAAATGGTCCAAATTAGTCATTACGGGTTTTAATGTTTATCGCCATAGAACGAAAACAATAAGGGATATCGTGTAGGCCTAGTGACTGTTTAATATGGATTCACCGTCCGAGGAACAGGTTCTATCTTTGATTTTATTACTCTGTTGCAACCATTAATATAGATGTACTACTTCAACTTTGAGTATTGAATTTGCATAGTTTGCAAGTTTACCGTTGTTCCACACTGTGTCAATTTATAATTAATAATGAAGAGCGAGGTACTTAGTTAAAACAGTACATAATTAGAGGTAGAGTCACAAGGGTGATCAGTCCATACAATATCAGTATTTAATGGATCAGGATTAGGATTTAGATTTCTGGACTTTCGGCGTCTAAGGCCATATAGCCCGTCACGTTTTGAGGGATGACGTCCCTCGGCGAGCACACTATCCGGGGAAAGAAAAGGAAGGAAGGAAGCGGCCTGGAATCTATAAGTTAGGTATCACCTCGGCATTTGCCTGGTGTGAATGAGGGAAACCCAGGAAAACCTCATTCAGGGTGGCTAATCTTTAAAAGCGTTTCAAACTTTTTCGACCGAGTGACCCCACCTTAGTATTTAATGGAACTTAAAAGTGTAAATCAGTAATAAAAACTAAATATTAGAGCTGCAAATGAAGCATTTTGGAAAATAAAAAGCTTGTTTATGATCATTGGTGAAGTTTAAAAAAAAATGCACTACAAATACTGCTGCACTTTTCTTACGGAAAAATAGCTTCGATTCCTTTTTATAATTTGTGATATCTCGATTCTTCCCGTATGGTTGCACAAAAGTCATAATGCGCACAACCGCCGAAAGGACCTCCTAAGCTCTTTAATCCAGCACTAAATTATTGGAATCACGCAATTAAGACTTATAAGATTGTGCTGCTAATACATTACTCTGCACGAAAACTCTTGAACGAAACTAAATGTTTGAATTCTATTTCTTGTAGTAGATAGCTGGGGAAATTACCTTTACAGAATATGTTAAAGCAGTGAATTCAGTGCAACAGAAGAATATGGATGCTACTTTTTACACTCGTTATTCCACATGATAATGCTTGAACGAAACAAATTTTCCATATTGTCTTCAGTGCAGAGTTAGAGCAATTATATCTGCCAAATTCAGTAATTGAGACAATCCTGTGCAGTTTTAAAATATGGGGGCCACTTTTTACTTCCGTTACTCCATTCGATAAGTTTGAACGAAAACAAATTTTTTAATTTTCTTTTTGCAATAGACAGATGGAGCGATTATATCAATCGAGCTTGTTAATGGAGTTAATATTGTGAAAATGGATAATATTGGGATCCGAGCCTGCATGGTGACTGCTTCCGTAATCAAGGTAGCGGCAGTATTCGGTATATTGCGAGCCATAAAATCTGGGATTGTGGCCGCATACAATAGGAGAAGCTACATCTGTAAAACACCAGTGTACACAGAAATGTGTGTTGAGTGATAGAGACAGACGATTATTTTGTAATATTATGGTGGAATTTAAGGGCCACTACAGTTGCAAAAGTGATTGATGAAAAGAATACAATGCTCAAAATGCTTATTATAACAAAGGGAACTCCAAAAAGAGTGCAAAACAGCTTATTAGTGATGCAAATGCTACTAATAAAAGAAAGCGGTGTGGTAGAAAGTATAAATTTCCACACTATTTCAGACTTCTGGCCAAATTTACGTGTGGAGAACGCCAGACGCAATATGTCAGGGTATTTACTGCAGCGCGGTTGCAGTCATGGTTTGGACCACCATATTGTAGTGTTTTGTCAGACCCGTCATTACTCTGAAAGTCAATGCGAAGTGCTACGTAAATATTTTGAGCTGCCAGGTTCATCCAATAGTGCAAACGTCGTTCCCTAATGCTTATGCAGCTTACCAAAACGATCAACTCCAGTGAATACAGCTTTAATTATCCAGAACTGGTTTGATGAGCAAGAAGATCTGCTACAGCTGCCATGGTCTCTTCAATTACTGATATTATTGAGCACTTTAAGCACTTGCGGTCACTATTGGAGACAAATATATCGTTATTGGAACTTGCCAATGCTTTGCGGAAAAAATGGCACAACATTCCCTTGTAAATCACAAGAATCTCTATTTATCCATTTCAACAAATACCATGAATGAAATTATGAAACGTAAACTAATTTCTTTATGATATTTAGTTACTTTTGTTGATCTTACAATATTCAGAATATGTTAGTAATCAAAAGGGGGATAATCTGCTACAAGTAACTAAAAGCAACGATGAATTACCTGTAGTAGATAACCAATATCGACAACTGTAAACAATGGAAATGTGAAAAGGAAACTTAATAAACATTATTTCAGGAGAAATAGAATTTTCAGGTAGATAGTGAACAATATGGTAAAGGGAAAAGTGAAAGAGAATACAAATATTGCAATTGATCTACAATGCTAAAATAAACAATTTTTATCAATGACAAAGATGTTCATGCGAAATCATGGTGAATAAAATCTGCTGAGTTCGTGGTTTGTGTAACCTTCGAATAAAGGAAAATACTCATAAAAATGATTGAGAATTCCACTGTGAGAAATTCTGTTATCCACATCGTAGACAATATGTACCTTGTAATTTATCAAAGTTGAATCTTTAGCGTTAACTGGAAGAAGGTAGAATGTTTCCTTCCGTGAAAATAAATAGTGTTATTGTTCTAATTTCATTTGTGATTTGGATTACTGGGTGATTGTAATTATTATAATGTATAAGATAAATGTTGATCTTTGCTCATCCATTTTATAATATAATATTTTCTACACATGCTGGAAAATCCGTGAAGAAGGCAGCTTCTTTCTGAAATGGCTCTTTGGTGTTCGTGCAAGTATGAATGAGAGACGTTTCACAGCACCGAGAGCTTCATCTAATGCATGACATTGCCCTACATGAGCCTCTTGCATGTATTTCGAACAGCTTCCAGCGAAAGCACTTAACGATATTTTGTTGGTGTTTGTGGCAGGAACAGACGTAATGTCTGACGCCATTAGTCAGAGTGTTTTTCCAGATACACGCAAACTTAAAATGTGATTCTCTTTTTCATGCTTTTTATTCTAGTTGTTCCCCAAACACAATAACAAAAGAGGTTAAAAATAGAATTCCCTCTGTTAGTGGTCTTCCTGTCTACAGGTGACATTTTGAGAGTTTCAGTCATAGTATATGGAAGATACAATCTTCTTTTACTGGTTCTCATTTCTTTATACCTATGTCAAAATTCAATCGATTATTCCACTTTGTAGAAAAGGAAACTAAGTAAAATAAATGATTTTTGTTGACTTTCATTTTACTTTCTATATAACGAGTAAAATTCACCACTAGAAAGCAGGTAAAAGGACTGCCTTTCCCAAAGCAGAATCTCTGTATCATCGCCATATTGTTTTTAGAGCAGAGAGAACTTAAGAAATGCATTCAGCTCCTATCACCCCTTGACTTCCAGTTCTATAAAGCCCGTAATTTAAACATCCAAATTCAAGTTTGTCTTCATTCACGTTAACGTCTACATTTTCCAGATAATTGTCTGCTAAGATACCACACTTAACTTAGTTTAGTTACGTTATACACCTTAATTTATTAAACACCTGAACTCATTTATACTTACACTTGGAACATACTTGATAATTTACAATTTCTTACTGGGAATGGTATTTATAAACTCTTAGAAATTAATATTCATTACATTTCCAGACACTGTCAGATATTGCTGCTGCTCTGATATTGCAGTTCCAGAATCATGTTGCTTCAGAGTAGGAACGTTTTATAATTAGAGATTGAAATGTTGCGAGATAAACTGATGCAATGTATTTTGGTGTAAGACTTTAACGTCCTATTAATCTTTCTTACCTAAACATATTTTCTTCAACGTCTCAGATTTTCTCCCTTTTTAAATATTTTTGTCGCAAGTGAATTTTGTTTCTTGTTGTGAAAGTGCGATAGAATTCCTAACTACATGATTCTGATATTAGAAACGGAAGTAGAACCCAATATTATAACCATAAAACATTACCACTTTAAAGTTTAAGCTAGTGATAAAAACAAAGATGTTACTTATTTTAGGGACTCTGAACCTACATAATAAAGCTTTCGCTATGTCCCACTATTTTTGATTTGATACTTGTGGACACACGAGATATGGTACTACTGAATTGTTGTGTAAGATTTCAAACACTTATGAAGTGCGTTATTTCCTCGCACTACCTAGGAATTCTCCGTAACCGGACTAACAACGGGGCATTTTGTACCCAACTGTGTACCCAACAAATCTACAATGACCGAAGTGAACAGTACACCGGGTAAATTCAGAGAAGACAGAATATAGCTATTTGTCATACTACCATTTAGGAGTGACGCTCAATTTGCACTGCCATAAAGTATAAATTTTTAGCTAAACATGGGGAGCAATAACATTTTTTTACACTTTTAAAGAAAAGATTAGAAGAGAAATTACATAAAGCATAGAGTGGCGGGCACAAAGTAACCCGCGTTAATAATGCAGGGTTAGAAACCACTGTGCTTCAGGAGTAGATTTTTGTTTGGTTAGAGTTTAGCGTTCCTTTTCAGAAACGAAACTATATAAAACGAAGATCCTCTTTAAGGTAGAATCCGAATAAACCGTAGTGAGTTGAAATTTCAAGGGTATCATACTGGAAGTCTAACCTAACATCCAGTGCACCCAAGGCATATATGCTAACCAGTAAACCATTACGAAGGACTGTATCAGTGGGAGAATTAGCATGGAGTTGTTTATCGTTGTTACAATTGTTATATTCTAAGATCATCATCGATATTTAATTTGTACTGTCGTCACGGATATACAGGGTGTGCCAGTGTGTTGTGGTGGTTTTCCATAGGCTACTCTGTGAACATCAATGTAGCGATGGGAAAGCAATGTAGCTTTATCATTCATTTTAGTTTCACTAATTATGAGCTTTTATCAGTGGAGCAATTCTAGTCCCGTATTTCTTTTTAAACTAATCATACATTTACTGTAACATCTAAACAATGTTTGCATATAATTCCTGTCTTTCACTAGCTGTATTGCAATGACTAAGAATAGATAAACCCGCTTTATGTTCCAACACCTCAAAGTGACAACATTATTCAAGAAATCTTCGCTATAAATCAGTTCATATTATATATATATACAGTCAAAATAATAATCGACCTTGAACAGAATCGTAATAGAAACGAAACATGCGCCAAAATGATGCTGAGCACATTCTACACAAACCTGAAAATGTCTTCAAGAGTATTCAGTCTGGAGGTCGTTAAATCTAATATAGCCGATTTTGGTGGTCATTTACGGCAGACATAATAACGAACTGAGTAATTATGTCACTTTGTAACAAAATTAAAGGCTCAACACCCCTTATCAAATTTGTTCCCAATTATGTGTCCTTTCGAATAGGATATTGAACATGCTTTTAATATATATTATCCATTATCTACACATAATAGACCATATATGTTTTTTGTAAGTGTAAATGTGACTCTGTGTTGTTATTATTTTCAAATGGCTGAATGGTTTAATATTGAACTGTAACTGATTATTTTAATTATTTTACAATACAAGTTTTTATTGTTCGTTCTCTTGTTGTTGTGTGTTACAGGTAGTGGAAAGCATTGAATAAGATTCTGCTCACTCGTCATGGAGATTTGCATTATATGTAAGAAGGTATTCACAGAAGATGAAAGACCTACATGTTTGTCTCAGAAAGAATGCCAAGGAATTCGGAAAGTGAGTGAATTAAGTTCAGTTGCCTTGACAGAAAAATCTGGAGAAAAAATACATCTAGAATGTCGAAGGAAGTATGTGAATCCCAGTCAAATCAAGGAGGGTACGCAATCAAGAATACCGTCCAATGAAGATACATCTGCAAGTATGCTGCGTTCAAATTCGCCTATATTTCATTTTGCTCTTAACTGTTTGTTTTGTAGTGAGCCTGATTTTGACTTTAAGTGGAAAGATCATTGTCTAATTCCAGTAAAAATTAATACTTTTCAAGAAACAATATTGAAATTGTTTGAAGAACACAATGATGATTTGACCATTACTCTGAAAAGTCGAATTGAATATGCCAAAGATTTGTTTGCGAAACACGCAATGTACTACACTTCTTGCAGTGTAAATTTTAGAACAGAAAAGAGGATTCCAGGAAAGATGAGGAAGTGGATGTTATCATATGAATACAAACTGAAGAAAAAAGGCGAGCGCATGCAGACTCAAAGAGAATATAATTTCTTGTAAGTAGTTGAGTATTTGGAGATGAACGATGATGATCAGGTTACCATATGTGATTTACTAAAGATTATAGAGCAGGATCTGTGCTATTCGGAAGAGCAAGCGTACTCTGTTAGACACATGAAATCCAAATTAATGGAGTTATTTGGGGAAAGAATAACTATAACTTAAATAATGGTAAAATAGATGTTGTTACTGTTAAAGAGACATTTGCTAGAATCCTTCAAGACTTTTATGAGGAGAATATCAGAAAAAAATACTGTGAAGGAGCAGCTGAGATTAGTGAAAACTGCAGCACAGGTAATAAAAAGTGCAGTAAAATCCACGGAAATATCAAAAGAGTACTACCTTCCCGCTAATGGGTACAATCTTGAAAGTGCTACGTCATTTTTACCTGAGGTGTTAAGAGTTTTTCTAAAAGAGATCGCAACAAGTGCAGACACTGAAACCCAAATCGCTTCCTTGGGTCCGTGTATTATCCAGTTAGCTCGAACAAAAGTGATGCAAGCTCCACTATAGTTTTTTTTTTCTTTACAGATGCATCACTATTTCGGTTCTCGCTTTCTATTGGACACTCTCCACCCTCACGGGTATTTCGTTTCATATTTTGAGGTGTAGTATCTTTTCTTATGTTCTCTTCATAAAAGTATTGAAGGATACCAGCAGATTTCTTTAAAAGTAACAACGTTTACTTTACCATTATTCAAGTTATAGTTATTCTTTCCCCAAATAACTCCAATAATTTGGCTTTCATGAATCTAACAGAGTACGCTTGTTCTTCCGAATAGCACAGGTCCTGCTCTATAAACTTTAGTAAATCACATATGGTAACCTGATCATTACCGTTCATCTCCAAATACTCAACTACTCGCAAGAAAGCATCTTCTCTTTCAGTCCGCATGGGCCTGCCTTTTCTCTTCGGTATGTATTCATATAATGACATCCACTTCCTTGTCTTTCCTGGAATCCTCTTTTCCGTTCTAAAATTTACACTGCAAGTAAAAAATAATGAAATCTTTAAGTTTTACGTCCCACGGTTATGCCGGTGAGGCTAAAGGAGACGGTGATAATGAGAGATGAATGAAAATGGTGGAATGAAGAAAGTGGGAGGAAACGGGAGAACCCCATGAAAACCCACGAGCACGGTGTTTGTCCACCACAAAGTTCACTTGGCGAGGGCTACACTGCAAGTAGTGTGGTACACTGCGTGTTTCGTAAACAAATCTTTGGCATATTCAATACGACTTGTGTGCCTCATTGTGTTCTTCAAATAATTTCAATATTGTTTCTTGAAAAGTATTAGGTTTTACTGGAATTAGACAATGATCTTTTCACTTACCTTCATATCTATCAGCATCACTACAAAACAAACAGTTAAGAGCAAAATGAAATATACGTGAATTTAAACGCAGCATACTTGCAGATGTATCTTCATTGGACGGTATTCTTGATTGCGTACCCTTCTTGATTTGACTGGGATTCACATACTTCCTTCGACATTCTAGATGTATTTTTTCTCCAGGTTTTTCTGTCAAGGCAACTGAACTTAATTCACTCACTTTCCGAATTCCTTGGCATTCTTTCTGAGACAAACATGTAGGTCTTTCATCTTCTGTGAATATCTTCTTACATATAATGCAAATCTCCATGACGAGTGAGCAGAATCTTATTCAATGCTTTCCACTACCTGTAACACACAACAACAAGAGAACGAACAATAAAAACTTGCATTGTAAAATAATTAAAATCATCAGTTACAGTTCAATATTAAACCATTCAGCCATTTGAAAATAATAACAACACAGAGTCACATTTACACTTACAAAAAGTTGTGTTGAGTTGATTTCGAGTTTAACGTCCCGTTCAGCAGCGAGACTATATGAGACGTGGACCTACTGATTAACGTGGAATCCGAATCACATGAGCTCCCGCCGGGAATCGAACCCGGGCCTCCCACGCCAAAGGCGAGTACGCTAACCGCTTAGCCACGGAGGAGCTCGACACTAACAAAAAGCATATATGGTCTACTATGTGTAGATAATGGATAATGTATATTAAAAGCATGTTCAATATCTTATTCGAAAGGACACATAATTGGGAACAAATTTTATAAGGGGTTTTGAGCCTTTAATTTTGTTAAAAAGTGACATAATTACTCCGTTCGTTATTATGTCTGCCGTAAATGACCACCAAAATCGGCTACATTAGATTTAACGACCTCCAGACTGAATATTCTTGAAGACATTTTCAGATTCGTTTAAGAATGTGCTCAGCATAATTTTGGCGCATGTTTCATTTCTTTTGCACTTTGTTCAAAGTCAAGTACCTTTCTTTTCGTACGTTGGCTGGACTAAAACAGTTGTCTAAAATTTCCAGTATTGGAACTCTACGGCCATCTTAAAAAGAGTATGGGCCTAGGATTGCTTCGCTGGCCACGAATTCATTGTTGTTTAAACTGTAGAGAATTATGAATACTTCAACCCACATACAATGTCCGCCCTTCACTACATTCATGTGTAACACATCTGGTAACAATGATACAGACCCAACTAACGCTTTAAAATCTGGTATTAGATTTTCGAATCTGTCTACGATAAGAATACTAGCAAGTATAAGAATACTAGCATATTATCTATTCTTTCTCAATCTCCTCTGAAATCATAATAACCTAGAATAAATATTACAAGTATCGTTACATATAAAGTTTCCGAAATGTTAATAACATTGATATGTAGTAGTATACATTACAAAATAAGAAAGCGATTGTGAGAACAAAAAATTAGAAGAGATTCATTATTTCCTGTCGTAAAGTCATATATATGTAGAAATAGGGTCTATATCTGTAAATGAAAAACCCCTTCGTGCTCAGCAAAGCAAAATAATGGTTCCTCAGGCATTACCGAGTGATTTACACGAGAAGGGACAGAAATCTCTTTCCGCTACTTCTTCTCCGGATGTAAATTAAGAAGCTTTCCGTCAGAGGGCATTAGTGTTCCCGCTATCACTAAACACGCAGACGGGGAAGAAAATGCTTGAACAGAAAACGTGAGACGAAGAAATATACCACCAAAAAATTTAGAAGGACTCTCGAGGTAAAAGAAAGAAGAACTGTGATCAAAAATAGTAAAAATTCCCTAATCTTTCGTCACAAGAAGCGTGTAATAGTAATAATTAAGACTATAATAAAATAATTACGAGGATACAGTTCAGAACAATGCTTTGATTTTATTAAATGAAATACAAAGTATGGATTAAAGGCTGATCACAATTGCAGCGAAAAGGACTGTCTCATAGAATATTGTACTCACATGGTCAGTGAACCACAAAATGGTGCTAATTTGATAAACGTATCTCCAAACATGTTCTTTGGTAAACTTCCAAAGTGTCTAATATCATTATTGTTTGATCGGAATATTTATAAACCTTTTAAAATTACTCATCTCAAGGTCCATGATAACATCATGTGCTGTGTTCTACTAATTATTGTTATTGTCTGAAATGGATCTGTATATATGTCCCTTTCTACTTCCATCTGAACGTTCCATTTACAGTTGGTCCAGTCGTATTTGAGGGCATTTGAAGAGTTAATAAGTCGACAGTATATTCACCAAACTCCACGAGCTGCTATGTAGTTTGGCGATTAGCATACACGCCTTAGGCTTGGGAGACACTGGTTTGATTCCCGGTGGAAGTTCATGTGGCTCGAATTCT
This sequence comes from Thermobia domestica, assembly GCF_964235325.1. NCBI lineage: Eukaryota > Metazoa > Arthropoda > Insecta > Zygentoma > Lepismatidae > Thermobia > Thermobia domestica. Next base: position 206,552,257 of record NC_137455.1, read on the forward strand.
ACGTTAAGCTCTAAGTACATATAGCCTTGCTGGTGAAAGTGACGCTAAACACTAAATCAAACCCAAACCCCACATTCTAAATCCTTCACCCCGATCCGTGACTCAGGTTCTAAGGATCTGCATGAGTTATGATAATGCTACTTCTGATTTCTTTTAAATGTACTTTTTTCTACGTAGATCCCTTTTAGTCTGTTTTGGAAATTCAGAAAACCACCAATAAATTTAACTATGTAATTTGATATGTAATATTTTTATTCCAAAGTCCTATGTGCAATACAGGCCAAGTTTATTGCCTCCAACGGACTGACGATCTTACCCTGTTAGAAATAGTTTGTGTGGAATATTGAAAGTGTTTTTAACATAACTTTTATTTTCCATTCAGTATAGTACACGTATGTTTGTGTCTATTTGTAACGTTTAAGCACTAATCATTTTATTGATTATACATGAAAAGTGCCAGTTAGCTAACCTTAGTGTAATTATTACTCATTCACTGGTTCGGGTGAATACTAGATGTTAGCTTGTCTTCTACATAACTCTTAGATGGATCAGATTATGAAAACCAACAGATTACATTTTCTGAAGTTAATATTACAATACTTGCAATGTTATTTATTAGGCAGCCAATCATTATGCATTAAAGCAGATTTTCTAAATGGTTTCGATGAGATTTGCGGAAAGGTCTCTCTTTTTTTATTTTATTAGCTGTCTTGTTATTTGCGTATTTAAATAATCTTGTAAAACCATTAGAGGGAAAATTGATCGTGACGGACGTCAAGAGCAGTCTCACTTAACTCGGTTGAACCAGAATTAGCCAGAAACTAATTTAGACTTGCCTCCACTCCCTCATATTCCAGAAATATATTTAAAACAGCAGTTGTGGAAGGTAGCTTATCTGACACCTTTCAGAGCACATTTCTGAAACCCGTGTCTTTCCCACCTGTAGCTGCTCTGCATGGCGCTTTCGGTCCTTTTTCTCTTTTCCTTTAGTTTCATTGTTCCTCACCTTTCTAATATCTTTCTCCCTCTCTATGTCCCTTCCTCATCTTGTTGCTCATTTTACTCGTCGTTTTCCTCGTAGAAATTACTCGTGCGACTTTCAGTTAAGGAAATTATAGGAAACAAAAACCCTTCCATTTTTTCAGATGTGATGCAATATTATATTTTCATTATTTTGTATAACAAAGGACTTTTGTAATAGAAGGTGCATTATGAATTAAAATGTTCTTATATTAAATTTATATTACTAGTGTTATTATTCACAGGATATGCGCGACCTTACAGGTTAACACTATCGTGTTTCAGCTATCTGAAAAGTTAATACAGTTTAACATTATTATTGTTATTACTGTGCATGTTGCATTTGTTCTTGATTTGCACAATATGAATTATAAATTCAAACATATTATTTGTTTGCTTTTCATCACTGGATTCGCTTTAACTTTACATCTACATAAAATCAAATGATGGTAAATTTTTTGTTAGATTTACTTCTTATAGTTATGTTTCTCATCGAAGTATCTGAAGTAATTCCTCGATGACATTGCGTAAATGTGGTAATAGAACCTTTAATAGAGACTCTCCAGTTTTATATATTCCAAACCTCGTTCATGTTTCGTAATTATTGTTTGTATTGTTATATGTCTAAATTTATATGAACCTTTACAAGTACAGTAGTATGGAAGTTACTGTAGGAGAAAACAACAGTACAACATACCTGGTAATATATTATTTAATAGAGTATATTTTTTTTCATTTAACTATCTGTTACAGTCGAAATGAAATCTTTGAGTTTTACGTCCCGCGGTTATGCCGGTTAGGCTAAAGGAGACGGTGATGATGAGTAAAGAATGAAATGGTGGAATGAAGAAAGTGGGAGGAAACGGGAGAACTCCGAGAAAACCACCCACACGGTGTTTGTCCACCACATAGTTCACTTGGCGGGGGCTGGAATCGAACTCGGGACCTCAAGCACCAGAGGTGAACGCTCGACCACTGAGCCACCGCGCTTTACCACTGAGCGACATAAGGTAATAAAACTATTCCAAGTCCGAGTTCCAGAAGTTCTAGAACAAATTTCGGAATTTAGGAAGTAAGAAATATGTCTCTGCCTCCCTTCTGTAATAAGTTCTATATAATTATGTAAGTGAAGCTGCCATCAAGCGCATAGGACGAATTCACAGACATGATTGTATAACAGAGTTTATATCATGATTAATTTTTCACATCAGTTATTTACAAGTGAACTTAATTCCGTATTTTCTGATGTTTCGTAACTTTAAACCATTAAAATGAAAATTATATTTAACTACAAATAAAATCTAAGATTAGAACAACCACTTTTCCGCGTTACGCAAGACAGAAATAAAATCTCTGATTAAATGCAAGAAATAAAATCTGAAACATAAACCATAAAATATTTGAAGCTAATAGATGAATAAGAATAGTTAGAAGTTAATTTCTGAATATGTGAATAAAATACGATAGCAATGTCTCATTTTGTTTTAAATAATAAATACCCTTAAACCAAAGAAATAAAAAAAATAAATAAAATAAACGTTTTGAAATTCTGTAAAAATTATAACATTCCAAAAATAAAATGAACGAAGGCAAAATACACTAATTGAATGTGACTCATATAAATAGTTTTTTATCCGATGAAACGCTGAATATTCTTTACATTAAGTGTTGAGGTAGTCTTTAGAACAGAGATATGTTTTGCTTTTGTTTTTATTTGTCTATTTTATATAAATGTGTAAAAGTAAGCTTGTTCTCGAAATGCTTACTCTTTGGCCTTCACTCTAGCTGTTTCTTCAAAATCTGCAAAATAGTAGTCTCAAGCAATCTTCTCAACTGAACAAGATAACATGTTGAAAACAGTTTCCAATCATTTCATAAAAGTCAGAATCAATCACTTATGACACTATAGTATAATAATCAATGTGATTATCGGGGGGCGCGGTGGCTCAGTGGTAGAGCGTTCACCTCCGGTGCTGGGGGTCCTTGGTTTGATCCCAGCTCGCTCCGTGTGGACTTTGTGGTGGACAAACACCGTGCTCGTGGGTTTTCCCCGGGTTCTCCCGTTTCCTCCCACTTTCTTCATTCTACCATTTCATTCATTTCTCATCATCACCGTCTCCCTTAGCCTAACCGGCATAAACGTGGGACGTAAAACTGAAATATTTCATTTCATTTTTTCAATATGATTATGCATTAATGGTTTCTAAAATTGATTACCACTATATGTAAATGTCGTATTTCAATACTGCATAAACACTGAAAAGCACTAATCACTTGAAAACGGATAAAATTATCATAAAACACGCAACACTAAAATACCAATTTGAATATGTAGTTGGTATCATTTGTAGTGTCATTCCACTGCACTAGACGATAGTATCATCTTCGTAACCAGTTTGTGCGGAAAGCAAATTAATTGCAGTATGCACCAATATTCCCTTCAGTGTATGACTTAAGTATATGGATGGTAAGAGATACCTAAGCGATACGAATGCTTAATCCACTGATTGACTATAGGTGTTGTTATTGTAATATGTAAAACTATGTGTTGTGTTTAATATTCATATGTTAAAAATATGAGTGTGGGGAATATTGAAGGTGAGTGAAGTGTGGCGTTATTCTAATTGCTCTGATCCCTCTCAACAAGTGGAATTCCTATTCATCATCGAAATTTATGAACTAATTAGGTAAATATTATATTAAATAATAGATAAAAGGCCAAATCTATTCCTAGAAAATAGATAAATTATAAACTAAGGATTCGCTTTTCGTAGAATATTTGAAAGAAAATCAGGTTACTTTTCCATCTTAATCTAATACTTACTGCTATAAAAATGATAAATTATTTCCTAGTGTCTAGTACATAAAATAATGGTTGCTAATATAGTATCTGTAACTGAAGTCATGTAAAGGTAAACATATTGTTGTAAATAAGATGGAATGTTACCTATTGGATATGCTATTTTGATCTATTTTCTCTATAAGATAATCACTATCTTAATTGATTATTTGGCTTAAATATTTAAAACTTGATTGAATAATCATATTCTAGTACTTGCTTCAATCATAGTCTAGTAATGTATCTATCTTAGTAATTAGAAATTAGTCATAGATTCTGTATCATTCAAGTTGTCAGAGTTACTAAATATTTCATAGTCACTATTATAGGAAATTATTGGTCATTATAGAGCACATGCTTAGTTCTCTTGTATTTGTTAGTGCTCACTTAATTTATTAAGTAGTAAAATATTATCTATATCGGTGAAAATATATCTTTGTCAAAAATCATATCAAGTGTAAAAATCAATTCCTATATATTTTTGTATCAGTATTATTCAAACAATACCTTCATTTAACGGGAATTTGGAAATATCATACAACTCTTACAATTATTTCTTTGGCCCAAAAAGCTCTATTTCTTTTTTTCTTTTCCTTTCTTTTTTTTATTTACTGACGCACACCTACGACTGTCTTTGAGTTTAGTGTCTAAATTTATTATTATATGCAATCATTATCTTAAGCAACATTATATTACTATTGTTATGCATTTATTCATTGAATCATATTCTAACTAACTAACTCTATGGCCCATGGAAACCAGAGGTTCAATGCCGCGTTCACAAAAGCTCTCCACTGACTTCTATCCTTAGCTAACTGCATCCAGTTTCTACTTTGTATTCCAATCTCTGCGAGATCCATCTTAATATTGTTCTCCCATCTGCTCCTAGGTCTTCCTAATGGTCGTTTTCCGATTGGTCTTCCAGTCAAGACTTTGAAAGCGTTTCTTCTTTCTTCCATCCTAGCTACATGACCCGCCCACCTAAGCCTCCTAGATTTGACGACTCTAACAATGTTGGGTAAATAATATAAATTATGCAGTTCCTCGTTATGAAGTTTCCGCCATTCCCGTTCCTCTTGGGTCCGAATATTCGTCTCACGATCTTGTTCTCAAATACTTTCAGTCTATGTTCTTCCCTCAGAGTAAGTGACCATGTTTCGCAACCATACAGAACAACAGGCATAATTGTCGTTTTGTGTATTTGAAGCTTCAGATTCCTCGACAGAATTCGCGATGACAAGAGATTTTGAACCGAAAAGTAACACGAATTCCCTGCTTTTAGTCGACATTTAATTTCTCCGTGAATATGATTTTCCTATGTTAATATTGATCCTAGATATTTGAAAGTATCCATTTTATCAAAAGTATTATTTAATATTTTAACGCATCCATAATTTGCTGTATTACGGTTCCGACACACTTCCCTGTATTTAGTTTTCTCTGCATTTACTTCTAAACCTATGTCCCTGCAAGCGTTTAATAAGATCTCTGAATTTCTTTCTATTGTTCTCCTATCATACCCTATAAAATTTACATCATCAGCATATGCCATAACCTGGTGAATACCGTTCAACTCTAGGCCCTGGTTGCTATCTTTGATTCTCCTTATAGCGTATTCCAGAACGAAGTTAAATAATAATGGCGACAACGCATCTCCTTGTTTCAGGCCACTTTCGGCGTGAAAGCTGGTGGACAAAAATTTTCTTACCCGGACTTTACTTTGGGATTCATTTAAACATATCTTAATTAATCTAATTAGCATTCTCGGTATTCCAAGTTCTGTAAGAACGTTATATAATGTTTCTCTCCTAACCGAGTCGTACACCTTTCTAAAATCAATAAATAGTTGATGTACCGGGGTATTGTATTCCCACTTCTTTCGAGTATTTGGCGAATGGTAAATTTTTGGTCGATAGTTGATCTATTTCGTCTAAATCCGCACTGATAATCTCCAATAATTTCATCTGCGTATGGGGTCAGTCTTGCTAATAGAATATTTGAAAGGATTTTATAGGATGTTGACAAATGAGAAATACCTCGATAATTATTACAGTCAATTTTCTCGCCTTTCTTGTGAATTGGAACAATGATTGATTCTTTCCACTCTTGTAGCAATTCTATTTTGTTCCAGATCAGGAGAATAAGTTTGTGTATCTTGTTTCACAATTTTTCGCCTTCAGCTAAAACTAACTCAGCCGGAATTTCATCTACACCCGGAGATTTGTGTTTCTTTAATTTCTTTATAGGGGTTTCTGCTTCTATTCGGTTGGGTTCTGGAATATACGGTTCTGCGGTTTGTATCTCCTTTCCTCCACACACACTAGTTTTTGGTTGTGCGTTAAGCAAATCGTCAAAGAAATCTTTCCATCTATTTAAGATGCTATCCGTATCAGTGAGAGCTGTACCGTCAGATTTCTTTAATATATAAGCACGAGGTGCTAGCCTTTCTTAAATTCGTTGATTCCCTTATACATGTCTCGGATGTTTCTATTTTTACTATTATCTTCGAGTTCCTTAATTTTAGCTTTCAGAAAATTGCGTTTCTTTGTTCCAAAAGTTTTGGAAGTTTCCCGCCTGATATCTGCGAAATTTTGTGTTGTTATTCCATTCGGATTTTGTAGCCAGCGTAATTTTGTCTCTTTTCTCTTCTCCGCTAGTTTTATGCATTCCTGGTCGAACTATGGTTTGTTCCTACGTATTTCCGCGTGTCCCAATTTTTCTTTTGCTGAAATTTTAACGCTATCTCTAATTTCAATCCAGGTATCCTCAACACTAGACCACTCCGAATCTCCTAAAACCGAGAATCTATTCGAAACTTCAATCTGGTATTTCTCTCTTACCTGGCTCTCTTCTAATTTCTTTAAAGTGATTCTCTCCATTTTCGGACAATGAATATTACCTTTATTCAACGATAACCTCTCTCGTATTATCGCTGCTACCAGGTAGTGGTCAATGTCACAATCAGCCCCTCTAAACGACCGGACATCAATTATGCTATTTTGCCTTCTTATTGAATTATATTCAGCATATCAAATTACATAATACTTATATTGAATATTTAATTCTCATATATTCGTATATTCGTGCACTAGTATGCTACTGCGTTGATTGTCATACACTTCTAGGAATAAATATCTTATCTAATATGTTATACAGAAGCAGTAAAATTCGTGGATTATTGTTGACTAATCTTGCATTTATTTATTTCTTTTCAGGTCAGTTCTTTTCTGCGTCTAGGATTCATTGTCCAAATACAAATATAAGTTATGTGTCTGCAGTACGTGAGTACCTGCTTAAGAGTCAGTTATCTACAAAATAACAAAATATTCCAAAAATATATATACATTTTATATACACAATTTAACGATCGTAAATTTATATTTCTAGTTTTTGTCTTTGATATTGTTTCTAAGGAAACATCCAAGAATGATTTCTCTTAAAGATATTGCATAAACTGATAAATCTTAGAGAATCACTTCAGATGATACTGAGAAATCTGATCGTTCATGACATCTCATAAATGTTCCTGGAACATCTGCTATTTGATAGACAAATTCGAGATTGAGACTCGAATTAGGTATCTGAAAGCACTTACCTAATATGCTCTGGTCTACTCCAGTTCTGAAAATAGCAACTATGCTATCTTTTTCTTTAACTTATAACATTGTAGCAGATTAAAAGATTCTACAAATCTTTACAAGATTTGTCACTGTCGCTGCAAAGTTTACTATGCGATCAAATTTGATTGTAATGTCTCTATCCCTAGGTGTAATTTCAACAACAAACCACTTAGATCTACTGAATAAATTTTCCCTGATTTAATTTTCAACTAAAATTTTTGTGCTTACGAGAATACTCTATAAAATAAGAAATCGACAAACAAGCAACTTAGAATACTACTTTCTAATTCAAGTCTGCATATTTACCGTAACTTGTCACGATTTGTTAATGTAAACTTTTAGCAGAATTCATAGTGCTGTTTTGACCAACTTACTTCCAGTTACGGGAAAATAATTACAGTTTTCTTAATATCTAGTGTTTCCGAGCCTAAAATTCTAAATCAGCTTAAAATCACTTAGCCATCAATTAAGAGTGGCAGGGTTTGGGTTTTAAAAGATCACTACTTGCATATTAAATTATCTTGGGACCGATAAAAAATGCGTAAGCCTCATAATATTTTCCAGATTTGCTGAATTTTTGGCTAGAGATGTTGAAATAATTATTTTAAGCACTGTAAAACTGTTTTCTTTTTTATCGAACCAGAGATGGAGTGGGTCAGTGGGTCGTGTGTCAGCAGAACGTGATTTACTACGACCCTCCATCCACTATGACTCACTCTGGCTCACTAACCCACTCTGACCCACTACGATTAGAGTTATTCCTGTACACCACATTTTTCAAGTAACTCCATAAGAAAAAGTCAGGCGATGTTAATTCCGGAAAAAATTGTGGCCCTCCTATTCTCCGGACTTGCCAGGCAGTTAATTACCAGTGTACAAGAATAATCCCAGGACCATTGAGGAACTGAAAAGAACATTCAAACAGAAATGCAATCAATCACCAGGAACATTCTTAAAAAGGTGTGAAGGAACATGATGAAGCGTGTTTCTTGTGGTTACAAGAACGCGACTGTCACTTCGAATATTTGCTGTAAAGCGCCCTACCCTTTCCAGGCTTGTCAATTTTAGGCGAGTAATTTTTATCGCAAATTTTCATAAAAACTCAGTTTATCAATTATGTGCAAATTCTCATTGTTTATCATTAATTAAGCTAAAACATACCTGTTGCAGTAATTTTACGACAACATTGTTGATAGGGGCTGAGTTTCTGTCAAAAACATCCACTTTAGGGACTTGCATTAAATAGCCTTTTTACATGGCAATACTGCATCAATTTTGTCATATTTTCGTACCAATGGATAAATGTTGATGCATACTGCATATATACACAGCGATTCACCCACAAGAAATAAGTTTTCTGCAACTGAATATTGATTTTCTTCTACATAGAACACGTTTAAAATTGCTTCAAGTCTCAGGTCTTGTCGTTCTTGGTTCTTGCGCAATCAAAATTTGAGTTACGGACGCAACATTACGCGCTTGGCTCCATGCTATCCCATCACCTTCTTTAGGACTGCATCTTCCCAATGAGAGTTTTCGAATTGCCAGTGCACTGCGTTTGGGAGCAGATGTTTGCGAGCAACACAGATGTCCTGCCTGTAGAGGTGTCGTAAACAAGAAGGGCCTTCACGGACTCTCCTGTGCCAATAGTGCGGGTAGACATTCACGCCACTCCAGTGTGAATGACATCATCATGAGGGCACTAATTTCAGCAGGCGTTCCTTCTATACGCGAACCGTTGGGATGCAGTCGTGCAGACGGTAAGAGGCCAGCTGGTATGACCCTAATACCGTGGAAGAAAAGAAAAGCACTTTTATGGGATTTTACTTGTTCTGATACGTGTAGAGGGTATTCCCTACCCTACAGGGTGTAATTCTCAAATATGTTTTCAATAGATTTTTCAGATATACCCTGATTTCAAGAAGGGTCCAAAGTAGGCAGGAGGTAAACCGTGACCATAATGGACATTCAATACTTCGGAGGGAAGACAGAAGTGTTAGGAACCGGCAGCTCCATGTTTCTTTGTGTTCGGAATAACGTGTGACAATATGTATTTCGTCACGGTATATTTCAAGTTTTCTTCACTTATAAGTGTAAAAGAAAACTCGCGCTATGCATGCGTTTTCCCGAGTACGAGGACCATGCTGGTGACGACCCTTAACAGTTCCGACATCCCACCAAAGTATTCTGTGTTCATTGCTATCAAGGCTTGTCGTTTGCCTAGTTTGGACCAATCATAAAATCGGAGCATATCTCAAAATTCGGTTACAGCATATCTGGGAATTTCACCCTGCAGAGAATAATCTGTACACCCCTTGAGCATTAATGAAATATGCATTTTTGGATTGCGTATTTGTACTTTCCTTTATGCTGATGAGGACCACCATTCACAGTCTCTCGAATTCGAAATTGGGCCTCTTGAAACTTGGCTTTCTTGCGATTTCGGACAGCCCTAGCCCTGAACCTATGCACTTTTCGCCATAGGTCCATGTGGACTTCTTCTCTTACTTTGATGTGAGGAATCTCCTCTTAAAGTTTGTCGGTATAATTCATTAACAGTCTCTCTCTCTCTCTCTCTCTCTCTCTCTCTCTCTATATATATATATATATATATATATATATATATATATATATATATATATATATATATATAGTATATTACTCATCTCATATACAGAGATGTGTATGCTTGTTTTAAGAGCTCGAAGAAAAAATAACTAATACCAAGACCTCTTTCCTGCGTCTTATTAGGGGCAATGAATGTTTAGTGTTAAATGTATATTTTGTTTAGTTTTCTAAAAGAGAGAATATGTGCAAATAGTTGAATAAAATCCAATTTGCTTCACAATTATTAATATGTTGATGCTATTTATTAATTCAGTGTGTTACGGATGCGTGCTGTACTTGGAATTGTGTGATATTGTGTGCGACTATGAAAACTGAGAGATTTAAAAAATATAGCGGTTCGGTTTGAAACTTGTTCTTGAGATCAATACGTATCTAAAAACTGCTCCAATTTATACGTATATATACAGATATTGTTATTCTTTGGTTCATATCTGGGTGTTAGGTTTGCAGATCATCACTATGTAATCTCTGCTTACATTAGATTTGAAAGTTAGTAGGCCATGATACACTAAATCGGAAGAATTTGTATTAATCTCAAGAACATACTTTAATCCGATCCACTATTAATTCCAAATCACATATTTCGTAATTACACACACAATACGATACAATTCCAGATACTGCATGCATCCGTTAACCACTGAATTACTAAATACAATCAATATTTAACCAACGTTAAACTAAATTATCATGATTTGACATATCATTCGATTATTTACATAGTTTCGTTTTGTTAAGAAGGTGTTCAAATTATGTATTGAAAATTAAAATATTTCTGAACCCACTCGTGTACAAGCGGTTAGCATGCGCATGTTTGGCGGGGTTCATTTCCCTTCGGGAGCTCATATGATCCAGATCCCACGTTAAGTTGTAGGTTTACGTCTCACGTAGCCTCGCTGGTGAAAAAGACGCTGAACTGAAAGTCCAATCAAATATTAAAATCTTTATTGCCCCAACACCTGTATGGGTAACATTCATTACTGTGATGAGTCCGATTGAAAAGTTAAGTTTCGGATAGAGATTGGCTGCAGATCAGTTACTCATGTAGTTTCTATGACGGAAAGAAAAGTTAAACTCCAAATTAAGCAATCAGGAAATACTCATTTATGATCCAAACAATTGTTGTTTGAACATCATTGCTAATGCTAAATAAATAACACAAAATCATTTGGTATTCAAATTTGACTCTGTTTTATTTTTACGAAGTGATATTTGTATTTCTGTTAAAGTAACATTTTCTCCATTTGAGGATAAAATGAGAAACCAGGTTTATATTTATTTTCATTTCTGGGTGCTTGGCATCATCTTTGCCTTCAAAGTATTTGGAGAACAAAAGATGTATCCAGCGGAAGGCCTCTGAGAGAATCATCAGTAGCAAAGGTTAGAGGCAAAGAACGCTTTCCCTTGTGATGTCGCTCCAATCTCTTTGATTGCTTCAACCTACAGGCTATTTTGTGATAGAAGTCCTGTCTTTCCCTATTTTCACACGGAGCAAAACCCAATGCTACATTCACTTTCTTTTTTTCTTGTTTAAAATCGGTGATGTCATTCACGGTCATGAAAGAATGCTTTTTCTGGCTTCTCAAAGCAAAATGTTGCAAACTCTGGGCTCAAAATATTCAATTTTCGTTAAGAGAAGACCATATAAGTATTAGGAATATTTGCAGGTGAACATCACATCATCTTGTCAGTCTTATATCACTGTGAGGTATAATTGCTGACAAAAAAAAAAAAAAAAGATATGCCATTAGGGTTATTTGGGTGTAAAATCTCATTTATGTTTTAAGTAATTATCTTCTAGATAAAATTATGTTTTAAATAATTTTCAAGTTTCTTCTACTATATTTTTTGTAAATGATTCCCACCAAATTTATTTCCTAGGTATGGTCTTGAACAGGATGCGAAATCAAGATGGGAAGGAATGTAAAAGAAAAATTGTTCGCACTGGAACCCTTAGAGAGTTCACATGCTTAAACTTTCATAATTACTTACCTATTAAATATGTTAGAGTAGTAATACCACTATCCACTAGATCACTGTTAATTGCATATAAAGTACATGCTAATAGCTATAATTAATTAACAAACTTCTAACGATAGAATCATTTTATTCACCACTCAATAACTTATTAGTGGGGAGCGTTATTCCAAAAATACAAAATATGCGAATACTCCAATTCTCTCCAAATTTCGTATTCTAGTCTTAATGCAATTTATTATCTGTTATTCCTGTTTCGCGTCAATGCAGTAGTTTTATGTTTAATACAAACGAAGAAGCAGGTACGTACAATTATTACTTGACTGCTTTTCTCTTAAGTATCTTTTTTTTCTTTTCTTTTTCTGTTTATCTTTCTCCAGGCCCGCGCCCAGATATTTTTGTTTGGGGGGGGGGTCCAAACTTTGGTGTGGGAGGTCCAATAATACAAGCCACTACGTCTATGTAGTATTGAACGGGTATTATTCTGCACCCGAAAACATCATATGTAACTATAAAATACTTCCATCTATATTTTCAGAAAAAATATAAACTATTTAATATATGTTTTTTTTATAAGGAAAAGAATACAGACGAAGTGTAAGGTTAAATTTTCATGCTACATCAATCATTTATCTGTTAAAAAAATGTAGTTTTTTTAGATGTATGTTGAGTTACGAAGTCTTCTTGGGGGATCACGATCCAGTGGACTTCTCGAGGGTATGCAGCTGTTTGCAACAATTTATTCGACGGCTGCCTGAGGGTGTCATATGTTAATTGCTAGCCTATTGAGGAATCAAGCTTGATTCGTATCAAGTGTGCGCATTCTTACGTACGCATTTAGTTAGCTAAATTCGAATCTGTGATGGCAACTACCGTAAAAGCAACTATTATAAGTCGCAACTACTTCTTTCTTCTGCCTAGACAAACTCGAAATACAGTATAAATGTCAAAGTTCCTAAGCATTTCGTTATTATTTACTGCAAACGTTAGTCCCTGTCCGTTCATGACGACGATTTCCATAATTTAACTTGATCGCTTCACGTGTCAAATTTTCTTCGTTGAGTTGACATGAGGTCATATTTATTTTAACGTTGCGTGCTAGAAATTACGGTGAATGGAGTCTGTCGGTGCCATCTAGAGATCAGTGGTGAAGAGAGTTACACAAATTTTTAGTGTGTGTGGTTAAGATTGCATTTTATCTTGTATTTTATCTATCCATTCCAAATAATGTCTAGCAGCTTTAGAAGTTCTGTAAATTAGCAAAGAAATCAAATTGTCTCCTAATAAATCATATATACTAAATTATAATATATATATATATATATATATATATATATATATATATATATATATATATATATATATATATATAGATAGATAGATAGATAGATAGATAGAAAGATAGATTAAATATATTATAGTTCAGCAACCCTTTGTTTGAAGGTTCCGCCTTTAAAGCCATTACCAGTAATGAAGAATACTTATGGAACAATCTTATTGTCATTAGTACTGATGATATCAGATGATTTTTCCGGGGGGAATTTTCAACACATGGGGCTGAAAAACTAGTGCTACATAAATACTGGGAATCCATATTGAGGACGTTATGAGTTTTGGTCCAGGGGGAATTTCGTACCTCTGGGGGAAAATTTTCCCTGCACCACCTCTAAAGTCATGACTGGTCATTGGTATCTAAAGATATCAACAAACTTAATTTAAGATAATTCATTACTTTTGTTAGCAATAACGAAACTAAGTAACCTATGTATTTTTTCTCCCTCGTAGTCAAATGTTTATCGTATACAGCACTGAACAGGATGGTCCGAATCCGGTCCGATATCCAGTGGAGGCTCAGGATTTCATTGTTAATCAAGCATTATATGGCAATTAGAAAGCAATTGAGTTAGAATATACCGAACGTAGATTTAGAAAGTCTGAAATACCATTAACAGAGATCGATTCTCCTGCCACACACCACACCACTCAATTGAAAACTACTTGATCTACCATATCGCTTCATAAGTTTTAAAGCGAATACTTTCTATTGTTTTATAGTAATCGTGGGCTCTTAGTAAAGAAGTTATATTAAAATAGTATTAAATTGCTATGGATATTCTCCTTCAATTATCCTTTATTGTATATTTTAAGAAATTGCTATAATATATTCAACTAAGTTTTAAAATCTTCCTGTATGACGCAGGCATATACCCAGAAATTTATTTCGTGTTGGTACAACGATATTATGTATCTGTTGAATTACTTCCATTTTTATATCTTGATTTTGGGCAACGGTGCTTAGAAGCGCACAATTTGTTAATAATAATAAGAAGAAGAATGTAGTATATATGTTAATTCTATATAGATAATCATAAAATGTCAGCTATTGGAAAGAAGATAGATACTTGTCCGTAGTTGCTATGGTAACGAAAAATAATATATAAATTCAGTTTTAAAAGAATAAAAGGTTAATTGTGGTATATTTGATGTGTCTGATTTCCAAGCGATACAATTATTAAATATTGAAGTTATAGGTAAAATTTAATGTATTCGATTGTGTTGATTTCAGTGATTCGAACTGTGGGCTAAATATATGTAGCCGAAAGAATATAAATAACATAACGTTACAAATTTTAGATGGTGTTTTCCGCCAAGGACTTTAAGATTTGTTTGAAGGAAAGCAAGCAACCTTAAAAGACGTCAACACGGAGTATACTTTGTTAAGAAGTAAAAGGAAAATTTATCGTAACATTAAACTAGGTATACACAGAGCCGGAAGTATTAATGATGAAATTGTTAATATTGAAACACCGGGATCGGAAACATCAACAAGTGTAGCTGACCTTATAAAATAGTTAGGTCAATCTTTGTCGCATCAAATGCAACAAATGAACTCTAAATTTGAACAAACGTTGCAGCAAATGGACACTAGCTTTCAACAAATAAATGCTAAATTTGAACAAAAGTTTCAACAAATAGATACAATACACAGGCTATGATTCAGCGAATGGATAGTAGATTAGACCAAATAACACACCATATTAACACTAAATTTATAATTGTACAAAGTGCAGTAGATGTGCTTGGGAAGCAAGTTAGTGAACATAGTAACCAGATTAAAATATTACAGGAAGAAATAGACACTATAAAGGGAAAGATTATCAACCTAAATGTTAATCCCGATTTAATCAACAACAGGTACCATTTACCCAATGAACCTCAATTAGAACAGAAGAAAGTGGTATACCGGAAAGTTCCTCGGAGAGAGATGAAAGTGCCTGTAGCGTTGGGAAGGAAGAAAGAAGACCTCGTGCAATACATCGCAGGAAAGCCAGATGTGACAGATCTACGTCTCATAGTAATAATTATCATTTCAGATTCAGTGAAATAAGGTCTTTAACAAAATTTAGTGGACGGTCGGAATATACACCTGCCAGTGTATGTTTAGAAAAATTCGAAGAGGAATGTGACTTAATTGGGATAGACAAAAATAAGTTCCTCAAAATTTTACCGCATGTTTTACAACCACCCTGTTCTGTTTGGTACGAAGCAATCAGGGGTAGTTTACGAAATTACTTAGATTTGAAGATGCTTTGCTTTCCAATTTTGAGAACGATTTCATGTTGGTAAATACAGACGTCTTGGTTCGAAAGAGACGGTTTGATCCCAAACTTGAGAAGAATCTAACTGATTTTGTGATTTCTGTGTATAATGAGTTGAAATTAATTAATCTTCATCAACAACATTTTCCTGTCTAATATTTGTTCCCGCTCGAACTGGCTTGTGTAATTTCTTGACAAACTAGTCTTGTACCATCTCATAGTTTAGTTCTCGTTGGTGAAATTTCACAATGGCAATTACTTCCCTTGGTTAAACCCTGTCGTCAACTTCTAATGCACCTGTTAATGCACCAACAAAATTCATGTTAGTATTTTCACTGTTGGAGACCCAGTCATACTGCAATAACCAAAACATGAAAACATAATCACTTCATAGAAATCAATCGTTGATTTAGATTCCACCTATGTTTATACACACGACTTTTCTTAAATATGTTTTAATTGTCACAGTACCTTCATTATTATAAGACAAAGAAAACATGTCGACACTACGATTATTTTACATGTTAATTTACATACTAAAAATATTTCTATATTAAAATTATGTGATTGAAGCAATATAAATACTCTTTACAAATTACATTTTCTAACTTAAGTAATAAACGATTTGGGTATCAACTGGAGAAATGAACTTAAATTTCATCGTAGCTGGTAACCCTGATTTGTTTCTTCATTACCTTTAGGAGTAGGAAAGAGGGAATCCCTGTAGCTGTGACCAAAAGAAAAGTAAATCGAAGTTGGAGATGATGAATGAGTTGAGTATTGTGTGGACAGTAGGGGATTCCCTCACACAACCTTCTATTCACAAACTCTCGACCCCCTAGCATCGTATCGGAAACTCTCCTGCAGTGTCCGTGATTTTTGTGGGAGTAGGAGGACAAAACTCCAACGCACGCTGAATTAAACTCATAAAAAAGGATGTGTTACACCATTTTCCTTTTTTGGTCTCATGGGATGGTTAAATAGATTGTAGTCTCCGTTTCACTGGCGCAGTGTTCTTCTATAAGGTGATATATCGTTCATATATATTAGGAAATTCTTTCAAATGTATTATTCTTCTGTTTTACTGTTTCATCCTATTTGCTCTTTTTCTCTTTTGTCTAATGTTAGTTGTTATTTGTGGTGCTTATCCATGTGCATCGCTATATTCTCTTTAATTAATCAATAGGCTTTGTTTAAAATAGTGACTATTGAAAACTGAAGGTAAAAGTTTATGCGAGGGCAATCCGATAATATAGGAGATTATCGCAAGTATTTTATTCTCCCTTCAAGGTACTTGCCGCCTGGTTTGGATCTTCAACACAACAGGTTTTCATTTAACCTCTCTCTTTAATATTGACCATCAAATCTATCTTTCTCTTCTTCTTACTCTTTACGTTTCATACCATCTTTAACACCTGCAATAAAACAATTG
The DNA here is from genome assembly GCF_964235325.1 of Thermobia domestica. Taxonomy (NCBI): domain Eukaryota; kingdom Metazoa; phylum Arthropoda; class Insecta; order Zygentoma; family Lepismatidae; genus Thermobia; species Thermobia domestica. The sequence continues at coordinate 206,569,372 of NC_137455.1, forward strand.
AGGACTTGAATTTAGCAACATCTGAAGTAAACATTTATCGTATTTTCCAGTTTTTCTTATTTTTTCTCGTCAGCATCTATGTTCCAATGGATATTCACTTGCATAATATTGCAATCTAATTACAACTCAAAATTCTCTTTTTAATGCAAAATAATTTCAACAAGTAGGTTAACATCTTATTCAATTCAGTTAAGGGATTTTGGACACTTTTGCATTCAGACGAATCACATCGGTGCAATGGAAATTCTAAAGGACCGAAAAAAAAGATTTTTTCAGCTATAATGCTTTATTTGACCTTCGTCATTGACGAAACAATGAGAAACCTAAATCAGAATTGAGTCTGAAGGAAGTATTCACGTATTACCAGTATACTTGAAATGTCTTTGATAGAGTGCTTTTAAACATGATTGAGGGCGGTCGCCAGGAATCTTTATAAAGACAGGCCCTCTACGTATACGAAAATTGAATCCTTAACTGTGATCCTCCAGCAACTACTCCAACACCTGGTCTGCTGGAAATAGGTATTTAAACTCAAAATTATTCCTCCAGGCCTGCGATTCAGAAACCTGGAAATCTAGGATTCCCTCCTTTTGCTCCAATGGGGAAGCGGCTTTTGCTCCAACCTCTAACAATCACATACTCCTGAATAAATTTTTAATGGACGGAATGCAGCTTGTGGCTGCTATGCAGATCATTATACTTTGGCAGAACACGAAACCTTTTATGATCCTCTTACGAAGCAGCAATCTTCCAATACAGGTGTCAAGGGTACTGGCTTTTTTCAAGCTCAATCTCAAAAAGCCACTGCTAAGTCAATTCCTGTGACCAATGTTGAAATTGTTGATAACCATGATGCAGAACCATTTTACAAGACCAAGAAGACAGTTAAGGGAAGATAGAATATTACCCCGAAACCACTTCCGACATCAAATCCTTTCTAAGAGCTAACAACGTATGAGGGGCTTAGTGGAGGGAGAGACTCTCCGATATAAGTAGAGACTTACGTTCCTCATTAGTATATAAAATGTAACCAATTATTCACACTTTGCACATGTGACGGTACTAAACAACACAAAAATATTTCAAATTGAGGGCCTGAAGTGAAAAACATTCCAAGTCTGTATATATATATATATATATATATATATATATATATATATATATATATATATATATATATTGTTGATACATGTGTTTCACGCAGTTGGAACTTTAAAGAAACTGAAATGAAATGAAATGAAATATTTGAGTTTTACGACCCACGGTTATGTCGGTTAACCTAAAGGAGACGGTGATGGAACTTTAAAAGTATAGATAAGTAGATACTATGTATATAGACAGAAAAACTGGGTACGACATTCCTATTTGGCAGTCAATAAAAAGTAATCATTTGTATAGTGTATTAACTATTATTATTATTATTATTATTATTATTATTATTATTATTATTATTATTATTATTATTATTATTATTATTATTATTATTATTATTATTATTATTATTATTTTGCAAGATTGTCTCTTTTTCTCTCTTTTGAATTAGATATGGAATATATTTTGTTATTGTGAATTTATGATTGTTCATTATCTACGTTTGTTACCATATTTAATCAAATTTATTTTGCAGTAAAGTGTTTATTTCAGAGATTGTGCTTCTTAATACTTTGAAAATTTGTTTCCAAAATCCATCTTCTTCACCGTTCTCTCTTGTAAAACGTCGATCGGCAGCAACTTCATGATATATAAACACTTCGTCCAATGTAAATTATATAACATTGCTGTTTTTCTTTCTTTTTTTCGTTTTGAAGAAAGGTTTACAAACCAGTTCCTGGAAGCCATCGTATGATCATTCCTATGCACATGTCGTTCTAATTTCATGTAAACAATGGTCATACGTTCCATATAAACTTGGTAACGAAAATTAGTGATAAACTTAAAGTATGTTTACCAACCAAGGATTATATTGGTAAAGAAAATATTTGAATAATTACAATAATTAATTATATTGCCTTATAAAGGCATATAACCCTACTCAACTCTTATGGCATGAGTAAGCACACATGAAAAAAGCAGGTAACATGTTGATAATAGTCCAAAGTGATGAACGATGTTAATTCTGATTGTAATGCTAGCACTTTATTAGTAGACATGCGTTATGATTTCAAACTTAACCGAAAAATCCATTATCGTTCTGAGTACTTTTCCCTTTTCTTTTATTTCCATTTCTCTTCATAGCATTCCTTGAAGACAGAAAAATCTCATAAGGACGAACATGACTTTACGATGTGTTTTCTTAGCAAAGGGAATCCCTGAAAGATGACGGCGAAGAAAGAGGCCGAACAGGGAAAGATAATGTACTCTTGGAGGCATTTTATTACATACACAAGTCCTGCAAAGTCATAAAATGCTGTTATCTTTCGTATGCCGAGAAAAAAATTCGTACGAAGAAGAGTAGTGGTGCATTTCTCTCTACGTTAGCCAGTATCATTATTCATACGTTAAAGCATACAACTGTCAAGCCTTTTTTGTGAAATATGTAGCATTTGGGTGCTGTATAAATTTCGCTTTATGAAAGCCGTAAAGACCGTGGTTCTTACATATCTCGTATTTAGAAACACATTTGGAATTCTCAAGAACGAACTTACTTCATTTCTCTCATAACATTCAAATTTACTAACTTACTTTTAATAATCTGCGGTAATGAGACTTAACGTTAAGAGAGAGAAACATCAAATAGTTTCAATCTCGATTCATTTCAGTAAGAATTCCTTGCCAGTACTTTTATGAATACTTGTTAGAATGCAAATTGAAGTCTGGAGTAGTGAGCCGTGTACCTATCTATCTATCTATCTATCTATCTATCTATCTATCTATCTATCTATCTATCTATCTATCTATCTATCTATCTATCTATCTATCTATCTATCTATCTATCTATCTATCTATCTATGTATTGTCCAATTTTGATTTCTTTAGCGCCCTGTTTCAAAACGCATAAATAAATACATTATAGCCATCGAACAATTGCAATTACGCCTTCAAATGTGACATTCCCAGTTGAGGATTTGTCGTATCGTTAACACACTGACTCCCCTCACTGTTAATACTTATTGTCATGAAAGGAATTTGTTACATCTTTATTTATTTAAATATTTCCCCAATTATCTACCAGATTGTGACTAAACGCAAAATAAATAGTCCAAAGGATGCAGTTATCTGATAGAATACTCCATACAACTCGCATGAGCCTATGAAGCCCTTAAATTTATTTTCAGCTACTATGCAAATCAAAAGTCTTTCATTACTATTTAATTATTTCAGAATTGCAAATAGCAAAGAATAAATATGTCCGAGGAATTCCAGCCAATAGTGCTCTAATTTATACAAAACGATTCGTAAGTCTTACAATATTTCCAACCCCAAAAACAAATATGTCTATACACTGTAAATGTTTATAAGTACAAGATCAAACTGGCTCAAGAGATAGTGCGGCAAACGAACTACTTCCAACAGAAGCCACCAATCTGTCAGCATTTTCAGCCAAGTTTTTAGTGTTAGTGACGATGAGTGCTCAACAACCTCTGATAGGTGAACTGCAAGTCTGTGAGTTTGAACTTGAGCAGAACACTGCAGCAGTAACCAAAAACATTTTTCATGTGAAAGAATAAGGTGCAGTGAGCCACACCACAATAACTCGCTAGTAACAGAAAATTTGTGGCGGGTATAAAAATGTCGAAGATAAGTCAAGATCCAGCCTCCTCAAGGTAACATGTTCTGAGTTCACATAACATACCATTCAGAAAAATTCACCACCAGCACAAGAATATCCGAGTTCACTAAGTGCGCCATCTTCACAAATTCGAAAAAAAAAAAATATTCGAAGCTGCCCCTATTGTGCTCCTCCATCTCAGAGCCAGAGGAGAATAGATATGTGCCGACAACCGTTGAAAAATACGCGATATGTGCATTTTCTGAAAGGAATTGCCACATATGATAAAAAGCCGGTGTTTTTCCGAAATCCGAATGAGCAAAAACAGTGGTTGAGCAAGGAGAAACTTCCACTGCTCTCTATGTGGTATGCTGCACGCGTATTATATATATATATATATATATATATATATATATATATATATATATATATATATATATATATATATATATATATATATATAGTGTTTTAGAACAATGTCCACAATGTTTGGGAGGTGATTCCTGACAACTACATGAAACAAAAGTTATGAACCAACCTAGGTGCAAAAATGCCTCCTTTTGGCACTATGACCTGCCAAAAATTTGTCTGGCACAATCTTATAGGCAGTGAGTGATATCTGAATGGTATAAATGCTCAATCTAGTGCAGAAGATTGAATATAGGTGTTATTATTATACAGTGTAAGAATGTATGTTGCATTTAATATTCAAGTGTCAAAAAATGTGAGTATGGAGAAAATTGAAAATGAGTGAAACGTTGCGTTATTCTAAATGTTCTATTCCTTCTCAACAAATGAAATTTCTATTCAACATCGACGTTCATAAACTTATTATAAAAACTGAATCTGTTACACTGACTGTCTAGCAAATAAGATAATAGTTATTAATATAGATATATATAACTAGAGTCGTGTAAAGATTACAAATGATCATGAGTTTCGTAAATTCATATTGCATAAAAGTATACCGGGTATATATTTTCATAAATAAGATGGAATGTTATATATTGGATATCCTATTTTGATCTTTTTTTCTATAAAATAGTCGCTATTTTAATTCATTATTCGGCTAGATTTAAATAGTCATATTCAAATATTTGTTTCAGTCATATCCAGTAATGTACCTATGATAGTAATTATAAACTTGTCGTAGGTTCGTAGGTGTCGTAGGTGAACACAGAAAAGATACGCTAAACACAAAATGCACCAATGTCCGTCCTCAGTCTCGCCAGGCGAATGCCAGGCTTAATGAAATTACATTTAAAAAATAAAGAAAATATACAGACATTAATCATGGGCGTCGCCAGAAGTTTTAAAGGAAAAGGGCGAAATGAAGTTGCTGTATTTCTTCACACTATAAGATGCTGTCAGTACGTAAGTATTAAATGTTTGAACTCACAGATATAACTGATTTTGTTCGTACGGGTATTTGATACCTACGATGTACATCCCACTAAATTAAAGTATTATGTATTTGTGAGGCGAATTTAAATATATATTTCGGGATTAGTGGTCTTTAAAATGGAAACTACTGTGGAAGCCATGAGGAAAATAACCGTTTGAATACATACAAGACTGTTCGTTAATACAACTATTAAAGCAAAGGATAAAGGAAATACTTGAATTTCGTCTACTCACGACTAGAAATCAGTAAAAAGTATTGGACAGAAACAGCCACGTAACAACTGGGTTCCAAAATTCAAATATAAATCACGCGTGTTTCACAAACACTGGAATTTAATAGTGTGAACACAAAATGAACATGAGCGTTTAACTTCTGTTGCCTAGTACGCATGAGACAGAACGTCTTTACTGTCTACACGCATGCTTGTTCGTAAAGTTAGCTTACAAATTGGTCTCAACGAGATTAGAAAATACCGTAGTTAACCTTACTATACCGTACAGTGAATTACATACTGCTTTTTGACATAATGAAACAGTTCTTAAAACAGTCATTAAAAAATATAACTGGTACATATAGTACCAGGAACTGTGTTAAAAGGAAAAAAAATGCTAAAAAAGCCAACACACGTTCAATCTGAAACACACTGCTTTTTTAAATAAAATATTTCAGTTCTTCTTTATAGAGACAAGGTGGGTAATGGCAAGGGCAAGGGCAATGATTTAGTATCCCGGCATTCGCCTGGTGGGACTGAGGGCGACATTGGCGCATTTTTGTTCAACTTATCTTTTCTGTTTTCATTCTACTTTATTTAACTTATTCTGTATTAGTCGCAGCAGCAAGCAAAGGCTCCGTCCCAGTAACATCTGATTGACAGCCCATATTTCTTCAGAATTCTAGGGCCCATTTATGCTGATTTCTAACTCCTGCGGAGCGAATACTCCCACACGTTCTTTTCTATTCCCATTACCTACTCATATGTCGCCATTATTATTTAACTTTGTGCTGGAATACGCCATAAGGAAAATCAAAGATAGCAACCAGGGCCTAGAGTTGAACGGCATTCACCAGGTTATGGCATATGCTGATGATGTAAATTTAATAGGGGATGATAGGAGAACAGTAGAAATAAATGCAGAGATCTTATTAAACGCTTGCAGAGACATGGGTTTAGAAGTAAATGCAGAGAAAACTAAATACATGGAAGTGCATCGGGACCGTAATACGGCAAATTGTGGAGGCGTTAAAATATTAAATAATAATGCTTTTGATAAAGTGGATACTTTCAAATATTTAGGATCAATATTAACAGACGGAAATCATATTCACGAAGAAATTAAATGTCGACTAAAAGCAGGGAATTCGTGTTACTATTCGGTTCAAAATCTCTTGTCGTCGCGAATTCTGTCGAGGAATTTGAAGCTTAAAATATATAAAACGATAATCATGCCTGTTGTTCTGTATGGTTGTGAAACATGGTCGCTTACTCTGAGGGAAGAACATAGACTGAAAGTATTTGAGAACAGGATCCTAAGAAGAATATTCGAACCCAAGAGGAACGAGAATGGGGAATGGCGGAAGCTTCATAACGAGGAACTACATAGTTTATACGGTTTACCCAACATTGTTAGGGTCGTCAAGTCTAAGAGGCTTAGGTGGCAGGTCATGTAGCTAGAATGGAAGAAAGTAGAAACGCTTTCAAAGTCTTGACTGGTAGACCCTTAGGAAAACGACCATTAGGAAGACCTAGACGCAGATGGGAGGACAATATTAAGATGGATCTCGCAGAGATAGGAATACAAAGTAGAAACTGGATGCAATTAGCTAAGGATAGAAGTCAGTGGAGAGCTTTTGTGAACGCGGCACTGAACCTCCGGGTTCCATAGTTAGTTAGTTAATTAGTTACCTACTCATACACCAAATTTGGTGCAATTATCTCTGAGTGACATCGAGCCCTTCCCTCATAAGTTGTCTTATATTTGAAAGCTCTAAGTCTGTCCAGAAGTAAAATATTATCCACATCCATGAAAACATATCTTTCTCAAAATCATGAAATAATAATCTTTTATCAAGTGCAAAATCAAATCTTAATCTATTTTTATATTAATATAATTCAACTACGATATCATATCTCGAGTAGGCTCTTTGTGCTTGACAATAATAAAATGATATCTTATTTTAACTACCTGTGGGGCAGTTAGAGAATAGTAATTTTTAGAATTATTTTATTTGACCCGTCCCGAAAAGAACTGTTTCTTTTTTCACTGATGCGTATCTACGACTCTTTTTGAGTAGTCTTAATCTTGCTTAGACGTCTGTATTTGTTATCATATGCTATCATTATCTTAAACAACTAGGGATGTGCACGAGTCGAGTCGAGTCGAGATTTAAGCCTGTCTCAACTCGTCTCGAAAAAATGTCTCGACTCGAAAATATGTTTCTGTCTCTACTCGTGTCTCGACTGAACAGTTTCTGTCTCGATTCGACTCGAATTCGAGTCGAGACGTCTAGATAATCGAGTCGAGACAAAATATACGAGTTAAAATATACTCACACATCAGACAGAACATTATGACTACCTACCTACTTTCAGTATGCCCACCTTTGGCACGGATAATAACGGCGATGCGTCTTTACACGGACGCAATGATCCTTTGTAGGTCGCTGGAAAGTACATACATACACATGTACATACACAGGTCACCTAAATCCCGTATATTCCGGGGACAGGGGCGATGCGCTCTGATGTCACGTACAATCACATCCCAGATGTGTTCGATTGGGGTCAGATCTGGCGAGTTTGGGGGCGAAAACATCACTTTGAACTCGCCCCTGTGTTCCCCGAACAACTCCATCACACTCCTGGCATTATGATATGGTGCATTATCTTGTAGAAAAATGTCACTACCGTTGGGAAACATGGTCATCATGAAGGGGTGTACGTAGTCGTGGGTCGTGCACACACACACACACACACACCACTGCTGGATGAAGGCCTCTCCAATTCTTTTTCACACGTATCTATTTTCGGCAGTTCGTTTCCACATTACTCCACACTGCTTCCTAATTTCATCACACCGTATTGTATTACAATGTTTTCTGGATCATTTTCGTTCCCTTAGGATCCAGTCAAGGGTTGCTTTTGTCCACCTATCGTCAGTTCTTCTTGCAATATGACCAGCTTCCTGACACTTGAGTCCTTTTATTTTAGCGATGATATCGGTCACTCCTGTCATTTTCCTGATCCATGTATTGGTTTTCTATCTCTCCGGCTTATTCCAAGCATACATCTCTCCATGCTTTTTTGAGTTGTATATACTTTCTCCCTATGCAAGTTTAAGAAAGAGCATTATGCATTAACAACTGATCACAGAGAGTTGTGAATTCAACCAAGCGTAGATTTTAATTCCTACTTTAGATTGGGAGCAGCAACATATTTCAAATTATTGCCTTTGGTATAAAAATCGATTATAAAGTTTGAATTTGCGGTGGCAGCTACATGGCACGAGCGTGAAGAGCGATTTTTCTTTTCTTTCATTATTAAGAGACAACAAGTTTTATTTATTGACTGTAAGATTCACAAGCTGTAATTAGAAGTTTATAATATGCATTGCTCACTTCTGCACGTGTAAACTTTCCTTCATTTCGACAAAAATAAAACTTCCACTTGGACAGTTAGTCTTCGACCTTAAATTGTCAGTTTTTGAAATCAACCATACATTTTGAAACCACCTTCCTCAAAGTATTGCTTCTGAATCAAATTTGTTTATCATTTGAAAAACGTTAATGTCTTAAAACCTTTCTATGCATAACGCAGAGACATTACTTTGTCTTTCTTGACCCATAGTGCTACGAACGTTATGTTTTTAGCCGTCTCGGGCACGAAAAGGAACTTGCGGACCTGACAGGCACGGTTAGAAAAATCTTATAAACTTGGTTCAAGGGTGGGAAGCATAAGTAAATGTTCAATTTTGAAAACAAATTTAGACGCTATGAAATATAATTTTCAGTCTGTCTCTCTGCACACAAATTGGAGAAAACTGTTAACTCTAACGTCAGCTCAACTTTGGGGATTTTGTAGGTGTTGCTGACAATTGTGATACTTTCTGCTGATGGCTTGTGTTGTTTCAACACGTGGTGGAGGAAATGATGTACCTGCATAACATTTTCTTTGAAATTATTGTTAATATTTGCCACAAGAATGTCAATAACGGGATAATACACTTTGCGTCTGTAATATTCAGCTGCTGTTTCATATTCGGAGGAAGTTTCACCACCATCCAATGCTTGTGGGATTCGTCTTGTTCGTGAAACACTCGGTGCACTGCACCCCATGGTTTCAGCAACCTCTTCTGTTTTTGTCCACAGCGTATTGAAACTTTTCTCACTCCGGAAGGACTGAAGGCTACAGATAGTGGCTTGCGACAATTTTTTCAGAGTAGAAAAGTTGGCACGTGTATTTTGTATGATTCAACTTATATAGGCTATACTTGGCAATTTTACAAAGGAATAAAAATATGTATTTATCTCTCTCTCTCTCTCTATCTCTATCTATCTATCTATCTATCTATTGATATATATATATATATATATATATATATATATATATATATATATATATATATATATATATATATATATACATCAAAATGAAAGAAAATGACTATGTTTGTAACTTAATATAACTCTTAACCAACCAACCGTTCTCCATCAAATTTTCAACATAGATGAAGTTCTGGTCTGAGACGATTTTTATCATTTCACTTTGAAGGTGGAACTTGAGGGAGGGGGATATATATAACGGATCGAAAATAATGTCAAATCAATAGTTTTCGGAGTCGCTGAGATAAATAGCGACACTTCCGATGCCGTTTAAATCCAAATTCAACCCCGCAACTTCAGGACTGACGTACATAAAATGTTATAAAATGACCGATATTACTGTCGAGTCCATAGTTTTTAGAGTCGCTGATATTAGCAGTACCGCTTTCAATGTCGTTTAAATTAAAATTTAGCTCTGCAGCTTTGGGGAGGGAGATATGTTTAAAAATGATCGAAAATGACGGATATTAGTGTCGAAACTACAGCTTTCAGGGTCGCGGAGATGAACAGTGACACTTCCGATGCTGTTTAAATCCAAATTCAGCCCCTATGATTACTCTTAAAGGAGGATGGTGACCAGTGGTGGATCTAGAAGGTAAGAACTGGGGAGGCCTAGACAGAACCTAGCCTATGATACTCGTACGTATATCATGAGTTTAGTATAAACTTTCAAAAGCATTTAAATCATAGCTTAATTTTTTGTCGCCCGAAAAACTTGGAGGCCTAGACCACCCGGTCTTGGCTTATCCGCCACTAATTGTGACATGTAAAATAATTGAAAATTACTTATACTAGCGTCAAATTCACAGTTTTTGGAGTCCCAAATTTGATTGGTGACAGTTTAGATGCCCTTTATGTCCAAAATAAAATGTATATTTTTTCCTTGCGAAGAACGGGTATTCTGCTAGTTTATTTATAAAAGAAAAAGGACTGAATAAAATTATTTGTTTAAAAGGTTACATATAAATATGCGAACAAGAAATAAAATTACAGCAAAAAACATGTGTTACGTAACAAAGACATAAACCCTTTCTTCCCACCTTGTCATGCTTCGTAACGCTAGGCCGAACCCCCTCCCCCTTTGCGGCGTTACGTCATATGTGGATGACCCCATAACGTGCCTTTTTTTTCGACGCTTCTATGAAGGAATGCAAACTACTCAGAACACCAAACATGTTTCGAATCGCAGACACTTCTCCGCACACATCAACAATGCATAAATTCAAAATGTGAGTGTAACAATGAATATAAATGGCTAAATCGTTCACGTCCCTGATCCTCTTTGCAGCTCCAGGGTACTGACCACGCATAGCGGCTGCACCATCGTAACATTGTCCACGGATATTGTCTACGCTCAGACCCAGTGATATTAACACATATGTTACCAGTTTGGACAAACTTTCGCCGTGTCTTTTCTGTCTTGTAAAACTCGATAAATCTTTCTTGAACGTTTAATGTTTCATCATAATATCGCAAACCGATTGATGTTTGTTCATGTCGTTTCAAATCTTAAGTTTCATCCATGATGACATTATATATACCTGCAGTCTTCGCACGATCAATTATTTTCCCCAGTACATACACATTAAATCCAGAAATTGATTTTGGTATTTGGGACTAACGTATCTAAAAGTTTTCTCTTTGTAAACATAATACCGAAAAATCACGTCATTGTCTTTGGGTCTTAGCGATAAGAGTTCTAAAAGTAGATTACCTTTATTTTCACTTTCGTTATTTTACGTATGGCCTCTAAGAGGGACACATTGGCGAGCGCAATACAAAATACTATCTAGAAGTGCTTCCAAATATATTCTATTGCCGTTAACTATTTTGATTGTCTGCAAATATAATTTACGCGCAACTGATCCGTGCAATAGTGCGCGTTTCGGAATTCCGCAGCCTTAGAAATACAAGTCTTATGAGCGTTATTTGCCTCATGAGCACCAAATTTATCTACGACCTTCTTCCAGTTGCGGAAACTCTCCTTTGTAAATGTGTCTTCAGATTTTGGAGAATATGCGACAATAAAAGCAAAAAGCCCTATCTCGAGAAGCGCTATATTCTAAGCAACTAAATTGTCAATACCACTCACATCGGAACCGGCGGCCATTTTTATTGGGGTACGTTTTCAATTGCGGTTGAAAGGGACCTAAACCTACTGCCAGAAATGTCTGCCTTTTCACAACCTTTGACTTGTTCACGACCTTCTGAAACTTCATCTTGTGACACTGTTTACACAGTAGTACCGGCATTTGAATTTTTATCTTCTGAGACTTCATCTTCTGACACTGTTTTCACACTAGAACTTGAATTCTTATCTTCTGAAACGCAAGAAGTAGATAAGTAACATTAGATTGTTTAGTCACTATTTCATTATCTCCGCTGGCAGTCAATAAGGCTTCTTACTAAAGTATTCCAATTTTTTTTTTTTTTTTTTTTTTTTTTTTACCACTGCATATTATCACAACAACATCCTGTGAAATTTAAGAAATGTTCAAGTACCACAGAGAAAATATAAATATTGAAACCAGTATACAACACCGATATACGTGAAGGCTATATATACAGAAGGGTCCGCGGTGGCTCAGTGGTAGAGCGTTCACCTCTGCTGCTAGGGGTCCCGGGTTCGATCCCAGCCCCCGCCAAGTGAACTTTGTGATGGACAAACACCGTGTGCGTGGGTTTCCTCAGGGTTCTCCCATTTCCTTCCACTTTCTTCATTCCACCATTTCATTCATTTCTCATAATCACCGTCTTCTTTAGCCTAGCCGGCATAATCGTGGAATGTAAAACTCAACAATTTCATTTCATTTTCATATATATACAGAAAAAAAAAACTTCAAACGAACTACTAACCAGGGTTGCCAACCGTCCCGATTCTGTCGGAACTGCAACGATTTTTGACTTATTTGTCCCGCGTCCCGACTGGACACTCGTCGGGACGCATATTGCCCCGATTTATCGATTTTGAAATTTAAATAATATTTTACTATGACATTTTTACAGAGAAATAACTTATTCGTTTACACGCACAGAAGGATCAAATATATATAGCATCAATTTAACAACTTTATATTTTAAATTCAGTCATGAAACAATAATTAACAACTCGTCTTTAATTTATAGTTATTCCCTAATTGTTTTGAGTCGATAATCCAGTCGATTATTATGATAGTATATTCCATGCAGCGCTAAAAAATACTGTTTTTGCAACCCCTACGTAAAAGCGACTGCTACTGCACTGGCAGTAACACTGGTGCTCACTTCAGCTGGTGGCCGCCATAGTAACTATAACTCATTTGTTTGTGATATAAACAAAACATTCTATATAGTTTTTCTTTTAAACGTTGTTTATGTTAAATAAATTATAATTGTTTTGGTTGCATTTGTTGTATGATCATAGCCAAAGAATAAGATTTGATTTCAGCAATACTTTTCGTCAGTAATTCCTTAATGTTATGTACTCATTTGTGATAAAAGAAATTTATATAGTTATCTCTCTAAACTTTGTATATATTAAGTAAATTGCAGTTGTTTTGGTTTAAATTTGTTGTATATTTTGCTTATACCTAGTGATGAGCAGTGGGTGGGAAAATTAAAAAAAAAAAAAAAATAAGGTGTTGCATTCATTCAGATTCCTGCTATTCAGCTGATTATTTACATTGTTTTCAATGACTTGCAGTACGCGGAGTCGTCTCCACGTTAGGAGGGGGGGCTTTAACTACGACTTCCCGTCCGGATTTTTTCTTAAGAAAAGTTGTCACCCTGATGCCCACTGCAAACACTAACTTGAGAATAAATCAAGTGTATTATTTTTGGTTTGGGTACCAGGGTGGCTATTAGTAAAATACCTCGGTTTTAACCGTACAGTTCTCCCTTTCTACTTTACAACAATACCAGATGTTGCTATTTTTGTGACTTACAGGGAAAGCAATAGAATATCTTTTGTATTTAGGATCACAAGATTTCCGACAAAGAGCCGAGTTCTGTATGTCTCTGCTTATCCTTATAAAACACACCCTGTATCCAAGACAACAGACTGACCTGTACTTCCTTTGACCATCAACCTACACCGCATCTCCTTTCTCCAGCACGCTCACTGTCCAGTGTTCACCGATCTTTACTAAGATGGATGTAGCGAAACATTTATTACAAGATATCACCAGATGTGGTTAAAATCAGAGTTCCATTCCCGTTGTTATTCTAGAACTTTTTTTCAGACTTAAAGACAGTTTACAGTCGAACATTTTATAATAATATCAGTATAGATAACACAAAAAGTTTAATAACTGTCCATTGCCTGAGAAAGAGCCAAAATCAGTAAGGGAGAAGGTATATGAACATCTCTGAACATAAGCAAATTATTTTTAGATATAGTTCAATCACAATTTTACACTGGCTCTGTGATCCTCCTCCCCAAAAAGAAAAATATGTTCAGAACAAGTCCTATCTTTATTCAAATTACAAGCATTTCTGATGTAACAGAAATTAAAGAAATCCTGAATTTGACAATACAGTTTATTAATTATTATTACCGTCGTAAAGGAACATGTAATGTCTAAAAACGAAAAAGGCAATAAGGTGAGGTGTGAACCAATTCAGATCACATGCATCGAAAGTGAGTGACAATTACCCAGCTAGTAGTAGAGAGGCAGTGTCAGGGCTTAAAGTGAGCCGGAACGCGCAGGCACTGCATTCCGGCAAATCAGCCTGCTGTCGGAATTAAGTTTGTGTGCAACACTTCAGAGTTGGCGTGGGTCAATGAAAATTTGATCCAGGACCCACTAATCCACCATCCACCCTGACCCACGACCCACTGACCCAACACCAACCATGACCCACTCTGACCCACGACCCGCCATGACCCACCATCCACCGTGACCTACTCTGACCCATCACCCACCGTGACCTACTCTGACTCACCACCCATCGTGACCTACTCTGACCACCGTGACTCACCACCCACCATGAACCACTATCATCCACTGTGACCTACTCTGATTCACCAAAGTCCATCGTCATCAAGTCTGAACACGATCCACGGCCTCTTCTGTACTGACTAAAGAGTTTACACTTGTAATAAAACAAGACTGTGAAATTGTCACTAATCGGAGTTTGAATTTCTAGTCAATTGCTTAAGCACCACTCTGTTACAATAACGTTGGATCTCTACCTTGACAATATAATGTGGTAAAGTGTTTGTCAGTGAGGAAATTGAAACAGTCCGAGGTGGGGGGAAATTAGTGTGTTCCCAAAATATACTTGTAGTAAGAGAGTATTCTTGCAAGTGTTAATTTCTGAACGCATTCCACAAGAAACTTCTATTCGCAGGAAAATACCCCTGTACAATATGGAAAAGGTTATGGTTTCTCAGTTCGCAGTATTTTTCTCACAAAAGACTTGAAAAATCAGTTTTTCATAGTGTATAAAGGTGCTCGGATACCCTATGTGAGAGCATCTCCATAAAGTATGCTCATAATTGTAATTTGTGTATTCACTAGAACACCACTTTAAATTTAAGTTACAAATATGCATGATTGCAATTATTATGAATAGTTTTTCAAAGTAGTTTACCTAAAGCAAAGAAGAGACTTACTAACAATTAGGTACAAAGTTGAATAACACAAACAAGCCATTAGTAATACATTTTCCATAACTCGTAATTTCCGCCTTAAAACAAATCTGAAATCGGGTTTATTTCCTGTTGGTAACTTTTTCGTGGTAAATGATTCGCAGCGGAATGATGTCCATCCTTCAGCCAATACATAACTAGCTCGTCTACTTTGAGCTTGTCTAGCGGTAGGCCATTAACATTGATGAACAACAAGCTAGACAATGTTTGAGCAGTTAGTCTATTTCTAATATCAGTCATCTGTAAATTCATAAGCGGAAATCCCCGTTCGCACTTTGTCGTGGAAATTGATAATACTTCTACCCGATTTCTGCAACTCCTTATCGACAATCTGCTTGTTAGACTTAAGTCTGATAACGATTTTTCATGGTCAGTTTTGAAATAATCAGCAAAAAGTATCATCTCTCTATCACCATACAACATCTTTTCCATATCGACCGTGTCAGTTGGCAATGTCGACTCATGGAGAACACAAACTTTATCTACCACGCCTTCGATAGGGAATCTTGTGAATAAATTATTAAGTAAAGCCTGATAAACTGATGATTTCTTATTTGTTTATAAATTTAATTTTTGTAATTACACATGAAGGTTTGATGCCATTACCAAGTTTCCTCCCGCGTCTAGAAAGCGAAAGGGAACGAGGTTCCTCGAAAGTGTTCAGAGGTGAATGGGAATTTTTCTCCTTCCCCTTCAATTACCATACTGATGTTTGCCATGGGCCAAATTACGATGAATTTCAATTAAATTATCATAGTATAATTATTTCCTTGTTCAATTATCGATATTTTCCAGTGGAAAAAAGGATGAAATTTGGAAGTTCCAAACCAAGGTAAGTAGACCAACGTACAGGAAAAAAGTGTAAAATTTTCCATATAATTATGCGTACAATCCAAACTTAAAATTTCCGTGTAAGCTTACAGTACAAATTTTATGTCTATTTTTCTCACAACTTTATGGGTTGATTTTTTATATAATAATTTATATATTATAGTGATTCAAAAATGTAATTTTTCCAGTAGTAGCTCCTCTAAAAACTCACTTGTCTCGAAAGCCAGGCAGTAGTATAAGTCCTTTTGCTATTATTACAATTAAAAATATCAATATCTAAAAGTGCCTGAAGATTTTTTTTTACTTGGTTAGATATACTCACCTCAGGTATACAGAAACAAATGGAAAAGGAAAGGAAATGAAGGTCTTGAAAGTGAAAGGAAGACCAATTTACCAGTCTTCAGAAGATACTGTTTACAATGCAGTGAGCAGAGTGGGTCGGTATATCATACTGAGTCGGTGGGTCGTGGTGGGTCGCAGTGGGTCACGGTGGGTGGTGGGTTGCAGGGGGTCATGGTGGGTGGTGGGTCACAGTAGGTCACGGTGGGTGGTGGGTCACCGTGGGTCACATGCTGTTGACACACGACCCAATGACCCACTCAGAAAACTTGACCCAATTGACCCACTGACTTACTGACCCACTCCATCTCTGCAACACTTGTCACTTTACAAACATTGTGCATTAATTTTTAATTAAAATTTGGTTGCGTCTATGAAACGATTATTAATATGATTTACCAAACCAGATCAGGACATGGATCAGGGATTATTTACTTTCATTGTTGACTGCGTTCTCGCAAATTACTGTGGATAAGTATTCTGGCAGGGCGGCTATTCACTGAAGTCACTTTAAGCCCTGGGCAGTGTGTATGCTTAACTAGCAGCATTGAAAAGTTGGAGCATGGCCACTACTCTGTTCCGATCGGCCATCCTGACTGAGTGACTGAGGTTTTATCTGGTACCTTTTGTCAGGCCAGGGTAGCTGTCTTTTTACTTCTTTGCCCCTCTCTTCTCTTGGTCTGGTTAGTCGCCTACATACCTTAATACAGTTAAACAGAAACATAAAATTAAGCAAAACGGTGTTGTATTCGCTTCATCTCAGTTAATAGATAACACTGGACGACTATCCTAATAAACTTCAAAAATTTGAGGGGGGAAGTCGAGTCCCCTAAGCTACGCCTATGCATGGATGCTCACTTGAATTGGTTTCAAGGCTGTTCCTGAGTGAATACCTTCTTCAAAATAATATTAAAAATTATAGAAAGATTTTAGAGACATTCGAGTCGAGTCTAGATTTTTACGAGCAGTCTCGACTCCACTCGTGTCTCGGACTTGAAGTCGAGAAATACGTTTGTCTCGACTAGTCTCGAATTTTACAAAGTGCGCCTCGACTTGTGCCCACCCCTACAACATTATATTATTATTGCTATGCATTTATTCCTTGAAGTATGTTCGGCATATCAAACTTGAATACGTACTTATATTCAATATTTAATACCGTTATTCTCATATATTCATATTTTCGTGCACTGGTATATTATTGTATTGTTTATCACACTTCTATGAATAAATATCTTATTTAGTAAGTTATACAAAAATGAAAAAAAACGTTAATATTATTTAATATTATATATGTGTATTTCTTTCTTTTCAGGTAAGTACTTTTCTGCTTCTAGGATTCATTGTCCAAATACACATATATGAGTCTGCAGTACGTGAGTATGCTTAAAACTCATATTTATCTTATTCTACTATGAAAAAGTAAAATTAATGTAATAGTAAAATAACTTAATATTTTATTCAAATTCTTTGAGAAATAATTTTTAAATATAAATAATTTAATGTGGTATTTCCACATATACTGGATAATTCGATAGAAATCATTGTATTAAATTGACATAAAAGATTCAAATGCATTACAAACGATCAAATGAGACCTTTATCCCTATCGTTGCTTTCATTTCATGTTCACACTTCATATAATCACTAATAATACTATACATAAAATATTTAGTAGGTAGTATCACAGTTTGGACTAAAGGTTAAAACGTTAAAATTTAAAGACATGTTCCACGAAAGTAATAAAATCTACTATCATGTAGGAATAACATTGAATATACATTTTTTTAGACAAGACAGTCTCACGTAAAAGCAGATAAGCATAAGAATTTCAGTTAATCTTTTCAGTGCCAAACATTTGAATGACAAACAATAATATCGGACTCAAATACTTATGCACGCTTCCGGTTGTGTATAGACAGTTATGAATATATAATTTTTAGTAATAGTATCTTAGGATTGAAACACTCAGCTTTTCTTTGTATCTCTGCTGTGAGATTTGGATTGATCGGTAAATTTATTATCAGGCTCACATGACTCAACTCACCAGTTGGCTGAAAAACATACAAATGGAACTTTTGTAGATGGAAGTAGTATGCAAAATTCATGTATTTCAGCAAAAGATTCCAACTCTTCTTCTTTGATACAAGGAATTACGATTGTAATTTCGACAACTTGAACTCTGTAACCTGATTAGTCAATTTCTAGTGAGATATAAAGTATAGTTGTGTTGATAGTACACTATACGGAGGCTCATTGTTCACTACGACTGAAGCATTTTAAGTCATTAGTGTGAACTTTCCATTCTTTCGTGGTTAAAGAACAAATATCTCTGGAGCATACAGAATTGGCTGTCTACCAGACAGTATATCTGGATTTGAGACGGATTTTTTACCTTTAGATATTTCCTTGCTACTAGTTAGACAAAAAGTAGTAGTCACTGTGAAGGGCTTGTGACTCGTGCAACTGTATCCATACATCAAATAGGTTTGATTCATGTATAACTTTTAATTTAAATCGGATCGAAGTTTTGCATCACGTGACTTATAATAGATTTCAGGGGTTCATGATTTATCTGCGAATGCCATAGACCCGGGATAAAACTCATATGCTCTTCTCGCAATTGTTATTTCATAACAGAGTTTTGGTTTAACTACTCTTTGATATAGGTAAATAGATCAGTATTATTTCGATATTTGATCGTCATATGTTCAAATAGTACACATTGGTTTGCACAACAAAAGGAATAATAGTATTTTTTCATTTGAACATTGGAACAGTCACTGCAAAACGTCACAAATACAAAGGGTGTTCAAAAAGTTTTGCACAATGGTCTCTAGTTATTTTATTTGTTCCAGGAGGAGAATGAAATATTTTGTGAACATACTTGGAACATGTAGCTATAAGTAGATATATAAAAGTATTTTCTTTTATTTACAGGTGAGCCATAATGGACCATGAAGTAGATGTCAGGTTGCGACAACTGTCGGTGATGAAGTTCCTCTCAAGACCGGCCGTGACTCTGCCACATCGATCCACAGAAAGTTGCTCCCTGTTTATGGGGAGGACACATTGGATCGCAGCAGTATCCAGCGGTGGTTGCAGAGGTTTAAAGAAGGTGATTTCTCTCCACTGGACAATCCACGATGCTGTAGACCATCGACGGTAGTGAGTGAGGTGAATAAAAAGACAATTAATCAAATCATCCAAAATAATAGATGTGTGACGACACGACAGCTTGCTGAAATGGCTGGTTTGTAATTCGGTAGTGTGCTATCAATGGTACAGTTACTGGGGTACAGAAAAATCTGTGTACATTGGATGCCTAGATTATTGACAAGAGAAATGGAAAAGATGAGGAAGGATGTGTGCGAGGGTCTCACGACGACCTTTAATGAAGAGTGGAAACAGTGTTTTGACGGCGTCATTGCCCAGGATGAAACATGGTTGTTTTCGTCCGCACCTGAAAGCAAAACATGTCTGAAGGCTCACCTACGCATAGTGAGAAAGACCTTATTTCCTGTGTCAAGCAATGGTGTAAAAGTCAATCCCCAGAATTTTACCCAAGTGCATTTACATCATGGAAAAAACGTTGGACCAGATGCGTCACAGCTGATGGAGGCTACATTGAGTAGACTCAGTGTATAGCTAAATGGTCCAAGTATGTTTACAAAAAATTTCATTCTCCTTCTACAACAAATAAAGAAAATAGAGACCACTGTGCAAAACCTTTTTGAACACCCTTTGTATTAAGTTGGACATTCTTGCAACTCCCCTACTAGAACAAACGCGTAAGCATTTTCCCATTTAGATGTTGCAGCTAAACATTACTGTTTCATATCAGCACTCATTTATTGATCTTAATATACGTTATTGCAAACTTCATATAAATAAATTTTCTGTGTGGAATATTCATTTTGCCTAGTATTTTTTTTTTTTTTTTTTTTTTTTTTTTTTGTGTAATCGAAAATCCGAACCTAATACAGCAAAACGATATACATGTTCAAATTGAATAGCAAAAACTTCTGGGTTGTTTTCCCTTGCAAACTAATATTTGCTAATCAAAGTATATTTTAAGCATTTGATAAAATCTCCTAGCTCAATTGTGTGACAGAATACATCTTCGAGAGGAAACCTTGCTTACAGCAGTCTCATAAATCACTGAGCTCCCATCTTAGTTACTTTAATATTTATTTTGTTTTATTATTTTACTTTCTGGGACTTTCAGAGACGGTCTCCTCCATGGAAGTTTCAGGAGATCTAAATATATCAGAAGTAAGTGAAGCTTCAGTGGTTCATCGTTATCTAAAATTGAATTTTGGTAGTATTTACGATACTCCAATTTCATATTTACATACTTTGTAGACTTAACTTTGATTTATATAATTA
This sequence comes from Thermobia domestica, assembly GCF_964235325.1. NCBI lineage: Eukaryota > Metazoa > Arthropoda > Insecta > Zygentoma > Lepismatidae > Thermobia > Thermobia domestica. The sequence continues at coordinate 206,590,276 of NC_137455.1, forward strand.
TAATTTTCAGTTTCATTGATAATATAAAATTTAAATCGGAGATAAAACTGAATAGCTATGTACTGATAATACATGAAAGAAAATTCATTTTCGAACATAGATAGACATTTACTTTATAGTTCCAGCTTTCTTCCCCTCTTTCTTCCCGTAAGTAAATACTCTTTTCCATAAAACGTCAAAGTAAATATTCGTACATAGGAATCCGAATTAAATGTAAACTCAATCTCACTACTTCAGCTAAGGGAAACAGTTCGTGATCCATTAATGTGGACAAACTTCAGTTAATGTCAATGCAGGAAACAGATCGAATGCGTCCGTAGATAATAGCGATAGATAGGAAAGTTGCTTCTCTCTCTGATGCAATACAGTGCTGATTGGTAACTTACGTGTCTCCTATCATCATACTAAAATTAACTAGTTTATTTTATCTATAAAGCTATTTATGACTTGATTTTTATTATAAACAATAATTTCGAATAACAAATATATTTTAAAGCAAAATATAGTTTTTCACATAATATTCCGCTGTTGTTACTTCAGATTAAAGGAGAAAGAGCAATTAGAGTAAATGTAATCGGAGGAAATGAAACAATACCAAGAAAATCATGCACATGCACAAGCTCATATGACAAGGGATCGAACACACAATCTTCCAATAAGATACGAGAGTTTAATCGATTTTCTAATAATTAAATTTTATTTCTCATTTGTGGAAAATTGAGCTGTGCTCTCTACACAGCGCATCATTTGCATATGAGCATAAATACCCTTATCATTCCTCACAACATCTGTACATGTCCCGTTACAGACACAAGTGAAAGAAGTCTTGAAAAAATCGGCAACGCGTATCATAAAGGGGAGATTTTATCAATCATTTTTTTCTCAATATCTTGCACACTTTGCAAGATTTGAGCCTACTTCCGGTTGGAGTTTCTAATTCATGCATGACCAGTGTTTTCTTCTTGCATGCAGTATGTAATAATCAAATAAATTACATACACAATTAATTATAATGTCAGTTATAGGAGTTCATTGGGCAAAACACTCCAAAAATAAAGATTTATCTTACTAGACTGTAGAAGTGGTTATCCTTTCTTTTTCATTATTATTTGGCCATGAAACAAACACCTGAAACATATGCAACCCTTATATAAAATGGTGTTGTGTTGGAATGTATAACGCGTAGGTCATGATACTTTAGTTTTTCTTAAAATTTCAACGCTTCCAGTGTACCCTAAAACATGTAATAAAGTAATAATGGCCATGTTTTTCTTGTTTTAAAATATTCAATTCGAACTGGGCAATCTACGCAAAATTTCCAATCGATCAGTGAAAACGTTATCTTTCTAGAGCCTGTAGTTTCCGAGATCTCATTGTCGAAAGGATTGACCACAAACACATAAACGTCCACAACACATAGTTTAAAAGAACTCGGAAGATGGAAACACAATTCACGTGCATTGAGTTTAGAGAAGACTTATTAAAATACAACGTAATAATAAAATACAAAGTAAGTACATAATTTATATGGTTTACCCAACATTGTTAGGGTCGTCAAGTCTAGGAGGCTTAGATGGGCGGGTCATGTAGCTAGAATGGAAGAAAGTAGAGACGCTTTCAAAGTCTTGACTGGAAGACCAATCGGAAAACGACCATTAGGAAGACCTAGGCGCAGATGGGAGGACAATATTAAGATGGATCTCGCAGAGATTGGAATACAGAGTAGAAACTGGATGCAATTAGCTAAGAATAGAAGTCAGTGGAGAGCTTTTGTGAACGCGGCATTGAACCTCCGGGTTCCATAGGCCATAGAGTTAGTTAGTTAGTTAGTACTTTGAATAATAATTTTATATCATAAACTTTATGCAAAAGATCTAGTTAACTAATTTATTTAAAGTACACATACTTAAAACGTTTGTCTCTGTTAAACGTGAAATAACACATAACCGTAAATGAAATATTGAAAGCCAATGTTATAGGTTGAAGATCAGGCACTTTTAATTGCTTTTGTAGCATTTTAATAGATAGGCACTCCTTTTACTTTTTTTCCCAACGAGAATAAAATCAAATTTTCTCTTTCCATTTTCATTTTCTTTCTTTTTTCCCTTTTTACATACTATTTACCACACATATCCTTCTGTACATGATGTTGGATTTAGATTAAAGAAAAGAAATTACATTTTCATTATATTTTAAACACATACAAATGGTTTTCAAAATAATAGAAATGTATGAAAAAAATGTTCACCGTTAGATTACATAACTGCTCTAATTTGTCGTGGAATAGTGATACGAGATATGAATGGTTTTGAAGGAAACATTACACTATTCCCTATCTATGCTGTGGGCGAACTGGCCCAGCCTGCTATCCTGCAAACGCAAATTTGGTTCACCCAACTTTATGTAGAGGTGAGCCCCATTAAACCTCAGATAGCAGATCAACATGGAAAAAGTTTCTAGCTAACCTATATCCCATGCACTTCTATTTGCATGATGTAATGAGTCGATGATTTCAGAAAGAACTCACATCACATTTTTCTGAAATTTGGGTTTTGAAATTACGCAGCTTTGTATATAGAAAGGACAGGTGTTGAACCTATTACAACGATGTATACGTTACATGGAACTATTGGTTGAGCGCAAGAAAGGTCTCTAGTTCTACGTTTTGACAGTTTTTCTTTAATATCTTAAAATTACAAAAATGAACTGAAGTCTTTTATACAATCATAAATTTAAATAAAATTGAATTTTCAGACCAGAACAGAATTTTTCCTCACATTTATCAATTTCAAAAATTTCAATAGACAATCAAGCTTCAAACATTGCGCGGTTTTGCGCCACAGTAACATTTTCTAGATGGAACCTATACTTGACTTAATTCTTAAACCAATGTTCACTCTTGTCTTATTCAGAAGCCAGCGACGTTTCAGCATTTTTTCCTAATTATTGTTGTGGAAAGACGGAGCTCTTTTAAACCCCATTGTTCTCGTACCACAGGTTCGAAGAAATCAATATTTTGTGTACATTTTTGATTGTATACCTTCTAAATCAAAAGCGAAAGAAATCTAGTCACATCGTTCAACGATGTTTGAGTACCAAACTTTAAACAACTGTTTTGACGTTGTGTTTCTCTCTTCTTTTCCTCTTCTCATGTTTAATTTCTCAACTTTCGAAAGAGTAAAGATGAAAATTTTACTTCAATATCAATGAGTCAAGTATCAAAATATCTGTTATGTTTCGCTGAGTTGTGGCAGATATATGTTATTGTGTTTAGATTAGCTTCTGCTCAGCAAAAATGTGTAGAAATGAGGTTAATTAATCTTCGAGCTTTCCAAAATCAGAATATTTTATATTAATATATGTGATAACCATTTACAACGATATTGTCTATCTTTGTAAATACTTTCTGAGTATTGTTTATAGTTACGGGCAAAAGTGGTATTCTGAAGGCACAGCACTTAAGAAGAAGAAACATAGAAAGAAATAATTTAAATATTTGTATCCTATCGAGAGATTTTCTTAATTTGGTTGCTATGACGATTTGTTTATCCGTTTAATGTCGTTGCTATGGTAACTAAAAAAATATAGATGTAACGAAGAACCATCCTGTGTACTCTGAATGTATAATATTTTAATGTGGCGCACGAGATGTAAGTTGAAAGATAATAATATATATTTGAAGTGCACAACTCTATTGAGTTGTGAACTGTATAACATTTAGAATCAGGTAATATGTAACGTAGTGACGAAAAAATTAACGTTACATATTTTAATGGTGCTGGAACCGGGAACCTTGGAGATCAGTTGATAGGATTAGTAAACTATCCCTCAGCATCACGTATTATCTATTGCTACAAAATAAAAGAAAAATTTACAGAAGGCCTACAATAAATGTGAATACAGGAGTTGAAGAAGTTGATATTTCAGAAAATGAGACTTCAAAAAATGTAATTAAGCTTTTACGACAACTAGGACAGCAAATGAATTCCATGTCACAAGAGATGGATACCAAATTGGAACAAGTGACACAAAACTTTGATACCTGATTGGAACAAGTGGCTCAGCAAATAGAACAACAAATGGACTCCAAATTGGACACCAGATTTTAACAAGTGACACAACAACTAGGACACCAGTTTTATTCCAGATTGGAGCAGATAAATACCAAATTGGAAGTAACTGACAATAAAATTAACAGATTATTCATAGCTTTGCATTGGTGAGAAGTACTGCTGACATAGTCGAAACACAAGTCAACGAACATGCCAATGAAATTCGAAGAATGCAGGAAGAGATTCATACTATTAAAGATAAAATCAGTGAGGCCAACTGTAATCCTGATCCTGCCCTCAATGTTGTGTATGATGAACATAAGAGAAATGAGTTAAAACACTGCGAAGAAGACACAACTCATCAGAAATCTATTCTGACAGGGAGAACAGCATCCCAAATACTGAAAATGAAGAACGAATATCACGTCACAGGAATCACACGCACGTAAAACGACATCTAAGGTATTTTAGTAATAATAAGAATCGCGTGAAATTCAGTGAAATAAGGTCATTAACTAAATTCAGTGGCAGATCAGAAGACATCCCAGCAAGTACGATTTTAGAGAAATTTGAGGAAGAATGCGAGTTAATTGGCATAGATAAGACCAATTTCCTTAAACTCTTATCGCATATTTTGTTAACACGCTGTTTTTTTTATGGTGCAAAGCAATTAAAGGTAGTTTGCGTAACTATTCCGATTTTAAAAATTCATTGTTAGCTAATTTCAAGAAAGAATTTATGTTAGCAGACAGGGATGCCCAAAAAAGGAATTGACGTTTTGAATCAAAAGTCAACAAAAGCCTTACCGATTTTGTAATCTTAGCGTATAATGACTTGAAACAAATCAATCCTTATCAGCAGGAGTCACTGCATCAGTAAGAATATTACTACCGTTTAAGCTTCAGCAAGTATTAATTTCGTCGCAATGTATACATTTCAATCATTTAATAATGATAGTTCAAAATTATGAAAGTCATATTAGATTGCAAAGTAATAGTAATAGAAATCAAGCTAACTATATTCCTGTCGGAAATATCCATGTTAGAGAAGACTGTAATTATAATATATGAGGTAATGTTAGATTTTCTCGTAATGGCAATACGACCGAACCTAATTTCAGAAGAAACAGAAATAATAATAGTACCATTGCTATAAATAATGTAAATAATCAAGCTAATTTCTCATGAACTCCCAGATTTCGTAATAATTACCTAGGTGGCAGAAATGTTCGAAATAGAAACCAAAGAATGAGTGAAGTAAGTAACACGCAGAACCGGTACGTGACGTTTGGGCGCGGACGTTTGGGCCCCGCCGTTTGGGCACTGGACGTTTGGGCGCGAAGTCATTTGGGCCCCAGACGTTTGGGCGCGAGTTAAAAAGTCGTTATGTTAGGCGCTGAGTACTAAGTTCGAATCAAGATATCACAAGGTGTCTACTGTAGTGGAAGTCCTTGAATTATACTGGATTTTGTTTTACATACTAGAAATACTGGAATTTCAAAATTATAAAAACTGAATTAACAATTAAATTTTGTAAATTTAAGTTTCAACGAAAGTTAAGTGTGCTTTTTATTTCATAACTTTTCAAGCCAAATGTAAGTCGACCAGACTACATATGATTGACTGCATTACATACATAGTGAGCCTATTAAATTAAAAAAAACTTAAAGCAGGCCTTCTGCTGTAGTTACGCAATAAGTCTGAATGTCAAACACATTTCTAGTGGCTAAATGACCAATATATGTACACTTAACTATTATTTTTCACTTTGAAATCGTTGTTTTTTTTACTTTCGCCACTTTCTTTAATGCAGATTAAATGCTTACAATGGGACGAAAAAAATGTGTGTTAAGTTTTGATTTTTACATTGGAATGTTAATAAAAAAAGTGATACCAGAAATACGGCATACTACAGTTCCTAAACTCAATGTGTTAGACATCCTGTATGCAAAATATGTCTTAGACACCATGTATGCAAAATATCTTTCCCTCAACTCGATTAGGATATAGGATTTTTAGATTTCTGGGCTCTCGGCATCTAAGGCCATTTAGCCAGTCACGTTTGAGGGAGCACACTATCCGGGGAAAGGGAAGGAAGAAAGGATTGGGGAAGGAAGGAAGCGGCCTGGACCTATAAATTAGGTACCACCCCGGCATTTGCCTGGTGTGAATGAAGAAAACCCAGGAAAACCTCATTCAGGGTGGCTGGCCTGAAAGAGCATGTTACACTTTTTCGACCGAGTGCCCCCACCGGGAATCGAACCCGGAACCGATCGCACCGGAGGCGAGAGTGTTAGCGACTACGCTGCAATCTTTTATTGGTAGTTCTTTATTGGACTTAAGGAAGATAAGAGTTTGGCAAACGTAATACGAAAGAAAACAAATTTTAATATTCATAAATATGTAATTATTAACTTTCTCTAAAAAAATATAAAAATTAAATCAATATGTTTTAATTAACATTAAGAAAATTAACAGTTCGTCTGATTCCTTTATTTCCTAGCTTTCTTATATAATACAAAAATTAGATCAGAAGTACAAGAATCGTGAACAAGCGAAAAATCAATCCATGACGAGGTTAGGCAACAAATGCCACAAACGCATTAAACTATTTAATTTAGATGAATAAATAAGATAGAGATAGAAAATATACAGATAAATGAGGTGAGATAAAGATAGAAGTGTAGGAAATGTATATATCTTGATTGGCGCTTAGTTTTCAGTGCCTAGCTTACTTTATATGTCATAAATTGTGATTTTTACTATGTACCTCGCGCCCAAACGTCTGGCGCCTAAACGGCTTTGCGCCCAAACGTCCGGCGCCCAAACGGCAGCGCCAAAACGTCCGCGCCCAAATGGCGGCGCCCAAACGTCCTGTCCCGCGCAGAACTGTACACAAGACTGTGCTATTCAATGCAACCTAGTCGAATCTTTTGACAATGCTAATTTAAACTGGATTTGACTGACGTGGAACGGGTTAATGCCACGTCAGCAATGTATTCGCAAGGATATAAGAACAGTAATTTAAATTTAAAAGACCATGCTTCAAATCATTTACATATAGGCAATTAACAATATAGTGATTTAAATTTATATGGGAATTCTCTGATTAGCTTTCCAATACATGAAATTATTCCTAAAACCTTAAATTATAGTAATGAGCTTCAGTATATTCCTGTACGTAATTGCCATTGGATATTGAATGATGATAATGTAGAAGATATGTGTTTACCTGATAATGATTTTGTTTTCTTAAAAACCTTTAATACAGTTAAAATACCTGTTAAACTGGTAAATTATTGAGTTTACGAAATATTGACGAACTAAAGTTATGGCGTCCGTCAAAGCATGCCAAAATAAATGGATGCAATTAGTTGAAAAGCTAGTTTCTTCGGAAGTCTTATCTAAGATTAATATCAATAATATCGAAGTTTCAGATTAATCATTAGTGTAACCAATTCTTTATTGTGTGATCTTTTTGTGATATTAACTAGTTCTTGTTTTGTTTCACTTTGAATGTTATGATTTCTTTGTAATTTTTACTTCGGTCACATTCTATGCAATTACATGTATGCATAAATACAAATATTGTCTATCAAGTTTATGCTAACTATGCCCGAATAAATGAAATAGGAATGTTGTATTTCAGCTTATACCAACTTTAGTGTTAATGTGTATAAACGGCACTGAGTTAGAGTCTATTTAGTACCTAAAAGTAATCTACAAATTTGTCATATTTTGAATATGTCCTTCTCGTCGGTAATTCTATAGAAATAAAATAAAATTGATTACTAAAATAAATACAAAAATGGTAACGCGATAAAATGAAAATAATATATTTTCTGAATTGTAATTTTTATATATTCGAAGTCTACTCAAAAAATAATGGAAACTGTTGTATATGAAATGTCTAACTGTCCAGGATTCTTCCTTTAATTGTGATCAATTTAAAGGAGTCTCATAGTTCGGGAGCCATTATACAATGATATTGTGTATCTTTGTAAATACTTTCTGAGTATTGTTTATAGTTACTGGTAAAAGTGCTATTTTGAAGGCACAGTACTTAAGAAGATGAAGAAGAAAAATAGAAAGAAATAATTTAAATATTTGTATCCTATTGAGAGTTTTCTTAATTTGGTTGATATGACGATTTGCTTATCTGTTTAATATCTTTGCTATGGTAACTAAAAAAATATAGATGTTACGAAGAACCATCTTGTGTACTCTGAATGTGTAATATTTTAATGTGGCGAACGAGATATAAGTTGATAGATAATAATATATATTTGAAGTGCATAACTGTGTTGAGTTATTCTAGATGCTCTTGTGAACTCTAGAAGGAACAGAATCAGGGATCACTTCATTTAGAATCAGAGAATGTGTAACGTAGATGACAAAAGAAATTAACGTTACACATTAAGAGGTTAGAAAACAAGTTGTTATTTGATAAAATATACGATGTCAAATACTTTTTAAAGGTATTAATTCAATAGGCCTTCATTTCATTGTAGGAAGATAGTTGCAAGTCTGCTCCTGGTTTCTTCAGCTATTGTGAAAGGAGCTATCTGCTCCGCAGTCTAAGATTCCAGAACTAAATATAGGTGTTAAATTATGTTAAGGTATTTGGATAGTTGAGCTAGAAGAGGTGTTGTTTTTTATCGTGAGGTCCATGCAAACTCACTTCAACAGCTTCATCAATGCAGATTGGCATATTACTATCGTGGAAATTTGTGTCATTGGCCGGGAACAACATCTTGGCTACGTTATGTAAATGGAAACCTAAAATGGCATCACATAGTATTTTATTATGACGTAGTATAAGAAAAAACTATACTGTGAATATCAACTAATCTGGAAAGTATTGGTCCTTTTGCGCACTAGATGACGTTAGTGTACTAAGTAACAGGGTATATTACTCATTCTTAACTTCATTTGACAGCTGACAGTGGATGTGAAAAAATGTTGGAATTCTTATGATCAGAAGGAAGATAATGTGCCGTAAAAATATATAAGCATTCCACAAAAGTGCGGTATACTTTACAATTTTACTTCAATAGAAACGTAAATGCTGCAGAGGTTCGTGAAAAATCGTGCTGTTTATGGGCGAGATTCATTATCAAAATCAACAACCAAAGATGGTTCAGTCGCTTTTGTGCTGGAAATTTCGATGTCCAGTTGCATTGAGGTAAATATTTGAATCTGATTTTGTCCTCTTCATCATTACTGACGAATGAAATGTTTTCGTTATCTCCAATATGGAGGTTCCTTCTTGCGATCATATACTTTGTCCTGTTTCCTAAGTATACTTCCAGATGACGGACAAATAACCATAGTGATACAGTGCTCACCTCTGATGCAAGGAGTTTCTGGTTTGATCCATGATCATGTGAGCATGTGATGGATAAAATCGTATTGTTAATTTGTCTTCAGGTTCTCCGCTTTCCTTCTTTTAATTCTATCACTGCTTTAGTAATAATAATAATAATAATAATAATAATAATAATAATAATAATAATAATAATAATAATAATAATAATAATGTCACTATTCCTTAAAGACGCTCTTACAGGAATGAAAGAAGAGTTCAAATGCTACAATATGCATTGTCATAAAGATAGACATACTTTACAAATCTCTTATTAATAATCTTAGTCTTTTCGCAGAAATGAATCTGCACAGATATATGTTTTAACTGTAAGTTTAATGGTATTTCCATTGAACATTTAGGAAATGTAGAGTGTTCAGTGTAGCGTAGTTAATTTATGTATACAAGAAACATATTTATTTCTCACTAACCTGTTGTTAATAATATAGATTATTTCCCTCTTATGAACATGGAAAGGGTTCGTCATTGTAGATCGATGAATGAGTCTAGACGCGAAGTCCACTGCATTCACTATTTATCCAGTGCAATTTGAAATGAGGATAGATGAGAGTGTTACTTCTCATAGGATAGGTTGAGTCCAGAGGTAGCGTTGTGGACTCGGTTGTTTGGTTGTGGTCAGAAAGGTTAAAGTGTTGTTTTACTACTTAGGCGTGATATAGTAGAGACCGAATTGTTTCAAACTAAGAAGTACTCAGTTTATGTACCACGCAACAGATAATACTGAAATGGAAAAGTAGCAACTATGGTGTCTCAAATCCAAAATGTTGACGTGTGCGGAAACATGTCAGTTTGAGAGAAATAAATTCATCGGTGTAAGTAACTTGGAAGTTCTTACAGTTTCTTACAATTTGTTACATACACAGTTTTACATGACATAGAAGTTATACAATGGAGACAAACAACATAATTCACATATATAGCTATAACACTATTCTTTTCTATCATGCCTGGAAATTTAAGAAGCAGATAGAAATAACAAAACTACGTACGTTAAAATTCTATATTTTTTTTCTAAATTTGAATACTGATTATCATCTTTTACTCTCTAACTCCACAATAATAATAATAATAATAATAATAATAATAATAATAATAATATAATTCACTCATTAGTCATCCGAGTCTGTATAGCATAATTGTGGGAAGCAAAACTAGAAAGTAAAATTTTTCGAGACCAATTTCTTGGCAGGAGACATCTCATTTTTTTCTAGTCTCCATTCCTTAAGGTTATTCTTATTCTTCTTTTTATTATCATTATTTTTATCATTATTGGCTTACTAATAGGAACAACCTAGTACACTAAATGATTTTCCGCTAAACATATTTCAATCTGTGATGCCTATTTTTAACTACGGATGTATAGCACGTTTTGTAATCAACATATATGATGTCATAGAAAAAGTAAAACAGAAAAATGTTGTAAGTCATTTCTATAATGGTAATGATCAAATCCATACACCCACAGAAACTCTAGCAACAGCCAATAATTTGCGATCATTATTTCCCCCTTTTCGTGAATCAATTTATTTTATAACATTTAGCCGCGTTTACAAAATGCAAAAAAAATATTGTTTTCAGTTCAACGAACATTGCTCTTTTTTTATGATGACATTTATTTTGAATAATGTTTATTATTCAGAAATTAAAATTCGAGATGCACGATAACAGCAGATAATATTTTGCATAAATTTTCATACGCAGCGGTCACATTATTCAAGAAGTATTTATTTATTTTGTCAACAAAAAGAGTGCATATGAAATGGAATAATTTATAGTGCTACGTAATCAATTCATGTACATATTCCTGCCTCTAGAGAAAAATGTGGTTAGTACGTTTTTATTTCTGATCCTTCATTTCCTTACTACGCCCCAATTACTCTGTCCTTTCATCCGCTTGGATACCAAGCAGCCTAACTCCAAAATCGAAAAAAAAATATCCTGAAGTGAAATGTCAATTTCAACATCTCGTGAATAGTTCAAAGTTCTGTGATGTTGGTAAATCTAAATCATAACTAAGAAGTTTTTGATTTCATAATTTACTATTTACAGAAATCTTAACTCGTAGTTCTCTTTTTGGGAGTTGTTACTTTTCTAAAATTATGTATGGCAAATTGATTTACTTAGTCTTGTGCCATATTTCAAAGCCATGTGCAAACCAACATTTAATCTTTAGCATTGTTTTCTCGTATTAGTTTTACACAGCGCACTGTTTCTTTGCTTGCCTTCGTTTTCTCTGTGTAAAGAATGTGCAATTTGATCTCCCTCCATTGCGTCCGCTATATATCTAGGAAATGTTGTCTTCATTGCAGAAGACAAAAGATTTCTTTAATTTAAAAATGAACTCCAAAATAAATATATTTGGACTATCTCTCTACGAAATTGAACAAGAGGAATCTCATTTGCCGTGCACAAAATTGCATCACTATTGACAATAGCGACGTCAATAGCATTTGTGAAAGTGGAAAATTACCATATTATCCCTTCTCATTCTTATTCTATATTTCTGTACCACCCAATCCAGTTTGTCGACTCCCTCATGTACTCACTGAAATAATGAATCATTAGTGTTTGGCAGTGGCGGTTTCTCTTAATGTTTGCATGTTTGTACAAACCTCCTTCCAATACTTTCATTTTTTATTTGTGCTAAATCACTTTTCATTTTATTGTCAACATCATCTTTTCTTAAACAAGTGCGTTTGAAACGGGGCTGGCTAGTTGCTTTCTGCTTGATAGTTTGCCAAACTCCCCAGCTATAACAGCTTCTGGGCCATTGCGGGGGTTTCGCAGTAAGAGGGGGTTAACAAGCCATGCACTGCCTCATAAGGATCCATATGCTTGCAAATCTTTTGCAAACAAATCTACCAAACAAAAACAGCCTTTCCAAAACATAACGCTTTGGAACTGGAATTTCACCACCATCCCTCCCCCTGCAGTATTGGTTGACACGGTTCTCGCCTGAAGGGGAATAGTCTGTTCCTTTGTGACAATGTTGCGTACCGTAACCAAGTCGCTACAGAGAGAGAGAGAGAGAGAGAGAGAGAGAACTTGCGCCTTACCTAAAAGCGAGATTGCCAAGTGGTCATAACTATTAGTTCTGTCAACCAAGTAATGTCAAGGTAGCTATGAAGACAGTAAAGTCGACCCCGTGAAGAGTGAAGACAAATTGAGGGTGTCGATATTTAATAGACTTGTATCTGAATAAGTAGAAATTTGGCAGCATAGATACAATGTTTTCGTTTTCATGTGTGCATGGGTGACTGAGAAAATTGGAGGGCAGTTTTTAGAAAAAGGGCGTTAATTGGAGAAGGAGTGAGATTTTAAAGCGGGTAGCGGACTTCGTTGTGTTGTATGTTTGCGTGTGCCGGTCTTTGTTGTTCATTGGAATATTGTTGCTGTAATTGCATAATTACTTGTCTGTCCCTGATATCCGTGAACTAGCAATGCAGTAGCAATGAATTCTGTAACGTCTCTGTTGCATTAGCCGTTTTCGAAAAGAACTTCAGAAGCAAACCTACTTGTGAAAGACATCGGAAGACCGATTCTGATTCTCAATATAACGCAAGTAATTAGAAGTCAGAAACGAACATTTACAAGGAAGTTTAATCTCAACTTGTACGAACAGCATAAGTGGTTATGTGAATGTGAAATTAAAAATGCTTTGTTTTGTTTTCCCTGTTTGTTGTTCGGGGCGCAGGAAGATGCATGGAGTAAAAAAAGGTGCAGGATACCCAGCATCTGCACGACAAAAATAAATAAATAAATAAATAAATAAATAAATAAAAATCGTCAGGTCATATAAGACACGTTCTGATCTCACTGTGTTGGGAAATATGAATATTGCTGCTCAACTAAATGCTGGTTATAGGCGGTCCATTGAAAATCACAATCAAAAAGTGACGCAAAACAGGTACGTGCTCAATATAATCATCAATTGCATTTGGTTTCGTGGCACCTTCGAATTGGCTTTAAGAGGACATGATGAAAAACAGACTCGTCTTCAAATCAAGGCGTTTTTCGTAGATTAATTAATTTCAGTGTAGAACTTCACAGCGCTCTCAAGAGTCATTTAGAAAGCGCAATAATTTTCAAGAGTACGTCAAAAATCATACAGAATGAGCTTCCCCATTGGATGCTTGAAGCATGCTATGAAGAAATCGCTATTATTATTGATAATAACTATCAGTGGCGTATTTAGGGGGGCTTTCGGGGTTAAGCCCCCCCGAAATCTTACTTACTGTAGTAAAGTATATGAAATACCTTGCAGAATTTTTACATTTTCAGGCAAAGCCCCCTCCCCGAAAGTTAGCAAAGCCCCCCCGAAACAAAATCGTGAATACGCCACTGTTATTATTATTATTATTATTATTATTATTATTATTATTATTATTAATATTAATATAATAATAATAATAATTATTATTATTATTATTAAACTATTATTATTTATAATAATAATAATAATAATGAAAAAGGAGAGGTCATCTATTGTGCACCACCTAAAATTCAAAGCACCAGCCGCTACTGGTGTTTGGGATATTGCAACGTCTTGCTTTTCCGAACGAGAATATCTTCGCACATTGACAGTCGAAAGCAAAATTTCGAGGTTACTTAGGATTCTCACACACTGATTATCATTCCAAACAACAGCAAGAGCACCATTGTCTTTATCAAATCTGCAATAATAACCCTCTTTTTCCTTTGAAAAATTCTTTATGTTGTTTAGGTGGAAAGTTATTTATTATATTTAATTACGCAGTAACAGTTGCGCGTACTCCACAATCGTTGAGCTGTTTCAACAGCTTATGGATAGCAAAAAAAATAAATAAATAAATAAATAAATAAAAATAAAATAAAAATAAAAAAAAACAATTGATGAGTCATTGTGTATTTTATTATTGACAGTATGTCATGAACAACTTCTCAAAGACCCGTACTTCATGAGCATTCGGTGTATTTGCCTTCACAAACACTTATCTGAAATCAATGTCCGGTCTCGGAACACACACACTGACCTGACATAACTAATAAATTGCTTCGGAAAATGATACACATAATACCGAACCATTTGTTAGTCAACGCACAGCTCTTTAGAGAAAATACCAAATTTCAGAATTGTTCAGCATATCAATAAAGTCGAATCTTAAAAGGTTTGTCGTCCCTTTCACTAGCTGGAATAGTCCTAAGATCTTTGCTGTTATTAATATAAATTTACTTCTTAATATCCATAAATCGGTTTCTGCTCATGCACTTATAACAATAGCTACGTCCATATCATTATCATCGTACCAATACAATCGTTGGGGGAAAGTGTGATATAAAATAAAAATAGTAATACTAAAAAATTAGGAACACAATCAGCTGACAAAGTAAAATCATCACTATTTCTTTATGATGTGTACTTTATGCTCATTTGAACAATATAATCCAAGATTGACGGTAAAAAAAAAAAAAAAAAATATTTCAAACACTTCTGTAGTCGCTTTCCCTTGTACGTGAGTTATGAGATTTTGCGATTAGTATTCCAGGTAAAAGAAGTATTCACATGCTTGCTCAACCATCGACTTCAACAACTTGCTTTTCTCCTCTTGCAATGAATGTCTGGATCGTTGGAAATAGCTTCAGTTTATTCACTGCAGACCTGAGGTCGCCCAAGGTATGAATCTAAAGGAAAGCAGGTACATCGCGTCAAACTGTATCCACTGTTTCTCCATTACCACTCCTTTCAATATCAAAAATTTAGTCTTCATTATCAGGAGAAATTTGCATATGTCAGTTGGACATTCGCTCTCTAAATCTTCATTCTGAATGGACTGGGATCAAGGAACAAGTCTTCAACTTCTTTGAGTGTCAAGTACTTTCAGCTTATTTTCCACACAAGTTCAAAGGCAGTCAAAATTAATAAGACGTTAGTCTATTCTGATAACATATAGTTCGCCAATTAGACTCAATGCAAGTAAGGCGTGATAAACCCGTACCTACTGTGCAATCACTCCTCTTTCCTCCAAATGAAACATACCTGACAAGTGCTGCTATTGATTGATTGTCGTGTGTTATTAGTAAATTATTAGTTTGTGTACAAGAATGCAATATAATGCTTCACACATTAACAGAGATATTTAACTACAGAATAGAGTAAACAACTTCAATAATGATTAAAGAAAGAAAATTATTTGATCACCGATCCCGAAATGAAGCTCAATGACCCTTAATGGGTTAAGGTGGCCCATGGTCAATAAATATTATGCTCCACTTTCTTGAATTCGACAATTACATCAGATGATGAGATTTGCTAGTACCACACTACAGCTGCGTTTACTACTCAGAATTCTCTAGGTACTTAAGGCGAAGAAAAGAATCCATGCTTTTCGGAATCGGACTCAAGCTGCGCGATTATTCAGTAGATGCCTTACCAATTACTCCATTCTGTGCAATAGGAATTATATAGTGAAATCGTAAACATTGGACATTCCAGTGTCACAATGTATTCTGAGAACGACTAAGATTGAAATGCAAAACGTTAAGAGAATTCTTCATTTAAGAGTTGAATCACTCATCACTTTTGAACCAGATCAACTTATTATATACCTTTTCAGATTTAAGAGACCTACACAAGTTTACGGTAAGGGTATTAAATACTGTGTTTCTTTTAAAGAGAAATATCAATAGGAATTTGTTCTTAACTTTTCATCTTCTCTCATTGTTTTATTTTTCTCAGACGGTTAGGTTGTCTTTTCAGTAAAATAAAGGAATGTAATTGTATATTTTAGTGTAATTATAATGATCTGTGACAGCGTTTTTTAAACATTTTTCAAGTGAGAAACCCTTTTATTAGTGCTATCTTTCTACAGACCTCTCTACTCTTGTTTCTTTCGAAAACAAATTTATCATTCATCTTGTTACTAGTATATTTGTACTTTTTGTGCTTCTGCTTTTATGTATTGTTTCTGTTGCACCGCAACCCTGCAGCACTTGTGTAGGGCTCTTATTTATTTACTAACAAAGCTTTTGAATACAACAAATGTTTTACATTGGATACATTATCAATGGACTGAAAGAAAATCGACAAAGTCCTCATGTATATTTAAAGAATCATCTCAGGAGTCGTTTAGTGAGACAGAACAATAATCTGAGGTAAATTGAAACAGTTAATGTGTTAATACCAGAATCGAAATATGTGATTTCTTACGAGCGAATAAGTAACTCTTTATTATTGCCTGACAAAGAGATAACTAAAAAAGTAGTTAAAAAAACAAGGATTAAAGATCAATAAAATTACATCAATGAACATGTTTGCCTCTACATATTTTTTTTTTTCAAATTCCGTCTTTTAAACATACTATAGGTATTTGTTTATCACATTAATCAAAAAATCGAAACATACAAAATCATTTGAAGAATATATTGAAATGAAACAAAACATTATAATTAACCACATACTAATAGGATGTTGTGGTAAAATATTTAATATTCTAGTATAGTATTTCAATTAAATAATGACAAGGAGCGATTTAGGCATTATAATGAAATAAACGTATAGATTCTTCAATTAAAGACACAGAATTGTCGAGTCATACCATTTTTATTTTATTATTGTGGAAAAAATGGTATGATAATAATTAATTGTATTGAGTTAAAATGTATATTCATGTTTCAATAGCCTGTGTACGTTCAATTTCTATTTTTAATTTCAATTATTGCAAATTGACAGCTTAATATTATGCGCTTGGAAATTAATGGATATATCACTATTTCGGTTGATAATATATCTAAATTACATAGTACAATCTAATATTGTTTATCGACATCTCTGATATCTCAATCCTGAATTTTAATTTGAGCATGAAGTATTCTAGGTATTCTCTTTGGGTAATTACCATCAGTGCATGGTCACTTTGCATCTTCCACTAGATTGGTGTTTTACCGGACAAAAGCCACAATTCACTGATAACATGTCTCTTCTTGTTAGTAGCAGATTCATTGATGGAAATCATTAAGCTCGCATTATGTGCATAGGCTGGTATTCTGCTAAAGCTTAAATGAAGCGACTAGTTGAAGTTTCAAACCACGTCCATAAATTGTATCACAATCCTACTGTAATTGTATTGATAGTCACACTATTTTGAAATTATTATACAACACGTAAATATTAACATATAGAACACAAAGTGAGGCTTTCAAATAAATGAAAAACCAAATTCACCTCTCACATGTTTACTCCCAAGAAGGACTATGGTCAGTGAAATAGCTTTTAGCTTCACATCGCTTTCTTGCTTTCTGACTTTTTATGCTAGTATCTTTCCTTTTGATGAAATAGCTTTTAACTTCACATCGCTTTCTTGCTTTCTGACTTTTTATGCCTGTGTCTTTCCTTCTGAGAACCCCCCATGAGGTAGGCTCAAGGGGGTAACGGGGGGCAACTAAACAATTTTAAATAGCACCCCTCACCGTGTGATATCTCGTTTGAAAGGTAATCACATTTAGAGACCAACTTTGGAAATTACATATCGCTAGCATGTCCCTATCCAACATGGCAACCATCCGTAAAGTACGGTCGAAGTACGTTCCACTCTAACAGTAAGAACCATCTCTTGAAGAAATCAACGCAGATAG
This sequence comes from Thermobia domestica, assembly GCF_964235325.1. Lineage (NCBI taxonomy): Eukaryota > Metazoa > Arthropoda > Insecta > Zygentoma > Lepismatidae > Thermobia > Thermobia domestica. The sequence continues at coordinate 206,608,323 of NC_137455.1, forward strand.
AAACATGAAATCTTTCGTATCCTTTTATATATATATATATATTAACATTATGCTGATAAGGAGAATCCCCGAAGAGGGGGAACCTAAGAGAGTTACGGGGGTAACTAAATAGCAACCCCTACCGTGTGATACCTCGTTTGAAAGTTACTGACGTGTAGAGACGAGTTCTGGAAACTGATTGTCGCTATTGTGTCTCTATCCATCATGGTTGCAATCCGTAAATACGGTCGAAGTACTTGTAGTTATCCATAGTAATCCCTTCAGGCCCCCCTCATGGGGGATTTTCCTTATCAGCATAAAGTTGTCTTTTATGTCCCTTCAAGGTTACAAAAGGTGTCATACTTCTATCTGCCTTGGTTTCTTCAGGAGACGGGCCTTAGTGTTGTGCGTGGAACGTACGAATATAGATATAGCAATATTTATAAAACATTAAAATTTAGACCGCAAGTTCCATTACTGAGCAATTATTTTGTGTGGGTATCTGACTCAGGATCGGATTTGACTCATTGTAATATTAAGATACGTTACAGGGTCAAAAAGAGCTATTTACTTCTCCCTTCTCCCACCATTTTCAAAAAGTAAAGCAGTTGCAATAAATACCTGCAAGAGCTTACGGCGGACATACTTCATTATTATTGTACTATTGGAAGGTAGCGTTATATTTCATAATAGTAGTTCTAATTAGACATGAAAAGAAGTAATAAATGCTACTAGGAGAAGTGAAAAGTGAATGAAGCTAAAAGTAGAAAGCTATTTAATGGGAACAGAAACCCCTCTATAATTATCCACTGAACATTCTATTAATTTTGTTTTAGCCGTATCAACTCTCATTGTAATAGCTCTTTAAAACAGCCAACTGTTCTGGGGAGCCACAGGGCACAGGATAATTGCCAGAGGCACTGCAGTTCTATTCCGATGAACTAGTTATGTTATGTTTCAAAGCAGAAGCTCGGCATCAACCCTGGAGTTAATAAAACTGGTCAAATGTGGTAGAGACTAACAAAAGTTACCTTCTGCAGACAGTTTGAAAGAGTAAATGCTGTATTTGTAAAGAATGTATTATTTTAGCCTGGTGATAAGAGTCGTCGGTTTTGCAAACAGAGTCTAAAGAAAGGCATTAAGAATACGATTTTTTAATGCTTCTACCTATATTGATAGAAACAACAGGATGCGAAGTATTAAAAATAACTGCCTTCGTCTTGTTCAAAATAGATAACCAACTATATTTGTTCGGCTATACTGGTTCAATATCCAAGAATTGGCATACTATTAAAACAAGTATTCGATAATTACAATATATTATTTATTTATGAAAATAATTGCACATTGACTGCTACGTACGGTACGTGTTGCCTTAAGTAAAGCAAACTCAAATCTAGACTTAAAAACAAAGCTTACGATATATTAAAATATTGTTTTTTTTACTAAACATTAAACGACTTGTGTGGTCCCTCGTAGCAATTTGATTAGCATATATGCTTTCGATTCGGGAAGACTCGGGTTCGATGTCCGATAGTGTAAGGTCCTTGGTTCGTTAATTTAATCTTCAAAAATAATAATTCTCAACGTGTTTTACACTTTCTTATCTGGCTTTTAATATTTGATCAAGCGAAGCGTACATAATCGACTTTTCTACACATACAATAAAATATTTATACCTTCATACACACACTTCTTTTCTAGTCAAGATGTCTACGTATTAGTACAATTATTTATGTCGGTGCTATGGAAACATCAACACTTATTTTTGTTACTGATTACATAAATAATATCTCAAAATCTCAATATATCTTTCTTTTTTTAATACATCATATTACTCACATAATTTGCCTCTGATTTCTTTCAGTAAATAGGCACAGATTGATAATGAAACATACAACGTTATCGTTGTAGATGTCGCCTCGAATGGGACTTCCATAATAGTTTTACTATGAAGGAAAGAACCCTGGGTTAAATACCATGAAACATTTATCTTTCGAATAGCCCTCATATATATAATATCACCTTTAATATACATATTCTACTTTTCCGTTTATAAATAATATACTATAATATAACACATTTTCATATCTGTCAATATATCTCAATATTAATAACGACGCATTACCAATTATCATAAGTAAGGCTATTCACAAATTAAACCTAACTGGTAGTTTTCTTCTAGGGTACAGAATTAACAATTCCTTCATATATAAATAACACTATTTACAAACAAAGGATCTTCATAATATTAAATATTGATAGGATCAGAAGTCAACAAAGTTGGAACATATAAACGCATTGATGGTTCTCATGAACATATAAACGCATTGATGGTTCTCATTGAATACATTAATAAACTTTGAGAAATTAAGAGATTCGATATTCATTATTCTTTCCATATAATAAGGTGCATTTATCTTATATATCTGTCATTACTTTCATAAGTTTACATTAAAATTGTGATCTTTCAAATATTCATAATATTCAAATGAAATCCGAATGGAATAAAAACACGAAAACAATAATAGCTTCTTTCAATAAAGCTCTTAGATAATTTCTTATCATGAAAGATAAATTAACATTTTCTCAATTAATGCTATGAAAGGAAATTGCAACAAAACAATAAGGCATTAATTCAATAATATTTTCAGTTAACTGTCATAAATTAACTTCGTCAATATTCCGTAAATAATGAGTTTTACCCATAATCAAAATATTTCATAATTACATATGTTTTCAATGTACATTTTAATAATAAATTGAACGAAGAACATATTAACCATAGACGTAAGCAAAGGTCAATTTAATACAAATCCATCGGACGCCTTTTTGTCAGTTCAAGCTATACGTTCGAAGGGTTCATTTAAGGAACATTGTATCCCACAATCAGTAGTACGTCTTGAGCAATTAGGCATTGTTACCATAGTTTGATTCCTATTTACGAAGTTCCTGCCATCTGCGAATTGGTTTTGTGAGAATCGGCGATAACTATTATTCCTACTGATATTCCTGTTGATGTTTCTGAAATTCCTAGCTCCATTTCTATAGTTAGGTTGCGTTTGATTTCCGGTACCATTATAACTATTCATTCTATTATTGAAATTACGAACATTAGTATCACTTTCAGGTCGTACATCTACGTTACGAACTGATGCATATTGTGTTTGATTACGTGCATAATTACCCTGACCTCTATCCTGCATCTTATTGTTATTTTGAATTGCAGATTGACTCTCATAACTTTGAGTGAGCATAATTAAGTGATTGAAATTAATGCACTGAACTGACATTAGCAACTGTTGTATCTAAATGGCAATAAGATTCTAATTGAAGCTATAATTCGTGATTCAGGATGGTTAGGATTCAGTGATCTTAGCTCATGATATGTCGACACTACAAATTCAGTAACACTATGGTGTAACTTAGGATTGTAGTGGTTCGTTCTCAAAACAGCATCTCTATTTGCTACCATAAAATCGTTTTCGTAGTTTGACAAAAGAGCATTTTTAAAATTTGAATACGAATGAATACTACCTCGAATAGCCTTAAACCACGTTAGGCAAGGTGGCAACAAGATATGCGGTAATAATTTTAAGTATTGAGACTCATTTACACCGATGAGCTCGCATTCATCTTGGAATTTTTCGAGAAATGACCTAGCAGGTATATCTCCTGGCACGCCACTAAACTTTGTGAGCGACTTTACTTCGCTAAACCGTAACCGATTACCTGTGGATGTATTCAAACCTCTACTGGAGATGTGTCGGCGCTTGGATATTTGTCTCACTTGTTCTTCTCTGTCACTACTCTCTGCATCGCTGGATGATCCCTCTAAGTCCAATGTTGTTCTTGGAGGATGATCAGGTACCCAACCTGTGGCTATATGATGACTCGCGCCTTCGGTATCCTGGAATGAAGTTCCAGGAATACATTTTTCTTTGAGGAAATTAACTTCATCTCGCAGTACATTAATGTGATTATCATGGACGTTGATAGTTGATTTTAAAACATCCATGGATTCTTCTATTTCTGTACTTCTTTGTACCACCTTTTCTACCTTCTCTTCGTATTTCTCGAATTTTTCCGTCACCTGGAGGTTGATCTGATTTAGCTGATGATACACATGCTCCCATCTGTCTTCATTCTGTCTTCATTACGTTGGCTTAATTTCACTAATTTTTCATCAAAGTCCTGGGCTAACTGGGTCAATTTCTGGTCCAGTTTTTCTTGAATTTGTTCATATTGGTTTTTCATCTGCTCTGACTGGTGTCGCATTTGATCATTGATTTGCTCGTACTGGTTTTTCATTTGCTGAGCCTGATTTTTCATCTGTTGGCCCAAATCTTTTAGGATATCAGCCAAATTGTCACTCGAAGTTGATTCGGGAATGCCGTTTTTACTGATCTTCGAAACGACACTTATACAACTCCCGTGGTGAGGCACCAAATTTTGTAAGAGGTAACTGGTTCGTTAATTTAATCTTCAAAAATAATAATTCTCAACGTGTTTTACACTTTCTTATCTGGCTTTTAATATTTGATCAAGCGAAGCGTACATAATCGACTTTTCTACACATACAATAAAATATTTATACCTTCATACACACACTTCTTTTCTAGTCAAGATGTCTACGTATTAGTACAATTATTTATGTCGGTGCTATGGAAACATCAACACTTATTTTTGTTACTGATTACGTAAATAATATTTCAAAATCTCAATATATCTTTCTTTTTTTTAATACATCATATTGCTCACATAATTCGCCTCTGATTCCTTTCAGTAAATAGGCACAGATTGATAATGAAACATACAACGTTATCGTTGTAATAGGATCCCATATTAAGCTGTAGGTTCATGTCTCATATAGTCTGACAATAAATTTAAACTAAAAATAAACAAACCAACCAAAATAACCTTTTATTTAAAAAAATACGCGTTTTAGCTATTCGAAAAAAATATAACATTTACCTCTGTACATGGTGTCCTTGGTTCCATTACCGTCCCAAATGGTAATGGACAACATCTCCGTGGGTTTTGTCGGGTATTCCTGTTTCCTCCTACTTCCTCGTTTCTTAATTATTCACTTGGTTTGATCATCGTCTCCCTTAGCTTAAAGGGCATAACATGGGACGTTAAACTGAAAGATTTTGAAAAAGCTGCATATAGACCCTATGGTATACAATATAATTTTTACGTAATTTAATGTTAACTGAAAGAACTATCTCAACAGTAGGACAGGCTGTTTGAGAAGAATTTTTAACATCCAAGTCTTTCACGTAAATTTACATAGGCAATAGCATTCACTGAAACGAAGTTGTCATCGATGTGTCTTTTATGTGATTAGCTTCCGAATAATGGGTTACCTAGGTAACCGTTAGAAATAAAACCTCTATTCATTTCATTTTATTTTTATAAATACAATAATGAAGATTTTAAGTCCAAAGATGCAGTGGTTATATATGAAATATGTTGGATTAGTTTACTGGCTTCTTCTATAAATCATTGTGCAATAACAATGAATTACATTTGGGATTTACTCGCAATATTGGATTCAGACCACAGTGAAACTTGAATGTAGTGTGGTTGGCTGGTATATACAATCAAGATTACCTCTCATACTTATCTCCCACAGTATTAACTTTCAAGACAGTTAGATTCCAAGACCTACTAACATGTTGTAGTCAGAGATAGGTTTAATCTTTTGCCGCCTTCATCACGACTTACAAAATTTTATGACACAATCGTTATTATTACGAAAATATAAAACACCGTGCGTGTCTTTCATTAGATTTTCGCATAGAAGGGAGTAATCTAAAGTCAAGAAATTTTGTATACAGACACATATTAACCAGATCTAATCGAGTACGAAGCAGATTTTTTGATTTGTGAATCGCGAGGAATTGGGGACGGACGAGTTAATCCTTCCGCAGTTTCAAAATATATAGAGTACCTGAGAATCCTTTCAGAGCCTTCAACTGTTTCAGGTTGAATATTATTCAGTCCATGCGATGAAGGGGCACTTCTGCTAGTAGTAAATAACTAGTCTTATTTTATGCACTAGTCTTATTTATTTTTACCTTTGTTTCAATATTTCAATGAATTATCTTTTGAATCTGCTGTAAACAAAGATTTAAACTCCTACAAATTTACCTTTTTATAAAATATAGTTACAGAGAGATGATTAGTTACACTCTTGCACCAGTGTAATAGTAAACTCGTTTTAAATATATTTGCAATTGTGTGAATTTTCCAAACATTGAAACTGTTACTCACATGGATAGAATAATTGACTTGATTGTTGAAATTTATGTTTCTACCGTAACACGAAATTACTATTTTGATTATAAGAAAAATCCACCTTTTTAACATTACGTTTTGAGCTCTGCAGAGACACACAACATCGTTGTTCACGAGCCTCTATCTACTGCAAGTTCAATTTTAGAATTCCTCTTAAATTTATCCACCAGTGATTGTAGACAATAGAAACGGAAAATGGAGACATTTCGTCTGATTTCAAGTCTTGAGTTTTATGTCCCAGAATTATGCCGTGTGGGCTGAAGGAGACGGTGATGATGAGAAATGAATGAGATGGTGGAATGAAGAAAGTGGGAAGAAACGGTAAACCCATGGACACGGTGTTTGTCCACCACAAAATCCTCCTGACACGAGCTGGGATCGAATCAGGAACCCCACACACCAAGCGTGAATCATCGTGGCCTCTAACCTGACTTAAATCTATTATTATTATTATTATTATTATTATTATTATTATTATTATTATGCAATATTTTATGTCCTGCTTATTAAATTTTCATTCAGCGTGCGTCCCTAAGTACGTTGCATTCCCAGACCTGGGCCTAGTGCTAAATCCGGTCCTAGTTACAGCACAAACGATTGTATTTACAGTGAAGCTCTGAGTTTACACTAATAAGTTATAGATATAATCGTTTCATTTCAGTTGATTTATTCATGTTTAAACTCCCAGACATAATGAACGAGTTCATTTTACGTAGAAATCATTAGCAAAGAACAACAATAGAGAAAGGTGTTAGCAGCGAATTATATAAAACGGAAACTGCTACCTAAAGTAGCATCAGAATATTCATGCAAGGAAAGTGATTGCATTGAATAGAATACGGGGCTACATGAACAGAAAGGACATTCGTTAGTCACTTAGACACAAAGAGATAGGAAATTGGTAAGAAGCTAACTTAAATATAGCAAGTTTGCAACCCAATATTTCCGCGATTAATTGAGAAAAACACTGCAAAATCATTATTTAGAATAACCGATCATCATATTTAAATTTTGGACTTTCAAATTGTGAAGCTATTATGTCAAAGGTAGTCTTACTCTATGCACAAATCGAGATGCAGCTATATGTTATAATTGTACGTCTTTGATTCTGAATTAATGTTCGTGTTTTCTTTGCTCGTAGTTCTAGATTTAATTTTCCATCTGATACTTTCCTCGAAGATTTTGGAGCTTACTTGGGATTTTAAGAACCGTCTTACGAAACTTCGATGCTCAAAAAGAACATTTAAATTTCAATCTACGAACTTGAAAATTAACAATGAAGCATTGATAGACCTTTACGTATTTAAATATTTGACACTGCAACCGAGTAGTGTGACTGGGCAAAATTTATTAAAACAGCTAGGCCAGAAAGTGTTGATCGCGATGAAAGAACCCTAACCGGTCACTTACAAAAACTTGGTAAATATGAACTAAATTTACAAGGTATAGTAGTTACTCAATAAAAAACGACAGCATATTTATTATCTTTAGTACTAAGCCTCACTATAGAACTAATTAAGTTTCACTTCTATTTTACAATTTGCTTGATCTATTTTTATTTGGTTCATTTGCATTTTTTCTATTGTTTTTCTTACGAACATTGATTTCAATCAATAACATTTGTCCGTGGGGAAGATCCACATTACTTGGTTACATGTGCCATAAAATCTCTCTAAAAATCCTAAGTCTTTCTATTCCCCCTTAAGAGGATCCTATGAACTGCATTTTCTCTAGCGCAAGAGAGATTTGCCATCTGTGAGAGGATTGACGTTTACCATTGTCTTTGATGCAAAACACTTCAGCTACTAGGACAATGCGGGAAATAATTAATTGTTTGTCTCATATATACAATGAAGTCACATTTTCCAATGTTAGAGGTGTTTCGCTAAATTTACTTAGTTTGCATTATCAATAGAAAAGAAAGAGGTATATACGCTGAAAGTTGGAAAGCTGCTTCATTTTTATTTTTAAGGTTTACATTATTAACTTTCGTTCTGATGTACCTGCGTGGAAGTGATCTTTTTTCAAACTATGCCGATCTATCTACGTTGCACTGACGTCCCCTTAACATTTTGCTGACTTATCTAAGTGGTAGTGATCTCCCTTATTTATATGCTTCCGAACTACTTACGTGGTAGTGAAGTTCCCTTCTTCACATATTTTCAATCTACCTACGTGCTAGTGACCTCCTCTTCACATGCTTTCAATCTATATGCCCGGTAATGATTCCCATTCTTCACATCCTGCCCATCTACCTACATAGTTGTGACTGTGCTTCTGCACATGCTACTGATCTACCTACGTGGTAATGACATCACCTTCTTCATATGCTTCCGACCTACTTGTGTGATACTGATCTCTCCCTCTTCACATGCTGCCGACATTACTATGTCGTAGTGACTTTTGCAGTGCAATGTTTGAAATTACATATTTTCTAAACGATCTAATATATTAAGGTCGTCGTTATTTCTGTTAAAGGATATGTTTTGGGGAATGTGGTTTAAATGTAGAAAATTGGAATACCATTCCGTTCAACAGTCAAACTTCGATTTAATTCCCACCTCACTCATTTGTTAACTATTAGAACTTAGGTATTCGGTATTTCTACTGAAAAGTTTTCATTGTAGGTACATTTACATGTATTTACGTTATCTACATGTTGCTAAAAGTAACATTATGAAGACTAAAAAGGAAACTGCGAAAGCACCCATCTTTCCAAAAGAGGAGTTTATTCGCATTTAGGTAAAGACAATTTTGAATTATTTCATGGAGTATTTTAAAGTTAGTTACTAAGGTGAAACTATAATTCTTGGTGCTATAGTTCCCAAATATTGTTGCTACAACAACTGGTGGCACATGTTCTAAAGATGGTATTGTCTTGGCTGCCTTTCCAGTTAACACCAGATTCTGGTTGAAGTCTGCTACCTTCTTCTTTTAAACAGTTTCCAATTTTACTCACAACGATGAGTAACTATTGCTGACAAATAGTATAACGTATTTAAAATTTTGAGTATTTATGTGTATAAATACTTATTAGGTTGTAATCATCTGTAAATAATAACATTGACTTTCAAAGATGGAATGATTTTTCTTTCATCGAGTATTAATCTACTTTAGACACGAAATGTAAAGTACGGTACTTTTGAATGAAATAAAATTATCTTGGTAGTATTTATTGAAGTATGTAATTTATATTGTGGTCTGTCCTGTGTGCTAATGACACGACACCAGACGGGGAATAAAGTTTTCTCATCTCATCACGTAAATACTGTAGAAGTTTAATCTTGTCTCGAGTCTAGAATAATTCTATCTCGTCTCGATTCATGAAAAGCTTTTCTTGCCTCGTTTCGTTTTGTAAATGTATGTACAAATTTTATGGTCTGCTATTTCCTTCTATTTCATCTCGAAATTATCAAAATCATCCAGTGTCACGATATATCCACGAACTGTGTAGTTCTGCTGTAGCAACATTCAAGCCATATTTATTATTGGAGTGTATTGTGTAAGAACTTGCTTAGTGATACATTAAACGAATGTTTGAGATATAACACTTGAGTGAACTAGTATTGCCCACGAGAATCCTGAAATATCTCTCCTAATCGAATTTCAAAGGGTGCTTTTCGTCTAGACGTTTATCTCGTTTTCAACGCTAATTGTCTCATGTTTGCACATTTCATATTGCAGTTCATGTAAGTATTATTAGCGTAATTTAAATTTAAAATGAATTTAGAGCAGTTAAAAATGTAAAATTTAATAACTAAGGGTTGTAACATTACAAAAGTGCTGTGAAAATGATGTTATGAAATTGTTTACTGTTGAGAAATGCATCTAGGATTTGGTACAGTAACATACTATACGAATAACTGAATTTTCAGCTGTAAATATTATACCAGAAAATCTCTACTCTTCAATAATTTGGAAGCTGCTCATTTTCGTTTTGTTTTACTATTTGGAGATAGAGAAAAAACGTATGAATTTCCCTAACCTCTTAATTGTACGGTTTTCTAATATTTAATTCCCACTCTTTAAATAAGGAGAAAAAGTAGTAAATAAAATTTCAGTGATATAAAAACTAAATGAAGAATATTGTATTATTATTATTATTATTATTATTATTATTATTATTATTATTATTATTATTATTATTATTATTATTATTATTATTATTATTATTATTAGTAGTAGTAGTAGTAGTAGTAGTAGTAGTAGACTTTCATACTAAGCTATTTATAAATGTCGCAAGTTCTAAAGAATTGCTATGTCCATTCGTCGTCTGTTGACAAGTATTAGAGCGAAAAAAATACGAGTTATTAAGATGTGGTTTTCAGCAATCGATTCAGTGTCCCAAGAATAGCTTCAATGTCTTCCGTTAACATTCTATTCAAACTCAAAGTGATTCATGTAACCATTTCCGGTTTCAACATTTATCGCATGGAATAAACGTGGTAATGTATAGCGACCCGACAGGCAGTTTTCTGTCATCGATTTACGATCTCAAATGAAAAATATTTTCCCAAGCCGTAACATTATCAAAGCCTAAAGGGTTGAAATTTACTATAATTTCTTTTTTCAATACTGACTTCCATAGAGTAAAAGTGGTATGGTATATCAAGTTGCGGTCTTGGGAATCGATTAAGAGTCGGAAAGATAGGTTCTTTCTTCTCCGTTAACCCTCTATTTAGAACAAGAAGTGGCTTAAATGATCAATTTCCGGTTTCAATGTTTATTAACGTAGAACAATAACGGTAATAGATAACGACAAGTGGTTTTCTGCAATCGATTCATGGTTTCAGGAGAAAGTATTGTTATAATCTGCAACACTCTACCACAATTAGAAATGATTGAAATTTAGAAATACTTCAGGTTTTAATAGTGATTTTCATAGAGAAAAAGTGGTAAGAAATATCAAGATCAGTTTTATTTTTACTTATTTATTCATTTTATTAGCAATTGATTCACCGTCCCATGAGTAAGTTATATCTGCTTCCGTAACCTTCTATACAAACCAGAAGTGGTTTAAATTAACCATTTCCGGTCTGAACATTTATCGCCATAGAATATAAACAGTAAGTGATAGCGAGCAGGCCTAATGACTTGTTGATATGGATTCAGCGTCCTATGAACAAACTTTATATTTGATCTTTTTACTGTACTGCGAACATACTGTAAAATGAAACTCATTTGCTACTACCATACTACTACTACTACTACTACTACTACTACTACTACTACTACTACTACTACTACTACTACTACTACTACTATTATTGTTATTATTATTATTATTATTATTATTATTATTATTATTATTATTATTATTATTATTATTATTATTATTATTATTATTATATTTGGTAGACCTATTACAAATTTGGTGAGTAGCAACTAATGAATATATTCACATTAATAAATGATTTCCCAATATGTAAACAGTATTTTTGATGTGACACTCTGTATTTTTCCATAATTTGAAAGAAAATCAAAGCTTCGCACTCTCCAAATTCCAACAAAATGTGTCATATTTTATATGTATTTTAATGTGAACATTGCCTGGATTACAGTTTTGCGTTCCTTCCAGCTACGTGAGATGTGCACCTTCAATTTAACATGCGTTCCAAATCAAATAAGCTCTCACGGAGAAACAGGTCCCAGGGTCTCTCTCAATGAATGCATACACACTAAGCATATAGTTAGAATGAAGTTGCTATAGTGTAAACAGTGTTATAGTAATCTACAGAACTGTTTTCCGATATTTTAGAACGTTTATTGAAATAAAAAATACGATAAACACAATGCAAATTGCAATTATACATTAGAAACATAATGGAAATTACAATTTCATACACTGTTAATATTTGTTGGACTTTATATGCTTTAGTAAAAGCAAAATGAAAGTACGCGTAAATTTAAATGCAGATTTCCTTATTGATTAGTCTCAGTGGATTTTTTGCTGAGTACTTTCAATTACCAACGATCCCGCGTGGGGTTCACTTATGCCATTTTCTTAATGGAATACAAATCTAGCAATACAAATCTTTACATTTACTTCATATTATTTAATTAATAAATATAATTTCAGGGAAAGTGGGATGAAGGGAATACAGCATTTGGGAGGAAATCTCTGTTTAGCTTAGTGACTGAATCATCATATCTCATGTGTCAACATAAAGTGTTGTATTCGAGAAGGAGGAAAATTAATTAAAGTCAAATAAAGTTCTGCCCTGAAAACGATGTTTTAAGAGAGGGCGGTGAGGAAGAAGACGAAGAATATTAATTTCTTTTTACTTATACTTGCATAAAGGTGGTGTGGGGTTGGCCTATTTAAATGGTGACCTTATAATTAAAAATAGATTAAACTGAAACATGAAAGAGTAATCAAATCCCATAGACTTAATCGCAGTTTTAAAATTATGCGTGAAGAAAATTTCTTTTACTTTCCTTCAAATAATTCTAGATTTTCTCTATAGTTTAAAACATAGATTAATTAAGCAACCCGTTTAAATATGCTATGTGTGGGTATCTTAAATTAAAAACACTGCGATGGATATAGTGTATATACATAGGAATAGTCGAATATAGTGAAGGTGAAACGATATCGACCATTTTAACTGAATTTATTCTGGGTGTTCATAATTCTTAATACATATAGTTAAATTGTTGTCACTGTGTTATAGAATTAAGGCTTACAGAATTATACAGTGATATTATATATTTCATTGCCAGCCATAAATACGCCGAAAATTTAGCATTACAAACATACCGAAGGAAATAGTGACTGCTCACTTGCTTCATTTTATATTCTTTCGTGTCTTATAACCATTTTCAGAAGATAATATGAAACACTTATTATAGCTTACATGTCCATGTAATGCCTAAATTTGAGGTGATCTTTTAGTGTTGTCATCGCGTATAAAGATTTCATTTATCTAAAAAAAATGCTACCGATTTTTCATGCGGTCTCACCTTTCGGTAATTTGTGGTGAATAGCTCTTGTCTGTGGAATTTGGACTTACTTTGGAATATTCTGTTCCTTTCTTCTTTTTAACGTTCACCAATTTATTCACGATTATTAACTTGTTTTTGCTATCAGTTGGGTTTTGTCTATCCACCATAGCTGCAGGTGATTAAAACTTTTATGATATACCTTTTTATAATTTCTAAATATTATAGATCTCAAAGCAATAATACCTTTTCTTTCTCTATTTTCTATCCATCACATTAACTCATCCATTTGCCTGTCTGTCCCTTATATACTTATCGAGTTGATGGAAAGAACCTCCACCTTTAAATAGTGCTTACTGTAATATTATATGCTTTTAGCAGTGACTTAGAAGGTTACCATCAGAATCCTGTATCGGAGTAACAGGGTTCAAGGAGTTATTATTGTGGGGGTTTTCGCCTCTGAGTGATATTAATTGATAACTGATATTATCCAATTTTAAATGCAATGCACCTCAAATGTGTAACAAAATTTCAAAAGAATAAATTATATATTACCATTCTATGATGTAGAATCTACGCTAGGATGACTATCCATTATTTGTTTATTTGATTATTTCTGTTTAAAATTTAATACTTATTCCTTTTCAGCGTCGGTGCTATGTGAGGCGTAGATCTACACAGTCTGACCCTTAGCATACCAGGCGGTGTTCTCGGATAACCCAAAGTGACATTTTTAGATCATTTTGTAATTATAACAACTAATTTCTTTTCTTCATTTTGGATGTATCCCGAAACAGTTTAAGATTTATATCAGCATAAGCTTTACGGATAGAAAATGATTTCAAACAAAAAGTAAATAAATAAATAAATAAATAAATAAACAAATAGCTCCCAGAAGGACAAGATTTAGTACAGTATGTTACACATTCGGATTGTTAGATCTTATCCTTTGTACAGATTCTGTAAAATATGAAAAAAAAAGTAATAACTCGCTGACAAAACTTGGTTTACATTATTCGGATTCTCGATGAGTGGGATGTGAGTAATCCGAAAATGTCTTTATGAACAACCTGATTAATAATTTATTCAACAAAGAGATGTATCAGAATTGAAAAAAAAAATCTAAGTGCATTCGGAAGAAACGAGATTATCAGCAATAATGCCGATAGAGATGAACAAGAAGAATTATGGCAAAATCAAAAAAAAAAAAATACTACTTTGGTGCCCTTTGTGACTCGCCATCTTAAATGTAACATTGTAAGAGAATCTTCCAGGCCAATGAGCTAAACCAATGCCGTAACCAAATATCCGAAATTTCGAACATTTTGTTGGATGACTAAAGCGTCATGTGTTGGATGATCAATGCTGAAGCGTCATGTGTTGTTCAATATTTGAATGCAAATTCTCCTCTGAAAAGAACAGTGATTTAGCTACAGGTAGATTTTGTAAAAATAAGAGCTTTTTGTGTATGTGTGTGTATGTATTCAGTTGATTGCTGTACTTCTTCGCTATCTAAAGGAAATGTGGATAGCAGATGAGAATATTAGCCATCAAATTTTACTGCTGCAGTGCCATGACACATATTTAAGAATACCCTTCAGTTTGTCGATAAATCAACACATACTCAACGAAAGGCAAATGCTTAACTTGCAGCTAAATGTGATTTTGGGATTGGTTTGTAGAAAATAGCTAAGTTTTCAAACCATTTGAAGACATTACGGTAGATGAACGACTAGGTAACAAAATATGCTGAAATATACGATATGCAGAAACAGAAGAAGAAATTAATTTGCTTAGTGTATAAGAAAAAGATAAATAAATAAAACTAAAACATTAAGCAAAAGAAAAGAGAGAGAGAGAGAGGAAGAAAATAAAAACATGGAGTCTTCTAAGGTTTCCAACTCGATAAACAAAGTTTTCAACCTGGACTTGGTATGTTAGGTGAAAAGAATTAACGTGAACTTCAAAGTATTGTAATGCGTTGAATGCTCTCCCATGACTTGAACTACGCATAAACAAGTCTACAATTTGTGTTTCCATGATAAAAATAGGATCACATTTAGTCGTTCACTTGCTACTTTGCTTCAAAGTCGGGCCACTGTGGCTCAGTGGTAGAACATAACCTCTGGTGCATGAGGACCTTAGTCCTATCGCAGATCGCGTCAAGTGAACTTCGTGGTGGACAAACACCGTGTGCGTGGGTTTTCTCGGGATTCTCTCCTTTTCTCCCACTTTCTTCATTCCACCATTACATTTATTTCTCATCACCACCGTCTTCTTTAGCCTAGCCGGAATAACCGTGGAACATAAAACTTAAAGATTTCATTTCATTTTTACTTTAAAGTCCTGAAGTAGTCATTGAAAAGATTCAGGGTTGCCTCAAGACATATTTTATTTTGAGCAGATATTTGGATAATCTTTAGAGCATAGTAGTAATGAGGAGAAAAATGAAATTAAAAGAACGAAAGAAAAGCAATAGCTATATTTTGGTAATGGTGTTATAGCTGCTTGCGATATTGAAGGTATTGTATCGTGAAACACTTTGCATGCCATTTTGCCTTCTATATGTAGGTCCTATTTATAACTTACTATCAAGTTAATAATGTAGTTACAATGAGTTCACGTTGTGCTTTAAAAACATATTGCATTAATTCAATTGATTTTTTCCACCGAAATACGAGAAAGTAATAAAATTGTGGGACTGGTAAACAAAATAAAATATTTAATCTTTCTACTATAAAACACAATCTGAGCACAAAGGTGAACCACCACTATTCTTGGGACTTGAACGAATTAATATTGTGAACACCTCTAAAAGTATAGGTTGATTTCTTTATGATTTATATCTTTTAAGAGGCTTCTTATTTTTGACTTCTCAATTTATCTTACTAGTTAGTCTCATCCCGTAAAATAATTCCGCATAAAACCGAAGTAACCCATGAATAAAATCATATCGATTGATGGAATGGCACCATATCTTCCATAGGAGAAATGCAAGGAGAAACACATATATTACTGTATATCACAACTATGGTGGCCATCTTGAAGTCCACTATCTTGGATTCAGATTTAAATTTTTGAATAAAAAAAGGTCCATCTGACATCGTTTTAAGGTAGCTTTTTACCAGAAATACTTATATGATGTAATTTAAATTTATCTTTAATCACGTAGTATCTATCCTTCAAATACATTGTTTATTAACTTCCAGTTGCCTATCCAAATTTGATTCATATTTTATAATGTAATTGCATTCAAAACTTTAGATCACTTCGGGCACTATTCAATTGAGCAGATTTTTCTCATGGGTTACCTTAGTCTGATACGGTACCATTTAGAAGACGAGAATAATAATAAAAATAATAAAAAACACTTGGCAGTTGAAAAACAAGGACCACTCTAATTATACATTCACAGTTATGTTGCAAGTATCTTATCGCATTTCACTGACAGTTCCCTTGAAATTAGCAACCATCCATCAGTCTTGGATCTGATCAGTGTTCAATTGAAACTCCTGTATCCCGTATTGGCATATTGGAGCGCAGCAGGGCCCTGAGGAAGCACATACATGAAGCTAAATGAATTTATTTAATAAAGAAGTTTGGTCAGGAAATTGTGAAAAAGAGCTGTGATGACTATATACCATCCCAACATGTGTGTGTGAAAGCCAAATAATCTTTAAGGGCTCTAATGCTCTTAATGGTTGTTAATGGTGGTGTTAAATAAGAAATGCGTACATCAGAAAACGGCAATATTTAATAAATTCTTGTATATTTAAGGCTTAAAGTTAAAAAAACATGCTAATAACAATCATAAAACGGTACGGAAGTGATAATAATAATAATAATAATAATAATAATAATAATAATAATAATAATAATAATAATAATAAGAAGAAGAAGAAGAAGAAGAAGAAGAAGAAGAAGAAGAAGTAATACGGTTACATACTAATGTTAGGACAAACTACAAAATAATAATCCATAATGCGAAAGTTAACAGTAGTACTTACTTGAAGTATAAGAAGAAATTTTCTTCTGAATCGAAAATTTCTGGTGAAACACTTTACGTAATGCACCTGCTAATATAGGGTGGTATGCTGGATGAAAGACGAAGGCTTGTAAAGTAGTCGATTGGCTTCAACCAAATAATATTTTCCAAAGGAGTAATTTTCAAATCGGATATACATTGTAAAATCTGAATCACCATCGGAAAATGATAACTGCCACATGGCTGTTCTGAATCTTGAGAGGTTTCTGAAAATGAGTTCAAAGAAACATGGAAGAACATTTCGTTTATTTATTGAGAGTGATGGTACATACATGAAACATTGCACTAGGTAATATACTACAGGGTGCGGCACGTAAAGCCGGCCCGTCGTAATATTCTGGTGTATTGTGTTCTTGGCAACACTTAAATAATCTACCTTCCTACCAAGAGATGGCGCGTCGAGGTCGGGTCGACTTACGTGACCTGCAGCAGTCACGTGCAGCCGCAGCTAGTGAAACTTGTCGAAACCAGTTGAGAAAAAGGCCTCGTTGTGTTAAGCTAGGCGAGTGTCAGTGTGTGATAATGCCGTATTCGATACCCGAACGTGTTGCCATTGTTGAAGGGTTCATTCTCACTGGATCTTTTGTGAAAACAAAGAATTTGTTTCGGGAGAAATTTCCAGGACGTTCTGAGCCAGCAAAAAGCACCATTCAGGAATTGATTGAAAAATGGCGGCGTACAGGATCGGTTCAAAGTGCTACCAGGAACAGACGACCATCTGTCTGCACACCTGAATTAAAGATGCAGGTGGAGGAGATAATGACAAGAAGTCCTCGAAAGTCAACCAGGAGATTGAGTCAACAGATTCATGCGTAGTTATATTCAATACATTACATTTCATTTATGTGTTGTAGTTAATCATATTCAATACATTACATTTCATTTTATGTGTTCACTTTACGGGCCGGTTTTACGTGCCGCACCCTGTATTTACTACTTCACCCCCTGGATCTAGACTTTATACGAGAAGCCAGAAAGTAAGATTTCCATCTCAACTATATTGCTGATACTAGATAAAAGGGGAAATATTTACGTAGAGAACGAATATACATCGTTGACTATTGTTCGATGTAGTCACTTTCTCTTCTGAAGCACTTATCTAAGTGGAAAATGCTTGGACACGTAGTCATATATGTATTGTCTGGTTGATGCATGTGATGCTCATCGTTTGCTACGCAGATATTTTTCATAATGACGGAAATTGGGAAATCGAATGGGGCCAGATTCGGAAAAGCCGGTGGGTGCAAAAGAATTTTCAGGTCCTGCTGTTGCAAAATATTGAGTGTCGCAATGAGTTGTATGCGAGGGTGCATTGTCGTGGAGCAAGTACACCATCTTGCTTAACAGTTGTGGTATTTTGCATTGAACAGGTTTCCTCAGTTGCCAGAGTATATCTGATACACTGCAACAGGGATTTCCTCAAGATTTCGATTTCAGAGGGTGTAGACTTTTCCTGGGAGGATGTCACGTCTTCTGTATTTTAAGCTTCTATTATATATCTTTTACCAAATACACACTCAATGTTTATACGTATTTAATGATAAATTGCATTATAGAGCTAATATTTTAAATGAATATAATCAGAAATCTGTTTGCTTCTTGCGTATCCTACCTCTAGAGTTACATTAATACCGTTAACTTTAAACTATTGCAACTATTAAAACACTAGCACTTACGACTTTTGGAAGCAGAATTAGATTTTCAACCACCCTAAATATAATAAGTCCATAAAACACAGATTAATACTAAATATACAGGAACTTCACTTTATTCGCAAACGGCAGCTAGCAATCCAACCAGTAATCCTCACTGTTCGCTTACAGTTTAATCATACATAATTTAACTTTAAAATAAACGACCTTTTACTTCACGTAAGTTACTACACTGGCAGTAAGCACACCTTGTAGTTTCTCCGTGATAGTTTGGGGGGTGATAGCTGAAATTATCTACAGGTTGTTCCTTGTAATCTAGGGAGTGTTAAGGGTGTAGAGGGGGTGTAGGAAAATCTATGCGCCGCAACATTCACTGTGTGGTTAGGGATACAAAAAACTATCAAGAACACACCATGAATATCTCGAAAGACCGTTGCCATGAGTTTAGCAGTGTTGCGTGATGTTTTGAAGATTTGACTGATGGAGACTTTGGATGCGTTCATTTTATTGGTTGTGCTTTTGGTTTCAGACAGTTCAGTTGTATCCATTTTGTCCTCAATAATAATTTTGTTCAGTGAATTTACCCCATGGTTATTTTAGCGAATGAGTTATGAAAGGTGTGAGCAAATGATTTTGCTTTTTCTGTGGTATGCTGGTTGTCTCCGAACCCACTTATCTGTATCTTAAACGTTCGTGGACTATATCCTACATTTTGACACATTGCATATCAAACTATACTTCCAACCCTGGCAGTGAAACTCGGCGATTGGCCCTACAATCTCTTTAATTGCAGAAATAATCACTGCTGTCGTACGGGGACGCTATTCCTTTGTTCATTTTGCACTCACTGGATCGTCAGTGAATTTCCGACACCATTTATGCATATACCTGTCGTGTTTTCGCCATAGACTTGTTGCTATTCTTTATAAATTTCAACTGTTTCCGTCCATTTTGCCCACATAAACCGAATGACATAATTCTTTTAGTATTCACAAAGAGACTTTAATAACCATTTTGTGAATGTCTTATTCAAAACGCTTGACGCACTAAAACGTGACTCTCTACCACAAAGCAGTCAAGACCAAAACTTTATCTCTGCCAAGCAGTAAATTTCTACCTACAACGATACAATACATATGCATCAGAAAACCTTGCTTTCTGACTTTCTCTCATAGTCACTTAACATTAAAGATAAATAAAGGGTTTATTGCTTGTATAGCTTAGTCTTATGAACCATGCAAAACCTTCTACCGCAATAACGTTCTAAAGTCATCTTGCTAAGTTCTTGCACTAAAAGCATCTTCTTTAGTAATAGTGATAGAAACTTTACTGTGCAGAACTTTCACATTAAAGGCTCAATTAATTGCTTTACGTAAATAATTAATTATCGTTCTCAAAACACGTCCATGAGAAGCCAAATTGACTTTAATTTTCCATTCACATATGTAGTATTCGGCAGATAAATAAAATGCTGAATTTTTAATATATTCTATAGTGAAGACAATTGTACAATTGTAATACATAGTTCAATTGTAATATATTTTCATGTATATATTTCAATGCTAAACTTGATAAACATTTGTGATAACGTCATCATAAGTTATATATAGTACCGATCAATATATATATAGTATGTATATACTACTACTACTTATTATTATTATTAATTTTATTATTATTATTATTATTAGTAGTAGTAGTAGTAGCAGTAGTAGTAGTAGTAGTAGTAGTAGTAGTAGTAGTAATGCTGTAAAATATTGAATATTTTAAATTACGAACTGAAATGAATGTGTGCAGTTAAAGTTGAATAGAAATAAAGCATATGCTGTGATCTTATACATATTTCACTTCTCTTTTAGAATTTCGTTTTGCCTAAGGAACCAGTTGTGTTTGCATCCTGATTTTTCTTTTTCTTTTTCCTTTTTTGCATTCACGGAAAACAAACGTTACAAATGTGTTCTATTTATATAAAAGTAAAAGCAAAACTATGTCCATGTATTGCACTCAACTCTTGCATGTGATTCGAAACTTAAACCACTACGAGGCAATATTTCATAGAACCACGAAATATGTAGTAGGTTTCTGATTGTGTTTCATGAGATAGAATCATGCACTTCCATACGGCTACAAACATCACACACACAACATGATGCCAGAGGGCTAGTGACTCTTTTCCCACGGTGCTGTCCACAACACGATTGGTATGAATTAATTATTACAACGGCTGCTCAACTACAGAGTGAATCGATTAAACTATACAATCAAGAAATTTTGGTTCCAGTCTTTTTACTCGAATGTCTAAACTTTACAGTAATTAATAATTCACCAGATGCGAACAGAGGTTATTCACTGAGCAGGATATTTGTTATTATCAGCGAAGTTGTAAGTTCATCTGTTGTAAAATGAGAATCATGCGTTCCAATTTTTTTTAAAACGGGTTTCAAAGCTTTTCAAAGATGTATAAGCTGTAAAGTGAATATCACAAATTAAATAATTTTACTCACTTCAAGTCTAAATTCGTATACAAGGTTTCAGAATTCTAATGAAATTCGTCCTTATTTTCTCACTGGAAGCAGTCATGGGGAAACAATGTTATTATCTAGCTTTGTTTATCGTTACGGAAATCATAGGATAAGAGCATTGATTGCAAGTATTCTGCATTGAAGTTTGGTAAATTATCTGTCTGGGACATTTCATGTGAAATTAACCAATGAAATGACAAAATCTGACCTGACCATCTTATATTTTTGTAAAAATTGGTGCAAGCTTTATTGCAGTGGGAAAATTAAAAAATCCCAAATATTACCTCTCTCCTCCATACAGGGTGTTCAAAAATGTCAAAAAGAGGATTTTTTAAGTTACTTTGATTATTAAAAATTGTCATAAAATGGTTAATATGTACACTAGAGACATGAAACATACACCATTGGAAAGCTTAAAGGTTGCGCTACACGTTGTACTACATTGAAAATCCTGTACTATAAAAAGTAACACTTCACAAATTCAAATTCAAATTTGAATTTCGCATAGAAATGTCTCTGTGAATTTGTTCAAAATTGTCCAGATTATATTGTCGTATATATACTAAAACATCACAAAGTTGCATTTTGGGCACTCAATGGGATCCGATTCAAAATTCAACATAAACCAAACATTGCACGATATTGACCATGTGAATATATGGGTTCAGATCGATAACCATTTGCCTGTAGCTATTTACCTGCAGCTTCAAAGGAATTTATATTCAATTTCATTTGTTTCTTAATGCATTCATTTGAATTTTCACAATTATCAACCTTTCAAGTTATCTAGAGAGGTATTACGTTTCCGAACAGTACTCAATACAGGTCATTATTCTTGTTAGTCAATATGGATGTTCCTTAAATTTATATTGGCTACATTGAAACAAGTTATTTTCATTCCTTTGTTTCAGGGTTGCTATTACGGGAATTATTTCCATTCCTTTCACAATATTTGTATCAAATGTGTTATGAAACACAGTAACTCAGTTCACAAAAAGTTCACACACTTTTAGCACAAACAATTAGACAATAAATTCTTTTTCCCATTTCAATTATGCACTTCCATATGTCTATGACAGCAATCCTGAAACAAAGGGAGATTATTTCTCGTCCTTACGAAATTAAATGCTCTATATTTTGTAGTTACTACTTATTGCTTAGATGAAATTTGCATTTTTCGGATACTTTTCGTTTTATTCGTTTTCCATTAACTTCCATGAATTTCTTGCATGTTATTTTGTTTCTGCTTTCTGATTATTATCTTTGTTTCATAAATCTTGTCTTATGTTTTCGATTTTATTATGATTATTCATTTCAGTATTTGTTCCTCCGTCCTAGATATCAATTGGTTTCCAGGGTTTCTAGTGGGCGATATTTTCGTTTTTTTTTTAGTTCACATGAAAGCTAATGATTTGATTTTTTTAAATCATTTTTGGCATACAATTAGTTACACTTTGATATATTTTATTTCTCTTGGCGACAGTGTTTCATTCCAATTCCAACAAAATATTCGAAAAAAGGGAAAAATTTACAAGACGATTTGCAAAATTCCTTTTTATAATTTCCCTATCATGTGCGTTAGCCTCTAGAGTCCTGATACTAAGAGGTCCAAACCTTGTTTTGGTAACTATCACTTGAGAACAAGATTAGTAATAAACCCAGGTGAGAGTTTCAAGAACGTTTCAATCAGTTTCTACTACGATACAAGTCTCAGAATACAAGCAAAAATAAATAAATTAAATAAATAAAGAAATAAAAATAAAAACCAGAGGTGCACGTATGTGCACCTATGGACTGAAGAGGTTAAGGTACTATGCTATACAATACTATACATTGAAAGGTTACTTCCTTACCTTTCGAATGTACTATAATACTTTCCAGAACTGCATTTACATTCCGAGTAAAAATATAATAGTTTTGAAATGCGACGTCGTGGTGAAGGAAGGACCCTCTTAGTTGTCGCTAACTTGAACTATGATTTGCTAATTTAATAAATAAACTAAATTAAATTTTATTTTTTTTTCTTTTCTACGTATGCCTCATTATTAGTCAATTAATATCGGACTTCCGAAGAGAAAATTAAGTGAATTTATTGACGGTGTCTATAGCGACAACTCCCAGTCACGGCTTCTCTTCAGTTTTATTTTAAAAGTAAGAAAGACTGAAAAAGAGACATATGAAAGTTGAGAAGGAGGTAGAAGAAAAGAAGAAGAAGAGGAAAGAAAGAAGGAACTAGAAATGAAGAAATACTGGATAATTATGGAAATATAGTGAGAAAATTTTAAAAAGTATTAAAACGTGATTCATATCCGAATTGTATTAATTGAGAATCAATTCTGAATTCTTCCTGATGAGACACATGTTCCCTAATACTACTTTGAAATGGATCCAGGTAACTGCACAAGTTGGGGTTACCCTGACCCAGACCAGATGATGAGAAGTATTAATTTAATTGGTTGTCTATTATTGCTGAACATTAAACAATTTTTATTCAGTAACTGAATTTTCATAGTAGAGATCGAACACACGTCTGAGTTAGTCAAGGAAAGAAAAAAATTCAAAGCGATACACCTGGTTTCCACAAATCGGAGTCCTTGAAATTCTTGGAAAGACTGTCGTTATCGCAGCTCATTCTGTTGTTTCGGCTTTCCTTTCAGAGCCGATTTGGAGTTAGTTATCCTTCATGACCTCGGTCATGAATCAATACACATATGTAACAGTAATACACACATATAGTAAGTACTATTTTTGTCAATCTAGATTAGAGGTTTCCACTTAAAACTAGAATTATAACTCATTCACACATACACAAGCATAGCCCACACACATACAGGACAATGTATTGATACAGGTAAATCAGATTCGAAGAAAATATCACCTAACTACAGGTTGTTAACATTTATTACACATATAAATAATAAGCAGAAAGAAAATGTTAATGACATGCAATTGAGTATACATACAGTTTATACTATATTAAAAGCTACACGTTGTATATTATGAAATAACAGTACAGAATCACTATAAATTTGCATTACAGACCAATTTAGTTATTAAAATTGACCAAAAGAGATGAATAGTTACGTTCAACAATACAATGTATTTAAATAAATTAATAACACTTTCACGCATACATCACACCTACTAACAACATATCAAATTACACCTATACATGTTACATCACATATGAAATAAAACTACACATACTAATACATATCACTACACAAATTAACTATTACATGTATAGACCAAACAAATCATTGACATAACCACGTTCTGAATCGGCTCTGATACTGAAAGGGAAAGGGAATAGTCAGAGCCAGGTGGGCCTTCTATCAAATTAACCCATTTTTTCAATTGTAAAATTATCTTCAATATCCCCGGAAGGACATATCAAAACTATTAACGAAAAGATTCCCTTCCTGAGGGGAAAAGAACCTTTATGAAATTATTCAACCCATTCTAAGTTGGAAGCTGCCGTCAATTTAAGAGTAAATGATAGTCCCTGTTAGAGTTTACACGAACGTAATGAAAATTAACTTAACTACAAAGAGCCTACACATACCGCCATGTTTAAAACAAATCAGGTATACTACATACAGAGAACTACACTTGGACAGGCTACCGCACCCTAATTAACTTTGGAAGGGTAAAAGGGATACCCTAAACGCTTTAAATCACTAAATCTTAATTTCGAGAGCTCACTACACCAGAAAACCAATGCACTATTTCTTCACTCCTGTCCTGGGATGTTGGTACTGTCCGATATGGCAATCATGGCTAGAAATTCCATATTTATATTTTCTGATTCTGCTTATTTTTAGATTAAATTCCAATGAGTTGAGACTCCTTACAGCTTGCTGAGGTGTTTATTTATTCATTACAATTATTTTACCTGGTCATATCATAAAAATTCGAGTCCTTTTATGAATTTCACTGCACCACTTCGATCCAAGATGTTGCTCCGCGAACGGCTACCAGCCAAAGACGAAGTAATTCGCTTCAGAATACTAAAGTGGAATATATTTCTCAAATCGCCACACGAGATTTCCGCGGCGAAAAATATAAATCAAATAAAACATGGTAAAAACTGGACTAAACCGGACTTTAAGAAGGATATGGGCATCTCAGGGGGACGAAGGGGGTCTAAAATATTTTACCAAATATTGAATTGGTGGACAAATTCAGAAAATTCTACCACTTACCGACCTATGCTTTATATTGAAGTAAAAATGTATAATTTTAATAATCATCCAATTGAGATGTCCATATACAGAAATTTACGATGAAAATGAATAAAAAAAAAGAAATTATTCCCCGAAAAATAACTTTCTTCTAGTTATCCTGAAGCTCCTGTGTTAATTTTGATTTCGATAAGAAACAAATGGATTTGATACGTAAACCGAAAATTATATGGTAAAAATTAACAGTTACGTTCAAAAAGTATTGGACCACCAAAAATTTTATACTACCTTAACTGTAATAGCATATAACACTTTTCTGTAGAGTGTGTCCAAAACGGTTAACAAACTGTGGCTCGCAAACCGTTAACAGTCAGATCTGTGTTCTTAAGGACATTTTCACTTAGTCACTCACACTATCACCACCCAAAATATTTCTACTTCCTCCAAAGTTCTAATTAAATGATATATTATAATTATATCACAATTAAACTTCTTTAAAATAATGGTACTTGTTTTGACTCTCTAATATCATTCGAAACAGAGACATTTGATTTCAAATCAATGTTTACGAATGTCAAAATAAAGATTTCCGTCGCGTAAACATGACTGCCATTCTTAGGAAGAAATGAACTTTTTATGAGATATGAAACATCCATTGCGAAAAAAACATCAAGAGAAAAAAGTGCACATTTCTGAAACGGTCAGCATCTACGAAATCTATTTAGTCCAGTTAAGGTGGATTCATCCCGAAATGACAGACATGTTTTTCTAGATAGCTCCAAATACAATTGTATCAGGAGTTGTGAGGTAATCTGTGTTAAAAGGAAAAACATAATACATACACACACACACACTACACCTCATGTACTAATCATTTTAATCCAAAAGAGCTCTAATACAAGAGATTCGCAGTTCACAAACGTTTGTGTTACTTATTCACAAAAAATACTAACATGACATGGGTATCTGATTACAAATACTTTTACAGTTATTTGGGATATACAAACACACAGCTGCTTGTGTAAATTACAATACAAAAATTAAAACGATAGCATGACCAAACCCACGGAATTATACCGGAGGTTTGACTTAAAATTGATATAGTTTCAGCAGGATATCACACACATGGGCCCACAAGAATCTTCGATTAGATGCTTAGCAGTCTGCAGGAGGTCGCTTTGTCATCAGACAGATAATTGAGAATAGGAAGCGGAAAGGTGCATTTTTCTACCAATAAAATATGTGCATATATATAGATGGAGTCTCGATAGCGTTGCTTGTTAGTTATGGGGATACGAAGAATCGTATACATCAACAATTTGACTGTGGTTCGCAACATGATAACACTCCCGGATGACATACATTTGATCTGTGAAGCCGTACTGACGGTGGAGTGTCATCCAAAATATTAGCTCGGACGTGGGTAACACTTGTGGGTTTGTCCGTGTCGAAGGTTTCAGTTTTTTCAAACACAAGACGGTGACATGCACACTTGTGCGTTAACTTTCACTCACTCAAATCTTCAAACGTCTCAGGGTAGAATGAACATATGAACATCATTGTCGGCATGCTGAATGACAGATGATCATATTTTCTGACGCGTTTTAGCGTACCCTACAGTGATATCGCATAGCCGTTATCACTATCGGGTTGAGCGCAATCTAACGGCTTAGTGTCGAAGATCATAACTGCCCAACGGAAAATATAATAGACTGGGATTTCAGTGGATGCACCACGCGTCTCGGTTGATTCGAATCCAGGCCAATCTTTCCAGTGATTTATAACCCAGGAAATTTCTAATAGAAAGAAAGTTATACCTACTTTTCTTTCAATCAGCTCCCTTATATTTCAGAAAGGCAATCCTCCCATGCGTATCCTTCAATATGCAATCCTGCTTCGAGGAACGACGGGCATTGCTGCTTCCCTATCTTTCGTGAAATGAAATGAAATTAAATCTTTGAGTTTTACGTCCCACGGTTATGCCGGTTAGGCTAAAGGAGACGATGATGATGAGTAATGAATGAAAATGGTGGAATGAAGAAAGTGGGAGGAAACGTGATAACCCCGAGAAAACCCACGCGCACGGTGTTTGTCCACCACAAAGTTCACTTGACGGGGACTGGGATCGAACCCGGGACCCAAAGCACCAGAGGTGAACGCTCTACCACTGAGCCACTGCGGCCCCTCCCTATCTTTCGTGTCGCATGTACAACATGTATTTATATGGTTGATTAGTGGATTATTTATCATTAGTTCCCAGTAGAGAGTGTCGTCTTGTTACTCTATACAAGCAGCGTACCAAGCGATTCCTCAGGAAAACATCCAATGCATGGTTTGACTTGATGCTATACCACGTAGAGACTGATTGTACTACGTGAAGGCTTTAAGTCACATTGACTAATGGTTATGTCAAGTTCTGAATTTTTCCATGTCCAGAGTTGAAAGTTCGTTCCATTCACACGTGTGTTTCTTAACGCATTCACCAAATACGTATATGTATTAACCAGTTTCTAAGTTTAAGTTAAGTTCTTAGGTTTATTTGATTGTTCATGCTTTTTGTCATATTATACGTTACTGTATACAGACGTTTCACTGAAGGTTTTCAAACTTCAAATGTACATATAAATTGTCCTGGTTTGTAATATTTTATCACTAGAGCATTATGAAAACTTGTGGATTCTAAACTGTTGGTTGGTTGGTTAAATTTAAGTTTAGCCAGGCTGTGAGGCTATGGTCCTATAACTTAACGTGGAATCCAAATGATATGAGCTACTGTCCAGAGTCGAACCCAGGTGTCCCGCTTCGAGAACTGTACGATTTATTGTAAGTATCGTTATAGGAGATAAATATCATAATCAAGAAGTAATAATAGTATTATGAGGGGTCACGTTGCCTCTGTAGTAGAGCTTGCTTCTTGTGCGTGGGGTCCCTGGCAAGTAAGTTTGTGGTAGATAATAAAATGTCTGTAGTTTTTCTTGGAATATACTCGTTTCCTCCCTCAATATCATTCTACTAATTCATCCATCACCATTCACTTGCATTGATTATGCGTCTTCCTTAGACTAAAGGGGATAATTGTAGAAGATTTAATTCCATTTTCTATTTTCAATAGTATTATGTTCATTTTGCTGCGAATTCATCATTTTAAATCTTTCTTGATTTTTCGAGGTAATATTATTTAGGAGGACTTTAAAGCACATGATGAGCCATGCAAACAATAGTATTGCACAGAATATCATATGAAGATGTAATGGATAATTACTAGGTTGAACTAAATACAAAACTGACTTTAGTTAACTTTACATGGAAACAAAATGTAAAATTAGGAAATTACATAATTGCATAGTCGCAATAATTATAACTTAATGCAATATTATAGAAGTATTTTGTCATTTCACTGGAGGTATTTTTCTCTGAAACTTCCTTCACAATAAAGTGGTAGGACGTATAAAGAAAAGCCTTGGAAACTTGTGATTTTCATTCAATAGCTTTGGCAGTTAACTAGTAATCAGTATCGATTTCAGATTTCGCCCACGAGAACTTTGTATAAGCAGGGAGTTAAAGTATTGCTGCGAAAATATTGGTAACTCATGTTAGGTATATATCTTCCAAAACAAGGCTTGGGGAGAGAATTTCCATGCCTCAGTGGTAAATTTCCACGGGCCACCTACTGAAACTATTCTTGTTTGCAGAGTTTCCGGAATTAAAACTAATTAGCAATGATTGTCAGCACGGATCCCAATTGCTACACTAAGTTTAATAGCAATTATACTTCGGTTCGTATGTTGTGAATTAACTCTTGCGTTTTCGAAAAATGTTTTGTGGCGTAATGTTAACCTGGAATCGATAAACGTGAATCAGGTTCCACACGTGTTATTGTGTCTCACAAAAGAATTGTTGTCACTTTGTGTGTCGAAAGCATACCATTGTGAAATTGTACACACAATCTGTGATAAGCTTTTTGTTGGTTTAACACTTCTGCGTCTTCAAAGCAGAATAATCAGATGGAATGCAAATAATACATACACTTACCTCACTTATAGTTGCACGTATAAACTGTTTACTATTATCGCGCTAATGAATGTCAAATTACTATAAATTTACTTTAAAATATACATTTGTTTTTATTCGTTTCAATAGTTTGAAATTATATGTTAACACATTTTAATTAATGGTGTGTCAAAATAAAGATTATAGTACTAATCCACTGTTATACTTTTGTTTCTTTTTAGTATAAAATATTCATAGACAAAGATGGTATAATATACAAGAAATTCGTACATTTATTAGGTGGGTGGCTGGTATTCTGCCTTTCGTGATAAAGAATCTGGTTCAGCAACCGCTACTGCGTGTAGATTCGTATCCTGTTTGCATGCATGTCCCTTAAAGGATCATTATTAAACAGAAGGATATAAATACATAAAACCAATCAATCAATTAAGAGAAACATGGAACATTAAAATATGGAACATAATTATATTTTACTCTAATAAAAGAAATACAATAACAGGGATAGTTAAGTTAGAACAATGATTTTTTTTTTTTTGCATCACAAAATCGGAGTGTGCTACCAAATTTCTCACGGTAAAACTCATTTCTTTTTATAATTTATTACGTATTCCTCAAGACAACCACGTCTACCTGTCTAAGCACAATTAAGCACACACATAACAGAAGTACATATATAACAATGTTATAATACAAGTCGTTAGCTTAGTTGAATTACGTTTATTGGCGACCATGAACAGAAGTCCAGTTCCAAATTCTATGCAGTAGAATATAGGGTAAATGTGAAAAGCGTGTACAAAGATGTAAAACGCCACCAAAATCCCTTGTTCCACGTTCAGGCTGCGGAGGCAGCCATAGCCGCTGGAGCAAAGAAGGATGTATCATCTTTCTGCAATATTAATGCAAGAAATCTGTATCAAAGTAGAGAAGAAGATAGCTGTTATTAAACGGTTATTTGATATTACTTTCTTCATTGGAAGACAACACTTAGACAGGGGACCAGCTAACACTGAATATGCCTATAAACTGGATGACAGGAATATCAACAATGATAACTTCCTGCAATTGGTTTTATTAGTGGCTGAATATAATACTGTACTGAAAGAGTATGTTAAGGAAGCTATATCGCTCAGTGAACAGCGTAAGGAATTGCAGCAATGTTGTGAAAATCTGAAGGGGCAGGCAAAAGGATCGCTAATTACTTCTTCTTCTTCTTCTTTTTTTTTAAAAAGAAACACGTTTATAAATAAACTAATCCGTGTTATTGGACAGCTATCGCTTTTGCGCTGACACCTCTCGCCACACAAAGAGATGGACGAAGGGACGGGCA
This sequence comes from Thermobia domestica, assembly GCF_964235325.1. Lineage (NCBI taxonomy): Eukaryota > Metazoa > Arthropoda > Insecta > Zygentoma > Lepismatidae > Thermobia > Thermobia domestica. The sequence goes on from NC_137455.1 coordinate 206,639,288, forward strand.
TAGACGGTCCATAAAACTTCCGAAACTTATACATAGCATAATTTAGAAGTCTAACAAGTAACAGTGTCACGTGTGGACCACATAAAGGAGTTTGATATGAATGTTGTGTTAATTTCTCAATTAGTATTGAAAGCAGAAGTAGATTTCTACCACCTGTGATTTTAGTGGAGATAGGCTATTAGAGTGGAGATGAACTATATTCTTTGTACTCTTTATTGGTAATATAAAAATACTATTCGATTTTAATTACTGTGTTAACTCCGTAGCGATCAACGTTAAAACCGGAGATGTTGATTTCTTGTATTTCCAGTTTGAAAAGAGGGATAAGACAAAATGTGGTATCTATTTTTGAAATGCTAAATCGATCAAAAGAAAACTTCATGCTATTCCTTATCGTGTTTGGTCTATGCAGATCAATGTTGTAACGGAAGTTGTACTGAACTTTTATCATTTTCGGCGTTAGTTGAAGATGGAGATTAAATATATTTTTGAAACATTTAATCGATTATAAAAAACTGTTTCTTGATATCTATTACGGTTTTCGCTCTTATAGTGATCAATGTTAAAACCATAAATTGTTGATGTTTTTCATCCACTCCCAGCTTGAATGCCACGTACAAGAATGAACTCAATTCCAAACTTTTGATCTTTTACATCATGTCCTAAATTGATAATGATCCATTAAGAGCTTGCCTTACTAAAAATAATACAAAATTTACCATTTGTATTTTGCTTGCTTATTCATAAGTGAGAGGAGATAATAAAATGCAACTTACCACAATCATAGATAATGTTATTCTACAACAAAAAATGGGCCCCTGAAGAATTTTCAGTGTTGCCATCCATAGAAATTACAGTGTTGCCAGAATAACAATTCCCCTAAAATCTAAGTTAAAACAGTGACTAGAGGAACGAACTCAACTGCATTTGATTACATATCATGTTGTTTTGGTTTGCTGGGAACTACTTTTTAAATAACGTTATTATTTATTTTAATAACTGTATGTTAAAACTATTATTTTTATTACAAACTAAATACAACTCTTATTTAAAAAGTAGTTTACAGCAAACCTAAACAACATTATACATAATCAAATGCAGTAAAGTTCGTTCCCCTAGTCGCCGCCTTAACTTAGAATTTAGGGGAATTGTTATTCTGGCAACACTGTAATTTCTATAGATGGAAACACTGAAAATTATTCAGGTTTACATTTTCTATTGTAGAATAACATTATCTACGATTGTGGTAAGTTGCATTTTATTATCTCCTTTCACTTATGAATAAGCAAGCAAAAGACAAATGGTAAATTTTGTATTATTTTTAGTGAGGCAGGCTCTTAAGTAGTACTTAATATGTTTGTTTTTCGTACAGACTAACACAAACACACACTTGGAATACGAACATATGGGGTAAATATACAAAAGAGTTTTACAGAAACTAATTGAAAGTAGTTAATTGAATTTGTGAAATAATGCTTGACAGATTCTGCTTTCCATAACACTTGACATTATATACTTGTCAAATATAATACTTTTTAATGGATTGCACATGACAGGTAGACTACAAATTATAATTCGCTGAATAGCCGAGTGGAGACATCACATCATATCAAAAATGGAAATGGAAGTTAAATATATAATTTACTGCCCCATGCTGCACTAGTAAGTCACCGTGTTCTCCAATGCATGTTTCTTGATTTCCAGATTCAATTCCATGTTAAATTGTGCAGATGTGTTCGTGCTACAAATTAATTTGTAAATATACGTATTTGTACAGATTACGTTCTGTGATGGAATAATTAGCAAATAAAATACACGCGACAAGCTACCAAACAAACAAAAAATGTGGTAGTTTAATTTAATTGGAATTCCGTATCATAACATGAATATACAGCTTGAACATGATTGATTTTTTGTGAATTCGCTTGTATATAATACATACTTAATCAAAATTAAATTTTTCCACTTATATTAATGTTATTTCTCAAAACCATTTCTCTAACCATTTCCAATTGTTTAAGAACAAATTGTATTATTTACGATGCGATAGAAGACATACTGAAGTAGGAATCTTAGGTAGATAATGAGAAAAGTAACAGGTACGATTGTTCTATATTGTAATACTAGAACTCTCAGACAATACGGATGCAACCTAATTGGTAGATTTATTACTTTTGGAACTCTGTATTCATAGGGAAGAAATATTGCTACATCTTACCGTTTTTCTTCTATATCGATCCATTATTGAGTATAGAATTGGATCTGAGGAATAAGGACTGCAATGGAGGTACAAGAGATAAATTTTATTTATAGACGTTGAATTCACATTAAAGAACGTTTCTTATTATATCTTGCGATTGTTGCTCTGTGCGGATTCAATATTAAAACCAGAGGTGATAGGGAACCACTTCCGATCTGAATAGAGAGATATGGATGGACATATAACTTATTATTATGGCTGAAATTCATATTTAAAGAAAAGTGATTTATCCTATGCCTTAACGTTACTTTTTTTCTAACAAACTGATGAACAGATACATTCTACAGCAGAGGTCGGTATATGGTCTCCAAAAGTTTGACAATCCAGTCAATGTTTGGCTTGTGTGCGGACGTTGTGTGTAAAACCAATACTGAACTCAGCGTTGCCAACGAACTGAGAGTAAAAGGTGTATGTAATCGCTCATTGGTTTAGTGTCGGCGGCCGAATACAAATAAAATCCAACATGTGTTCTTTTTATTTCCCCCGTCTGTGTAATCTTTGCGTAAGACAAACGACCAAGCAAGCAGCGCCTATTCCAGCTTATTAATGTATGTGTACAATAGCTGATCAAGGCTAATCCTGCAATAAGAGGAATTTGAAAACCCGTGCTGTCTCTAACATGAAGATGAATATTTCGCAGGAATAAGTAGTGATGGTGTTTCGTATCTATTGTGTAATGCAACCTTCACACCGGAAAAATACGAAATTAAAATATTTCGTAAATCAAAACATGCGGGTGAATTTGATGCACTGTGTGACAGAGAATGTTTAAAGGTTTCGAAAGGCAACAAAATCTTGATATTTCGTAACTTTCCTATCAAAAATAGCGTCATTCTAGTTTATAATGAACTATTTCCTTCTTTCATTTTGTTAATTATAACCATAAAATATAAATCAAACTAGTCTCTACTTTAACAAAACATAATTCACTTTATGCAGAGTCGTTTTGACGTATGATTAGTGTCATACCATAGGACAGACTACTGCAGGATACATATGGTAATCTAACTCTTTTGTATGTCACTAATCACAGTTCAGGACGACTCTGCATAAGGCTCACTGTCAGTGGCGTATTTACGATTTTGTTTCGGGGAGGGCTTTGCTAACTTTCGGGGGGGGGCTTTGCCTGGAAATGTGAAAATTCTGCAAGATATTTCATATACTTTACTATAGTAATTAAGATTTCGGGGGGGCCTTACGCCCGGAAGCCCCCCCCTAAATACGCCACTGCTCACTGTGTTTTAAAAATTCTCAGAGTATTTTTATGAAATCTCACGACACATTTTAAATTTAAAATCACGGAAATAAAAATTCACTCCTTCCTTACTCCTTCCAACTCCAAACTGGCCCCAGTTGTGGGTTTCCAAGAATGTTTATCCGCCCTGTGAACATCTTCAGCCCCCTTTAAAAGTTTAAGTTGTTGATTGGTATATATGTAGGAAAGTGACTCAAATTCACCCATACGAATTAAACATCCTTGCACTTCGTGTTTTAGTATTCTGGCAGTAGGTCTAGCTCCAAATGGTAAAGAAGAAGAAATTCTTATAAAAGCGGCAGTGGTAGAAAACCTAAAAAGAAACATTTACACTATATTCAGTCAAAATCTAATAATTTTAAAGAAAGTTATAGTAGAGCACATTTTTAAGGTATAGCGAGGGAGGAAGGAGGTAATTCGTCTTCATTCTCGATTGATTTTAAATTCAAGTGGTGGACATAATTGTGAAGCCTGTCATGTTGCAATTAAAATCTTACATATTTCAACAAACGTTATCACGGAACATGCTTTTCTAGTTGAGGAAAGGGTTAACTCGCTCCACAAAATTGGGGCTAAATTGCTCAGTCTTTATAGGATGATTTTAATCTCAAGTACTGGAGATTGTGGGAAAAGAAGAAAGAAAATGTACTTGATATTGAATCAAAACTGAATAAGTTTTATGAAAATTATCGTGGAATTCTTTTTTAAATCTCGAGATGGGGAATAAAACCACTCAGTCATTCTTCTCTCAATTTTAACTTCATGAAAACCGGACGATTAGAAATCTCCAGAAGGAAATGTACGCCATATTGTCTCGAAATCTGACTGATTTTTAACGTAAAGTATCGAGGAACATATATTATTTTTAACTGGCGATGGGAAAATTATTTGGCACAAAATTTGGTGGACTGAAAGACATTATATCTGTAGCAATCAACTCTTTGGATATCTCGAAGTTATTCATTTTCTACACAAGAAAGGCTGTTTTCCCTATTTCGCTGAGGTGACTGTTGTTTCAACTCTGTTCTTTCTAATTTATCTTACTGTTCTACGTATCTTAATTTAGTGTAAAATGCAATATATACGAATTACAGACTACATATGTTCTTGTCTCCACGAAGTGCATTCCTTTTAATAGATACATAAATTGGCATTTTATTTCACTTACTTGTATTGCTCTACTTGTGGATTTTGTTATAATTAATTTACTGATTCAAGTTTCTTATAATAAAAGAAAATGAATAGTGATGATAAGAGCTACGATTAGAATATCTAAATTTTTCTTTCTCAAGTTATATGTGCACGTATGGTATCAATTTACAATGTGATTATCACAACATTGTACAAACCTAGATGTATAAACAAGCTAACGATAATAGAGCGGGTCAAGGTGAGAAAGACAGAACAAAATATAATTTCTTGAGTTATTATCTGCACAATTGGTTAAATGGCTAGATTTGAGAGCATCTGTTTCACAGTGAGGTTAAATGAGATACAGACTTGAAACATAACGTGGTATCCCAATCCCTGATTTTCCACGCCAAAGGCGCTTACGGTAATCACTTAGCCACAAAAAAGCCCATGTGTATAATTATTACGCAAAATATAATAACGTAAACAATATAGTTTTGTCAACAATTTGCAAATATTCTTTCTGATTCTTTGTTGTAACGTTCTCACATAATAAAAGCTATTGCCAATCTACTAACATCTTATGACACTTTAATAGATTCTGCAAGTAAAAAAAAAAAAAAAAGCTTCTTTCGTCAATAAACAAAAAAATGAAATGAAATCTTTAAGTTTTACGTCCCACAATATGCCCGTTAGGCTAAAGGAGACGGTGATGATGAGAAATGAGTGAAATGGTGGAATGAAGAAAGTGGGAGGAAACGGGAGAACCCCGAAAAAAACACGAGCACGGTGTTTGTCCACTACAAAATTCACACGGCGCGAGCTGGGATCGAACCAGGGACCCCAAGCACCGGAGGTGAACGCTCTACCACTGAGCCAGCGCGCCATCCTCAATAAACATAAGTCTTCACGAGTAGGCAACACTAAATGAAGGGTAAAAATACATGTGAGAAGGCGTATCTATTTTATGAAATGAAATGAAATCTTTGAGTTTTACGTCCCACGGTTATGCCGGTTAGGCTAAAGGAGACGGTGATTGTGAGAAATGAATGAAATGGTGGAATGAAGAAAGTGGGAGGAAACGGGAGAACCCCGAGAAAACCCACGCACACGGTGTTTGTCCACCACAAAGTTCACTTGGCGGGAGCAGGGTTTGAACCCGGGACCCCATGCACCACAGGTGAACGCTCTACCACTGAGCCACCGCGGCCCCCGTATCTGTTTTAATTGCCTGGAGCATGCACAGCGCATTTCCATATTTATATACAATATAATATGGAAATCTAAAATGTGTAATTGACAGATTTTGTTAAAGATAATAATTAGTTTGTGAAGAAGAAGATGTTCGTAGAGGGCATACGTACTAGGGACGTTCAATGTATGTTTCCCTACGCTATAATATATGCCTACAATGCATGTTTCCCTACACACGCATGTATAGTTTACAAATGTATCTTAATATATATATATATATATATATATATATATATATATATATATATATATATATATATATATATATTAAGATACATTTGTAAACTATACATGCGTGTGTAGGGGAGTCCTTCCTCACTTCTAAACGTAATTCCCCTTGACATTCAGGGATTTATCTATCGTTGCAACAATTTATTCGAACCCTTTGAAAAAAATCAGAGATCTGGCTATTTAGGCTATAACATTGGTAGGGTGAATGAACTTGCTCAAGAAAACCGTCGAATTAAGTAAGGTATGCGAAGTTGCAGAAAAGTTGAACATTTCTGTTGAAACAGTCCATCACATCATTCACTTGAAACTGCAGTACTGCGAAGTGTGTGTACGATGAGTTTCTCATCAACTGAATAACGATGAGAATGGGTTACAGTCTTGAAGGTTTCATGCGATACCTGCAAGATGGCAATACATTACTCATGCGCATTGTGACAGGGGATGATGGACAAATATCCATCATTACATTTCCGATGGACGATAAACGTTTAGGAACTGATGAAGAAAATAAGCGAAATGTGAGAAGAGTGCTAAATAGCCAGAGCCATGATTTATTTGAAAAGGGTTTGGACAAACTGTTATTTCAATAGTAAGCTGCTAAGATTTAAAAAGGTAGAAAATGATTAAAGGATAGGAATGACGAAAGAATATTTAAGAAGAAGAAGAGGAAGAAGAAAGAGTATTACACTCTGTGGGCAATATATGTAAACATATGGAAATTTATTAAAAGCGATGCTGAAAGACTAGAATCTTTCGAAATGTAGGGTGAAGAATTCGTTGGATCGAACCGAAAGCAAATGAGAAAATGTTAGAAATTCTGGGGAGGGGGAAGATAAGGACAATTTTTGTATATAATTGTAAAAAGGGATTGAATCTGCCTGGGATATTAACTGAAAAGAAATTGTATTATGAGAGACGTGCTAGAGAGTGTAGGGATAGAAAAGAGAGGGAGAGGGCAAGGGAGGGTGCAGTTGATGGACAGTATCAAAAGAGGAAAATCGACGTCGATACAAAAAGGTTAGCTGAAAACCATAGTACATGGAAGGTTCTCAGTTGCAGAAAGTAATCTGCCAATAATGACAGAATACTCGTGATGATGGTGATAAAAGCTAAATCTTTGGAAAATCATCCCAGAGTGTTAATTTTTTTTTGTGTGTGATAGATGGTACAGTACGCGAGTCATAAAGCCAAACGAAATTTAAACTTTAACTTTTTGCGACGTTGCAAGTCTTTCTTCATGACAACCATTTAAACTCTCAGAAATTCAAAACACACATCCATCAACACTTACCCAAAACCTATTAATAGAAAAAAGTTACACACATACAAATATGCAAACTCCCTTTCTTCAAGATTTTTTCCTAAAATGCACTTTTGAATTTGTAAGACAGAAAAAATATACATGAACCTTTAGACCTTTTAGTAATAGAGACTTAAAATATTTATTGGAAGAGTATTAGTGAATTACTAACTTCACATTTAGTTCGTTTATTAACATTTGTTTATAATTTAACATTGCGTTTTAGTCACAATAATTGTATTTTATAGTTGCCACCAGGTCACGATGATGTTACATACCTACATAAGCAGAGAAGTGTAGGTAGCTAGATATATACAAACATAGCTTTTACTAATACAATTAATTTAGGTTTTATTTAATAGATTTCAGTAAACTGGGTATTCATCCTCAGTTTAGAAGAAATATTTTTACTAAAATACATTTCAATGGTTACTTGTAATAGTTGAAATAACAGGTCAAAATCAAACTAAATGTAGGATTATTTCCTTGTTCATTTCCGTTTTGGTTTAGTGGACGTTGCCCTGATTACATACATGTAATCTTGCAGCGAGCGAAAAGTTTAGGTGTAGTTTTTGTGTAGGATGACGCACTAGTTACAAATATGAGGAAAGTAAGATATTTATAGTGTATTAAAATTTGAATAATTCAATAGTTTTATTCAACCACGTGATTAATTATTAATAGTTCTCTAAATTTAATAAATTTTTGAATGACATTAAATTGAATTAACGTTCAAAATTGAGGTATTTACTCAAAATAAGTAATTAAATATTGTGGATGTAGTTTCGTAGTAGAAGTAAGTTTTAACACGCTTAGGAACCAGTGGACATAATTTATAGACAAAGGAATCTGATTCCACTTTGATTATAATCAATAGTTATTGTGATATTTAAAGTAGCTTTCCAAAGCACAAACATACAGTGTGGATTTTCAGTAAGTCTTGCTATCAGTTTTATGATTTTAGACATAAACTCATAAAGCATTTTTCAGCCTTTCTATTGTATATACATACCCAGTGTCTCATATTAGTTAACTTCGTAATACAATATAGTTCTTAACATTTGTAGAATGAGAAATCCTTCAACTATATTCACTTCTATGACATAATGTATTTTAATACAATTATATGAAACAAAAATCTTGAAAATATCTAAGCGTACCGTTTAACTTGTTACAGAAAAGTGCAATCTCTGTCGAATTTTACTTACGGTTATGTTTCAAATGCAACTTCACATTCTAGACTATCTGAAAGAACAGAAACTAGAGAACGAAAGTCACTTCGTAGGAGATTTTAAATCCAGTTTTTCACTTTTTCAGTAATTATTTTCCAGCAGACATTATACAGTAGACTCCTTATTAAAAGCTCACTATGGCATCGGGCCTGAATTGATGACGAAAAAGTCGATTAAAACCAAAATCACCATTCCATAGTCCCTAAATTGTATAGTATCTGTATAATAATAAATGAAAGTGTTACAGGATTATAATTCAATAAATTTAACTTAATAAAGTCAAATGTTTTAATTACAAGCTGATCCAGTGACATTCAGCTCAATGAAATTCTTTATATCGAATAAAACAGACTAAGTTATTACACAAACCACACTTACAGTGTATATGTATTTAGAAGAAAAACAGAAAACCGAAAAACTACGAATAAATCAACAATTCTTAGTGAAGTACAATATTACAGTATATACGCTTATTGTTGTGTACTTATTAACACAACAACCACCGAGCAGAGATGGAGTGGGTCAGTAGGCCGTAGGTCAAGTGGGTGAAGATTTGTGAGGGGGCCAGTGGGTTCTGGGTCAAAAGAACGTGAACCATACTAAACCACAGCCTCGCATGTCCCACTCTGACTCAACGACCCATTCTGCTCAATCCATTGTAGACCCCATCTTCTGAACACTGATGAATGTGTCTACGTTTTACTCTCAAGGCCTTGATTTTTCTTCCTTTAACATGTGTTTATATTTACTTACCTGAGATGAGTATACCTAAGTGAAGAAAGAACTTCAGGCGACTTTGGATATTGATATTTGTAATTACAATAATAGAAATTGGGCTTAGAATTTAGCTTTCGAGATACACATATGTTTTACATTGGCCTACTTTAACTTGGTTTGAGGCTTCAAAATTTCACACAATTTTCTGCAGCACAGTAACTGTAAATCAATAAGGAAATAATTATACATGATAATTAAATTGAAATTTATCCTAATATGGCCCATGGTAAACACTTTATTATTTTATATCGTAAACGCCAGATCCACTAGAATTGTAACAGGGCTATGCTTGACCGGTTGGAATTAGCGATAATTGCACAGTCTTGTGTAATAACAAGTATAAACTTTTTGCCAGTGGAGAGAAGGGTATGGATCATGGGTTAGAGCTTATGAAGATGGGTTTTGGTGAGTGGTGGGTCTGAGTAGGTAACAGTAGGTGGTGGGTCATTGGCTCACGCCATCTTTAGCATCGAGTGCGGCCGATAGCGAAAGTGAGATATTTCTTGGAAGATTGGCGGTTAAAGAGGTACCCTGTATTCCTTTACGGTATAAATAACTACTTTAATTTCTGATTAGTAGCAATATGTATTTACTTTGTAGTAAAATGGCCAATATTTATTTTATTTATGCATAAATATTGATTTAAGTAATTGAAAATGAATGAATAATTAATTTTGTCATCGTAGAGTAAATGTATATGATTTCAATGTTAAAAATAAGTGAATGGATGAGTTATTGAACATCTAATCTAAGTTTTAATTGAGGGTATGATTAGGTATTCTTCGAAACAAAAAGAAAATGTCTTTATTTATTTAATACTTTATCACTGCAAAGTACTAGTACTTCTAACTAGTACAGAATTTTATATCTGAGAAATACTCATTTATTGGACAGCTAACATCTACGGCAATTTTATACAATTTAGAATTACCAACAAAAAATAGTAAGTGTGCTATATTATTCTTGGATTATTTTACATTAATTTCAAATACATATGAAAAAGAATTGCATATTGTATATATTTTAGATCTCGATAAACACTAATTTCTGATATATGTTAGCAAATACAGTAAACTGGACTTATTCTTCTTAACTAAGAGGTGATTAACCAAAATAATAATTTTGAATCAGTTGTTATGCGCTTTTAGTAATAATGAACTAGTCTCTATTGAATATTATGCATTGTTTTAATTTAAAATCTGTCTTTTTCTCAAACAGCGATAGAGTGCATCATCAAGTATGAGCGCATTTTAAATGTATATGAAATAATTAATTGTAGTATTAAAGTTTTAGGTTGTTCGTGATTCTTCGGAAATAAACTTATTATCTATTTCAAGCGACAACAATAATAGTCTCTTTTGCCAAATTTTCCATATAAGTTTCGCCCTCGGAACTTTGCCCTTAGCATTGTATATTTTATTTTAATGAACCTTACGTCTGTTACAGACATATTACAAATCATACAGCTCCATACATGTTAGTTGCAATCACACGTATTTCCGTGCGGGCAATTCCTGATTCGATTTTAAGTTAAATTGTCTGTTAGTTCGTTAGTTGATTTATTATTTAGTGTCCCGTTCACCATCGATGCTGTATGAGACATGAATCTATAGCTCAACATGGGATCCACCCACAAGAGGTCCTACCGGGAATCGAACTTACGTCTTCGTGTTACCTATTCACCTGTCAATCTACATGATTTAGTATAGCCTACGAGAAAACCGTTGAAGCTGCCTCGTTTCCAGAAGGTGTCGTGAATGTGATGTCTCGCCTCAGAAAAGAATGTGTCTCATTTGGTTTTTTTTTTTTTTTTTTTGTAAAATTCTGTTTCGTCTCCTTTTGTGGGCAATATCGTTAAACTTGGGCATTTATAAAGATAATTAATAAATGAAACACACAAGCTAACATAAAATTAGAAAAAAAATCAGCTGGAAGTTTTTCAAATTTGTACTATTAAACTACAACTTGAAATCAATTGAAATTACTGTTGATTCTCTTGAGTATTACGTAAACAAAATGAAGTTAATGACTACTTTCAGTCATTTCTCAAAATTTCATCACCATTTTACTAGGCATAAATCACAATGATTAACGCAATTCCATATTTTTGATAAATGCTCTTTAGAATTATAAATGCAAATTTCCATAACTGAAAACAAATTACACCTATAGACATAAATATTTATTTCATTGTTTAGAGGAAATATTGCACAGATTGTAAATTCAAATTATGTCCATAACTGTAATAACAATACCAATAATACTTCAACGAAATGGGTAGTTTTAGTAGCTCCTTTACTTCTAGTTTTACTACTCGAGTTTACGTAACTTCTCTATATACGTATGTGACAATGTTTTTGAAAAGACTCCAGACAGAAAAATGTCTGGAATAAATATATGTTATGGATAGCATTTACCGTCATCGTGACGCGATATCTTGAATTAGCTGCGGCTGTCGGTGATTATGGCTTTTCATGCAAATGACCAGTACACACATAGCCTCTCCTGCAACGTCGTAAAGGCTTCGTAATTATGGCCATTGAAGGAGCTATTATACTCTCCCCAGGAGGTTTCGCTATATAATACGTCGGTCGGTCTACATCTCGCTCAGTTTGCTCTCTACATTTTCTTTCTCGTAGGCTTTTTTCCTTCTCTTCAATATTAATGTTATATTCCTCTAAGCACTCAACCTTTTCATCGCTATTATGTTATTCTTTCCTGTATCAACCATTCTCGGTTATAATTAAATTTTAGAACAGAGCTTGAAGTACAAGGATGTGTGTTGCGAATCTAATAGCAAGTCCATTGTTAATATACAATATACAATATTAACTGACTTTACATGTAAAGCATGTAATTTCATTGTTTTATTTACAGAACAAATTTTACTACTTTTAAATTGATTAATTGTGCAAATTCGCTGAAATTTTCTGAAAGTTTGTTGCAGTATAATAATTTCAATAATACGTTTTATCACATGAACTTGCAATTTACAAAACTGTAGGCAAATTGAACAATTACGCAAGAGTATGCATAGTAAGACTGAACGATACTCTAGATAGAACTTCAGATAATTACGATTCAAATTAAATGCAAGCTGATTATTCATAAAAAAATAAATACTTGCGTAAAACCCACGATATTTCCTCAAGCGCTGCTTTTACAGGATTATGTATCTACTCGTAGCTTTTGTTATACATAATAAAACACTATTTGTTAAGATAATATCTGAAAGAGAATATCCTAATGGACATGACAGAAGGTGCGTGGAAGAAACAGAGGGACTAAAGAAATACCACCATTGATGTAAAATATTATAAGAGGTTCATGTCAAGATAAAAGGATGAGGACTATACATTATATGTATTTTCTGATTTTAGATAACAGACCAGCCATTATGGCCGAATTAGTTTCATGATTTCGTTCATGAAACTAATCCATATTTCGTTCGTTAGTTACATAGATAAATCCATATTTCTGTATCCATAAATCCATAGAAACCCATAAATCCATAGAAACTGAAAATCCATATTTCGTTCAATAATTACATAGATAATAATCTTTTAAAGAACTGAAAAAAATTGGAAGAAAATACTTGGAAGGGATAAGGCTTTCTATTAAGAATCAAGAACTATTATTAGAAAGGCTTGATAATGACTTTATCCAGTGTAAACTCGAGAATTTCAACAGGAAGATTGTTCTAATAAGTATAATTTCAGTAGTATGATAGTTCTTGAGAATATCTGCAAAGCTCTTTAATGTCATTGATAAAAAATGAGTGAAGTTACAAGTATTAATATGTTTTCAAATAAAGAGTATATTAATTCTTCAATTTAATATTTTGTGAAACGTTGTTACACCTAGCAAACAAGAGTTTTTTAAAAAATATTGACACTCGAAATGTTACGTAAGCGTTTTTGGTAGGTAGCAATAGTCCGTAAGAAGTTTAAAAACCAGCTGATCCGAGTTTGATCTCCGTTGGAAATTGAATGTATTCTCGTTGAAGTACTTCGTTTCAATTCAGCATAGTTAAACCAGTCTCTGTGAAAATTGGTATTGGGAAATCATATCGTAAAGGGGACTAGAGCGTAGCCCCAACGCCTCCTTTATATGTGAAATTGGGAACGTGAGGTCTTATTTCCACATTGTCTGTGGACCTCATCAGAATGTCTCGAAGTTTTTTCTTTTCGTTGATCGTTCTGTAGCTTACGTTTGAGACACTAGAATTTGCAAGTAATACGTGCATAAAAAGCATGTGTACCACCGTTAGGAGGAGATCCATAACACTCTAATTGTTATCAATGTATCGTCTTGTTAATATTAGCAAAGTGCTTAATGAGTATATATTACAATATCAGTTTCACATCAATAAGTTACGTGATTTTTGTAGAGCATCAATTTTTTGGTATACAAATTTTCTCTCCATTTTTCTAAACTATTACTCATATCAATATCATATCATATTATTCACTCATATCGTATCGTTTTATTCAGCTTAGTAAAATTTAATAATTAGTACCTCACTCACCTTTGAACCTTTTTCCGTCAAATGTTCATAATATTAAGAACTTTCAAAACTATTCTTGTGTGATAAATTGTTTATCCTCGTATTGCAATACTTTTAGTTACAAGAATCCAAAAGTACTTATTGATAGAGGTGCAATTCTAATAACACTCGGAGATAGGTGTTTATATACTACTTTAAAATAAACTAACTCCATGACTTTTAGAAAATGCCATATTCACAAAAGCTTTTCGTTGATTACTCTCCTTAACAAGCTGGATCCAGTTTCTATTTGCATTTCTATTTCTCCGTGATTCATCTTAGTATTGTCTTTCATACGCGCTTCGGTCTTCCAAATACAATTTTACCGATGAGTTTAAAGTAAAAATTTTGAAAGTATTCATACTTTATTTCATATATAATCATCCTAACAATGTTAGGTAAGCAGTATAAATTATGCAGTTTCTCATTATGAAGTTTCCGGCATTTTCCATTCCCGTCCCAATTGGAACTGATTATTAGCCTTAATATTTTATTGTTTATGTTTTTAGTATGCGTTCTTCCTTCAAAGTTAGACATCATGCTTCCCAACCATACCACACAACAATTTTAATTATAATTTTATATATTTTAAACTTCAAACTCTTCCATAGAGTTCGCGAAGACAAAAGAGTTTGGACTGAATAATATCACAAATTCCCTGCTTTCAGCAGACATTAGTTTCTTCGTGGATATGATTTTCATCTCCTAATGTTGACCCTTGATATTTGAAAGTATCCACTTTGTCGAGAGTATTACTTGATATTTTAATGTGTGCACAAATTGCAGTACCACGGTTACAGCAAATTTCCAGGTATTTAGTTTGTTTCTTCACTTGCTCTCTACGTAGGCTAGTTGTATACGTAATAAAACCTCTACATTTGCTTTTATTGTCCTCCTATGACCTATCAAAGTGACAACATGAGTATAAGTCATAATCTGGAGAATACTATTCGTCTCTAGACTCTGATTTTCTTTATAGAGTATTCCAGAGCAAACTTTAATTTAATGACAGCAACCCATTTTCCTATTTCAGGCTATTCTTAACGTAATAGCTAGTGGACAAGTATTTCCTTACTCGAACTTTACTTTGTGTTTCATTTAAACATAGTTTTATTAATGTAACTAGATTTTTCGATATACTAAAAGTGTTACGAGGGTGAGCTGATAAGTTCTTGACCCGACCCAGAAGGACTTGAGCTGCCGGCATGAAAGTGTGAGGGTATTCAACATAGTCCCCTCGAAAATCAACACACTTGGCACTTCGATGCTGCAACTTCTCCAAACCCTCCAAAAGATAATTCTCAAGGTCTGCAAAAAACTGTTCCGCAGCTGTTTTCACCTCTTCATCACTGTGAAATTTCTGTCCTTTCAGTGTTGTTTTGATTTTTGGAAACAGATAATAATCAGAAGGGGGCGAGTAAGGTGGGTGGTCAATGCACTGAAACCCTAGGTCCCTCAGAAAATCCATTGCTCTGCCAGCCTTGTGGACGGGAGCATTGTCCTGCAAGAACAAGACACCTCGTATCAACTTTCCCCGGCGCTTTTCTTTAATAGCGTCCTTTACCTTAGCCAGCAGACTGCAGTAATACTCTGCAGTTATGGTTTGGCCCTTTGGAAGGTAGTCTGAGAGCAAAACACCATCCTTATCCCAGAATATTGAGGCAAGCACCTTCCCTGTGGACTTTTGTGCTTTGAATTTTTTATCCTTGGAGATCCTGATTGGCGCCACTCGCATGACTGCTGTTTGGCTTCCGGATCAAAGTAATGCAACCGCGTTTCATCGTGGGTAACAAGTCGATTCAAACAATCGTCCTTGGAGTTCGGAAAATGCCATAAAATCACCTACGATGATCTCACACGTTCGCGTTTCTGATCCGCGTTCAAACATTTCGGAATCCATTTCGCAGAAAGCTTGCGCATGTCCAACTGATCATGGATTATTGACCCAACATGTTCTCTGGATATGTCAGCTATCTCCTGAAGCGAAATCCGTCTGTTACTCAAAATCAGGTCATGAATCTGGTCCACTTTTTCCGGAGTTCACACTGACACTGGCCTGCCACACCTGTCACCATCTTCTGTTGAAAATTCACCACGCTTGAAGTTCGCACACCATTTCTTCACAGTGGAGTATCAAGGGAACTGTCCACCCAATGTGTCTAGCATGCAACCATGGATTTCCTTGGGCGACTTCTGTTGCAGGAAGAACTTCATTACACCTCGCAACTCCTCTTTGGTGAATTTGACATCTGGCTCCGCCATGGTTCATTCAATTACCTGCAAAATAAAAACCGTTCATGGTAGAATCGTGAACATATTGGTACTAAACACATAAAAAAGTCAACATTTCACATGACATCAATTACATCAGGGTAGTACATTCGGAAAGCGGTCGGGTCGAGAACTTATCAGCCGACCCTCGTTAGCACACTGTACAATGTTTCCCCCTAACCGATTGATAGACCTTTCTAAGATTAATGAATGTTGTCTTGCAACAAATAAATTATCTTAAGTTATTGCTATTTCAAGTCTTCTGTGTTCATAAAAGAGGAATGATTGTTCATCATCGTTAAAGAGAAACGCAATGTTTGCTACTCCACTACGTATTACGCATTAGAAAACGCTAACATCTTAAAATAACTGAATATTTACGATGTAATATTGATTATGGATACAATTTTCTTCTGTATGAAAGAAGATTTACTCCATCAAAATATTAAATTATTTTTTATATGGGAAAATGGGAATTTGTGAAGTGTTGTCCTTAATAACATTCTCATGTCACGACATATAAATTACATGAATAAAAACAGGACGGCAGAATATTTATTGGGAAGGAGTCCAATACTACAAGCCCTAAGTCTATGTAGTATCGAACGGGTATTATTCTTCACTCACAAAAACGATAAGTAACTGTAAAATAGTTTCACCTACAGTATATTTTCAGAAAAATGACAGAACTATATTGTTTTTTAAGAGAAAGAGTACAGATGAAATTTGTAAAAAAAAGATTAAATTTGCATGCTACATCAATCATTTACCTGTTAAGCAAGTGTAGTTTTATTGAGAAAGTATACAAATATATGTTGAATTGTGAAGATTTGGAGGTCCTGACCTAGTGAACATTAGCCCCCTTGGGTGCGCTCTGAAACAGCATGCTGGTGAAATCATTTCTTTGTGAATATAAATGTTTTTAAGAGCCTACATGAAAGTGTTTATAAACATGAGATATAGATTCAGTACCGTAAATATATATTAACTTCTGAAAAATAGTAACAAAATAGACTGGTGAATAAACACGCGTAGGTACAGTGCTTAATGTACTTCTGAAATATCATTGGTCAACATAATTAAAATTTTTCTGCTATTCCTAGACTTCAGAACCTACGCCAGGAAAATTTGTATTTCAGTTGCAGATTTTAAATCAATTTTATACCTTTTTCGCGGATAAATGATTAAAATTGTGGTTCTTGGAGTGAGCAAAACAATTCTGAGTTCGAGTTTGAGTAAATGTGTTTCTG
This sequence comes from Thermobia domestica, assembly GCF_964235325.1. NCBI lineage: Eukaryota > Metazoa > Arthropoda > Insecta > Zygentoma > Lepismatidae > Thermobia > Thermobia domestica. The sequence continues at coordinate 206,656,795 of NC_137455.1, forward strand.
ATTCCATATTAAGTTGTACTTTGACTTCTGTAGTAGTCGGCACTAGAAACTTACATTGAACTCATAACAACCAATCGTTGTCTATACGTATATAGATGGAGAATAAAATAACGTAAAAATCTATATAGTATTACTTAAGCATAGAATTTTACAATCGTAGTTACAACATGTAAAATATTTACTTATGATTTCCATCTACATCATCACAAACATTTATTACCGGAGGCATCATGCATTTGTAATTCTTTTAGAAGTTAAGACTAACAGTGGTTCAAATATCTCTTTTACAGGAGAGCCTAGACTTGAAGAACAACAGCCTTTAAAGAAGCATTCACAGCTTGCTTTGAACCTGGGAACATCTGTTTTTGCTCTCGCCATGAAGCTAAAAGTTCATGGATTTCAAAAGTAACTTTTTGTGAATCTCAACTCCTCATTTTGTATTCTAATTGGAACTCTATATTTTTTAAACAACTTTCAGTTTGTTTGCAGCAGGGGCGGATCCAGGACCGACTTCTGGGGAAGGGGCGGTTGGTTGTCATGCTGCTACTTTTAAGGGCTCCAAACTTTGGGATGGGTTTTATGTATATATGTATATATAAAATAAGAAAGCTTCCTCCTCTGGGGGAGCAATCGCCCGATCGCCCCCCCTGGATCCTCCCCTGGTTTGCAACCATCACGATTAGATAACAAAATACAATATCATTCACTAAAGTACATTTCCATTATTAGGTGAAGGGTTTTAAGGAAATTGCTCTCAATTAGATTCCTTTCCGGGAGTTTAATTTTTAAAAGTATTACTCAGCATCCAAACTAGTAGACACAAATATAATTTCCCAAATAATAATAGTTACAAAACAAGTTAGTTTCGTTTCACAGTGTGAAACTACGGTATACTTTCCAAGTATTCGAATTTAGTACTCAAATATATACCTACTACTTGCAATAGAGTAATAACATCAAGGATTAAACCACTTTTTCGGATGCTAAACACATATGAAGAAGCCATAAGGCCTACTCTATATCCCATCCTGTTTTTGTCCTAATGCGATAAATATTGAATCCGAAAATCGTTAAATTGAACAACTTCGATTTAAATAGATTAACCTATTCTTAGGAAGCTGAATTTGCATTGCAAGAAATAGCTTCGATTCTATTGCAATTTTTGTTTTACGGAATTATAATTTCAACCCCTTCCTATTTTGGTAGAGGGTTTCGGGTTGCAGTGGCTTATGGTTTTGAGACACTGTGTCTGTTACAGAAAACCGTTTCTGTTTTATGGTGATAAATATTGAAACCGGAAACGTTTGATTTGAAACACTACCAGTTTGAATAGAATGTTAGTGAGAAGGTGAAACTTGTTTTTGGGACGCTGAATCAACTGCGGAAAACTGCATCTTGATATCTCTTATCGTTCTCGATATCTCTTACAGAAATCAGTATTGAAACCGAAAGTAGTAGTAAGTTCCAACCACTTCCGGTTTTGGTAGAGTGTTGCGGGTTCTGACGTTATGTTCTCTTGAGAACCTGAATCGATTACAGGAAACCTCCTGTTGCTATCAATTACCATTTTGGTTTTACAATGATAAATGTTGATAGTGGTAGTTGTTAATTAGAACGATTTTCAGTTTGAATATGCGGTTAACAAAGGAAATGGAACTTATTCTTGGAAAACTGAATTGATTGCAAAAAACTGCACCTCGTTATCTCTTTCCGTTTATGTTGTACGGTAATCAGTATTGAAACCGCAAGTAAGAGTACACTTTAACCATTTCTGGTTTTGGTAGAGTGTTGTAGATATGATTATATGATTCTTGTCTTGAAGGAAAATAATATAAAGTGTGTTAAGCTAAGGTAAAGAAAGTATATGTTTAAGGGCTTAGCTCTGATGCGGCTAGTCTGTTTAGTCTCATTCTTCTGAACAAAACTGGGATAAGAGACAATGACAGCTCTGATACCTGAGTCTGATGGAAATACTGATCTAAAATTGATCCATTTTTCCAGACTATTCTAGTTTTTATCATCTTTGGTTTTCTTGTAATCCTCTTGGTTCTTGTCCTCAGTATGTATACCCGTATCATCAGTCGTCCAACTTGAAGAAGGCCAAACTCTTTACACTTCCTGATTTTACGTGACGAGGTGCTATCGAAAACCACTTGCTCAGCTGAGTCAAAAACGTGCCCAGACAACACGTAAGTGTACGACATATGTGCACTATCCTTGCATAAGCCGTACATGTGCACATGTGCATTTGTGTGGATGATGAACACATACATAACCCATGCATAAGCCGTACACGTGAATTTGCGTGGATGAAGCACACATACATAACCCGTGTATGTGCACATGTGGATTTGCGAGGGTTATGCACAGGTATATAACCAGCGACTAAGTCGTGCATGTGCACATGTGCATTTGCATGGATAAAGCACACATTTATATAACCGTGCCTAAGCCGTTACGTGCACATGTGCATTTGCATGGATGAAGCACACATTTATATAACCCGTGCTTAAGCCGTTATATATACATGTGCATTTGTGTGCATGCAGCGCACGTACGTAACCCGTGATTAAGCCGTTATGTACACATGTGCATTTGCATTGATCCAGCGAACGTACGTAACCCGTGCTTAGGCCGTTATGTGCACATGTTCATTTGCATGGATGAAGCACACATTTATATAACCCGTGCTTAAGCCGTTATGTACACATGTGCATTTGCATGGATCCAGCGCACGTACGTAACCCGTGGTTGAGCCATTATGTGCACATGTGCATTTGCATGGATGAAGCACACATTTATATAACCCGTGCTGTAGCCGTTATGTACACATGTTCACTTGCGTGGATGCAGTGCACGTACATAACCCATGCTTGAGCCGTGCATGTGCATATGTACATTTGCGTGGATGAAACATTTAAATTACCGGTGCTTAATTTGTTGTGTGCACGTGTGCATTTGCACGGCTACTGCACGTGTGTATGAGACGTCCATAATACTGTGCAAGTGTATACTTTTACTTTCATTATTTTACTCCCATTCTCTCAACAATATAAACCTCCATTTTTAGTAGGTGTCGTTTTTCCTCCAGGCGGTGTTATAGAGACTTTTCGACGAATGAGAGCTGAATGATTGTAAAAACTCCATAACGTCCCCTGAGCTAGGATACAAGATCAACAGGTGACAGCACTATACTGATGTAACTACTGTCAGACAGTTCATAGGTTTACAAAATTATTTTCGTGACCGATTACAGCAGAATATGTTGCGTTATTTGTTACTTGGCAAACATGTCAAAGATACTACCTAAAGCTTTGCTCCTTGCAAATAATAAACTCCAAAAGTAAAATTCTCACTGACAATTATTAGATATATGTGATATACTTTGAAGGTGATGTCTTGGTGTTATAGATGGTGTTACTGGCACCAAATATATAAACTTTTTTTTGTTGCATCTCGAATATGCTTTTACATCATTTCTGCACTATGCGGAAATCATCTGTGTCCTAGATGTTAGTCATATGAGTACTGCGTGTAAATCATCTCTTTCCTACATGTAAATCACCTGGGTACTGCGTATAAATCACCTGTGTGTTACGTGTAAATCATCTCTGTACTACATGTAAATCACCTGTGTGCTACGTGTAAATCACCTCTGTCATACATGTAAAGCATCTGGGAACTGCACGTAAATCACCTATGTGCTACGTGTAAATCACCGCTGTCCTACATGTAAATCACCTGTGCACTACATGTAAATCGAATACGTGCTACTTGTAAATCACCTGCGCGGTAGCTGTATATCACTTGTGCAGGACGTGTACGTGTGCATTGCACATGTCTTGTGCACGTGAAGATGTTGAATAGGACTTGTGACGTATATGTGCATTACATGTACAGGCCTGCATTTATACAGATGATGCACATGTTGCATCGGTGCAATTGTACATGTACTATACGGATACTGTACGTGTATTGTGCTGTCTGGGTGCCTGGTCTGTAGCTTTGTTGGCATAAACAAATGCAATTGACCAGAGCTGTAAGTTGTGGTGCACTCATGGATATCTTATCTTACGTGGAAACTGACATAGCAACCATAATGTATCCTCAAGTATGAAATTGAAAATATGATAATATGAAAATAAGGGAATCTGACGTGAAATAAGGTAGAAAGATCTAGCTGACGCTCAAGTTTATCAAAGTTCCTTGAAAGGAAGAAGTTACAAATATGTATCACAATTGAGTTTTAGACTAGATAAGAACTGTTGATATGAATATGGAGATAGGTTGTGCGATATCAAAAGTAACATTTTTTGTTCAGTGACTGCTGTGGAGAAACGCTAACAAACGTCCAATACGCCAAAATGAGTAACTGGCTTGGCTCTGTCTAGCTTTTAGTCATGGATCCTCAGAGATGCAGCGATTCCTTATAACATTTTCTCAATATAGAAAACAAATAGAAAGGTATATGTGAAAATAGTGAAAATAGAAACATGGACGTAAAAATTTACAGAGCTATCTGATAACATGTTGTCAATATAACATATTATTATGTTATACGTTATTTCACACTAATATGTTTTTGTAACATATAACTATTTGTATATATGGTGAAATATGATAGTGTACATATGGCTGCGTATTATAAAACAAATTTTATAATTCAGTTTCAAAAATCACTCAAGTATTTTTGGTAATCCTGCATTTATCAGTTAAATATTTGTCCATTATGTGACTGCCTGATGAACGGCATTCTATTAGGACAGAAGCGACTTCAAAGATTTGCTTTAATCCTGTATGCTATTTTGTATAAGAAAAAGTTTGAATACTTAAAATTGATAATCGAACATAACTCTAGTAATTTTGTTTAATTGTTTTTCTTTTAATATTTTAATCGTACCACTGTAAGCTTTGTATTCCACATGGAAAGTTTAGTATGGAAGTTTTAGTATTACTTTCGAATGTTCTCCTTTTGTCTGTAGTTTTTATGAGCACTCAAACATCCATTGTAGAAGCTTTTAAGAATAAATCGTAGAACAGACGCCCCGGGTGACGTACAATCCTTTCACCAGCATGCACAGTACGTCACCTCGGGGAAATGCCTTTGACATAAATTCTGGTTGTTCTTCCAAGCTACTATACGCGCCAAACAAAGTCCCTCCCTTTTCCGTTACCAGAAAAGCAACCAAGCGATACGTAAGCATGAACCAAGTAGTGGTAACTACGGAAAAACACACACATACGTACACACTGTAAGTAGGTAGAAACAACACTATGCGAAACGGAAGGAAAGGCATGTGCTTTTAGAAAGCGTTCACGAAACTGAGGTTTTAAGACCTCCCCCTTAGTCTCACGAGACACGTTGACATCTTACTTGTCTCCCCTTTTCTTTTCATGTATGTGTAGTAGACGAGTAGGTAAAAAGGAGAAATAAACACTCCTTCGTAGTAAAACTAGAAAAGCTAAAATTTTAGTCGCACTTCAGATATGTTTCTGAGTTGATAGTGGATTCAAAATACAAAACTCCGAGAACAATCTGAGAGGTAATTTACATCGTAGTCAGCAGTTTCTTAGAGTACCGTTTCTGGTTGGGAGAGAGTAGGGAGTGAAGGTTAGGGAATAGAGCCAAGGAAGGGGGAGGTTGGTACCAGATGGAGCCAGAGAAGAGTGTGTCGCACAACTTGACTGTGACAATTAACCCGGGTTTCCTCATCCCTTTCTTCTTCTGTTGCTTGTGCTTCTGAACTTGCCAACAATTCTTCCAGATTGCTGTGCTGGGATTTGGGAATCCGGTGGTGGCGCCGGTGGCTGATTCCATTCTCCGTTAACTGAGAGACAAAGTTTCTGACTTTTGAGTTCCATTCACTTCCACACTTCAAACAGATTCTATATTCTTGTCTGTACGAACAACTTTCCGAAAGATCGAAAGAAAAAGTATTTGGTTACATATTCATATAAGATTAGAAACTAATTGGATATTGAGGGCTAATTGGAGCTTCCTATCAGTTGCAATATCACCATCATAAAGTATTATGTTCAGTACTCTTTTGATCATGATATTTTCGTAAAAAATCATCTCTAAGGCTGAAAAATGAAATACGGATTTTCAATTTAAAAGCATAAAAAAATTAATTTTGTTATAATAAGTTCTTATGATAATTTGTGTGCAAAGGTGATTACGTTACTAACAAGAGATTAGAAACTCTATGTAGGAAGTAATCAAGCATTATATTCATTTTCATTTGATTACACACACACACACACACACACACATATATATATATATATATATATAGGGAGAAAGAAAGAGAGTGGGGGAATATAAGCTACCTATAAAAAATTAATATTTATAGGTATGCTCATGTATGCTAGTAGAAAAGAAAACACTCAATATTAAGATCGATAATAGAAGATAAAGTAATACATAGAATTGTCTTACAGAATTGTCACTATGACGTTACATTTCAAAATTTGTTGTATTAGTCCCTTATATAATTTTATATTATAATTTTAAATTACTTTTCTTCGTATTCTCCCGTTATACCTTCCATACTGAATTCGTGCAAATGTATGAACGATTCATTTCTTTAGATGCAATGACCCGAATGACATATATATATATATATATATATATATATATATATATATATATATATATATATATATATATATATATTCATATTGTGTCTAGCAGAATGCTACCTACATACTACGTTCGGTAATATAATGTCAAACGATTCAAAGGGAGTCCCGGCTTCGATCATTGACATGACCTCATGTGGCTCGGATCCTACGTTAAGGTGTAGATCCATGTGTCTTGGAATCGGCCTTGAACGCAATAACTCGGAATGAACGAACCAACAATCAAACGAGTCAAAAGTTAAGTTTCTCAATTCCCCATTTCCTCACTGCATAATCTCCAAAGTTCATGCAACTGATTGCGATATTTCTATTCATTACATCAGAAAGACTTTCTAATACAAAATTACTTGTACATTCAGTCAGTACTGTGTAAAGAAAGGTTTTCTGTTCCACTTTTGTTTGCCACATTGGATTTGTATCTTTCTTCACTTATTCGGTTAATTCAAATAGTGAAACTTATTTTTGTATATCAAAATTAATTTATGTACTTTATTATGTGCCCTTAGATATGGGTTATAAACATCTTTTAAGCTCTGAGTTAACCATATTAAGTTTTCCTATTTCCGTTCGATGTAACCTTTCCATGTTCTAGGAGGTGAATAGGATGTCCCTGAAGTAAAAACCTAGCATGTTTCAAATGCTATTACATTCAGTTTAATTCTTGAAGAGAAAACATTGAACAAAAATATAAATAATCCTTCTCTTTTATTTCTTCAGAGTCGAAACACAATGCGACTCAAAAGGGTTTTCTTTGACACCTCATTCGTGAGTTACCATCTAAGCGAATTCGTAACTACGCTCATCAACATATTTAACAACATATGCAAGTATTTAACTGCTTAAACAGTGGTGGCATTGGAAGTTAAGAAATATTTCCACAAGACGGTAGCAGGAAACTATTTTACTAGTAAATCCATGACTATACACTTTCGATGTTGTGTACTTTGAAATTCTATAACCATGTCCAGTTCAGACAAAATGATAGTCAACTGAATTTATTTATATTCAAGTTTTGAACATTTCTTTTACCAAAATTATAGGTCGAATGTTGTTCCTTAAAATGTTATTGCCGAAGACAGAGCATAGTTATTACAAATGATGCTGGATCTCAACCTTACAAGCAATTGGATATATATATATATATATATATATATATATATATATATACATGCAGTGATTCTTCCTGAACACAGGCCAGTTATTTTCTACTGATTGTCTTATCACAATTTGCTGCTTGCTTTCTTCGCAAACAAGCCTGGAATTAACAAAAAACACATGGAAACAAAAACGATCGATCGCAGGAATACTATACGGTGACTAGCGTAAACTTTGTGATCACTTGCCTAACATCTGGTATGTCCGCTTTCGTTCGCAGGATGGGCGTTTGACATCTGTACTTAACTTTTGTCAATTCCCCGAAGGTGAGCGATGAGCTCGGATCTGATGTTCAAAGACATCACAAAGGTGGCAGTAATGATGGCAGTATTGTGATTTTTCGAATCAACAAAGTTATGTCTTTACTCAGCAGTAGAAGGACGACGGGTACATGCCTATTCCAGCGGTGCTGTTAACATTGATACACGTATGAGACATGTGGAACGCCCGTATATTACAGTGTAAAATAAAGTATGTGATCAGACATACTTACGCTTTGTCTATTTTTAGAATAGCCGTTGTTAGAATAGCCATTGTTGGAATGTCTATTGTTAGAAACGTGAATAACCATTTCATTTTCTTTGCTTTGGTGCTGGTTCCGTCATCCTTTTCTTACCTTCGGAATACACTAACCACGACAATTCAAAAGTACCTGACAAATTGAGCAGTTTCCGACATGCTTGTTACCACTTATCTGGTCGTCACAATCTGGCCCCAATCATACTCTGATATACCAGATTCCTCAATTCTCGCATAAGTATCGTACTCAATAATTAAATGAGATCCCTGCTACTGTCCGGCGAGCATTTCTGCTGTGCTCTTACGTGAGTTCAATGACTTCCTTGAGAAAAATATGGGGTTGTCATAAAGTTTCGGCTTGTGAGCGTACGTTCATCCATGACTATGGTGCACTACAAACAGTTGTTTATTCTATTTTTCTACCTGATGCCATTCCTTCCTATTCTCTAATGATACTCTATGCTATTTTTCTAGTTGTAAAAATGTACTGCTGTGTATTGGCCAGTAGGTAATGACTGTATACAGAGATTGATCATCTTCCATCTCCATAAATTTAAGTTGTTGCTTTCCATGATATTTCAACTGGCGATCTCATGGCCAATGGTATGGGCCTTTGAATGGCATACAGTACTTGCTGCAACAGACTCCCAATGGATCATTTATCGTGAGAACCCAATATGGTGAAATACCCCATTTGAGGAGTCGAAAATCACAATAATCCATGGGCTATTAAGGGGGGATGTCCTTGTTTTGGCTGCTTACGAGAAACTTGCCAACCAACTCTTTGCTATTGCTCGCAAAAGTTTAATTTTTGGTCGGTAGATATGTATAGTAGGTCTGCGTTTCTGTGTTAATTTTCCCCCCTGAATCTTCCCCTTTACGCATATTGCATGGGCTCAAATTTCTAGCACAGACCTAAAAATGTTTGTATCTTTTTCTTGGAAACTACTGAAGAGACATGTTTAATTTTTATATCACGCATCCTACACTAGCTGGTAATGCTACTGAACTATTTAATAGGATTATTTTTCTAGTCTACATATAAAGCTAATAATTATTTTTAAATAATTCGCAAAATTTTATTAATGTGATTTTTTTATATTCATCAAACAGTAATTGAGAGAAATAAACGAACTATGCTATAATTCTAGTTCAGTAAATAGAGGTACATGTGAGTAAGATTTGTGCAAAATTTGACTAGTTTAGCGTTAATAATTTGTGAGAAAATGGTACATGAATGTCCAAAAATGCATCTTTGAGAAATTAAAAGTTTAAAATTTACAATGGATTTTCATCAATAAGGAGGACCACAGCATTCAGAAAATACCATAACCATATTCTTCGTCTTTGGCTATGACTTCTTCAGCCTTCCGACACCTTCTTTTCTTCATTCTTGACTCCTTGGTAAGCTTCAGGATTGCCAACTCAGGTTTCGTTATACACTTTCTGTTCATGTCTCGCAGTAAGTTGGAGGTGTACTTACCGTTTGAAATTTCAATCTTTTCCAGAACACAAGGTCTTGCTTCACGGCCACTACTAAAACACAGAACAGCATCATGCACTGCAATTTGTACCATTTATGAACCCGCAAATTTAGTTTCTAGGAATCGTTGCCATATCAGTGCACTGGAACTTTCATTGGGGTTCTGTTTTCCCATACAAACACTTTCCCAAAAGGGTGGGATCCGCAAGAGCTCTGTAGATAGGTTTGATAGCATCCATCACTGAAGCACGCAATGAATGCTTATGTTCATAATATTCTTCAGTTGCTTAATATCTGTTATACCCACACCAGAAATTTCTCCTTTGGGACAAAGCGTATGCGTTGGTTTCTCGTCAATTGAATATTTATGAAAGTAAGTTGCCCATACTGTTTTCAGCATCTCCTGCAGGTTAACAACGTTTTCCCTGATAACTTAGAGGTATATTATGGGAAAGTAATCAATTTCTTTTGCACTAAGTTTACTAACACAGACATAAGGAAAAAGAAGAACTGTGAATTCAAAACAGTAAATAACAGTAAGCCAAATGATCTGTGTATTCCTTTCGGAACGATAAAGCGAAAGTCTATTTACCAGATCATTACAGAAGATTGGGATGATGAAACAACCTGGAATGAACGTTGAAACGGAAAATAGATATTTTTAAGGCTGAAAATTCAACGGAAGCGCACAATAATTTGTATTTCTACAAAGGGAATCTCATGTCGTACGAACATGAAACTTCCAGCAATAAAACTTCAAAGAATGTAGGTTCTGAAAATGCTACTTGCTAAAAATCGAAAATTTCGACCCCAAATAGAGGCATACCTCCTTAATGGAAATATCTGGAATGGATAGCATTGATACAAATAGCAGCTGCTTTACCTCGGAAGAACGTGATCGAATTTTTGGTCATGTAACTTGAAACTTTGTTCTAGTGCAATTCCAAACGATTAGTAATCCTTACCACGCAATGCTGGTATTTCGTTCAAACCTTCGATAGAATATGTCCTTGATAATAAGTAACTCAATTTCCACATTCTTTCTAGTCCTTATGAATCTTAAGCTACCCTTTGCAGCAAAAGACAGTAATAGTTATACGTTTTCAAGGAACGTTCTTTGCAGTGATTCACAAAGTTACTCGTAAATTGAAACCTTTAAGTTTTACGTCCCACGATTATGCCACCTAGGCAAAAGGAGACAGTGATGATGAGAAATGAATGAAAAAGTGGAATGAAGAAAATGAGAGGAAACGAGAGAACCCTGAGAGAACCCAAACGCGCGGTATTGTCCACCACAAAGCTCACTTGGTGAGATCTGGGATCAAACCAAGGACCCTATGCACCAGTGGTGAACGCTCTACCACTGAACCACTCCAAACCTCACTCGTAAATTGATATTTTTCATGAACATCTCTTTGGTGATGTTCCTAACTTTCCAACAATCTTTTAAGTAAATATATGTTTCCTTCATTGTCACAACAAATTTCTAGTTGTCATCAACTAAGTTACACTCATATAATATTCTTTCCTACTTATTTCTCTTCTTATATGTTGTGTGTTAACGCGTTCACTCTAGCATAGCGGAAAATTTGCAGCCGCAAATTGTGATGAATTTCATGCTTCACTGTTGATTGAGCCTCTTGTATTGCTTGTGCATTATATGTTGAGATAATGGATTCTTATACAACCACCATATATAGAATATTCTTTAATGTAGGCCATTTGAGTTTCAGCTATGCCTTCTTTGGATGCGATTTGGTGTAGTATGGGAGAATGCTGTGCACAACGTTTACCTATCACATTAGTTGTACTAAAATTCCGACTAACAAGGAACCCTAGGTATCGATCACAGCCCAATGTTCACGAAATTTTGCATATAGATTGCCTCGGGAACTGCATTGTAGCTGCGGTGTCCAAGGCGGTGAGAGATTAGTTCTCGAGAGAGATCAATAGCGCAACGTCACTACATTAAAGACATGGTGAGAAAATGCACGCTTTTCTTTAAAACTGGCCATTGTAGCGACAACAAATGAGCATACATGGATACGTGATGGTAGATATGATCTATTAAAAGTGATAAAGGAATATCTGCCATCTTGAAGAGGCCATGTTGAAGCTGGTGCGATTGGTGTAAATGAGAAGAAGAAGTCATACGATCTATCAATTTGAACGTAATTAGACGCAAAAACCTATTGGTGAAGTCTGTTATGGGGTTACATTATTCCTGTGCTTTTGGTAGAGTTTGTGAATGTCTTTACTCCGTTTCCAGCAACGCCTTTGCGACCTGCCAAATGTTGTCTTGAGGATCAAATGCGACGTTGCCAAATGTATCTGTGTCAGAGAAATTAATCTTTCGCACCGAGACTTATTCGTTTCATTCATTCGATATCCTACGGTTTCCTCCCGTCATATCATTGTGATTTTCGAACACAATACATTTCACTGTCAGTTCATTGACCGACCTTCACGGGTTCGGGCAACAACTAGGTGCCATTTTCCCCCCAAGCAAAACCAACTCGGCCCGGGCACGTGGTGCAAATGAAATGAGTCAGATTGCCAGTAGCAAAGCAAGAATCTCGCGTTCACAATGCGCAACTACCTGTAGTTACATTGTAGTTTGGTAATACCAGTTTATTACATTTGTAAATACATACTGTCAACTGCAGCATTATTATGAAGATTAAATACGTCACATTGGCCCATCCACACCAATTACATGTTGTGTTTGACACAAATCACGTAGTGCTAAAATTAAATTTCGCTCTGTTTTTCTAGTTACACTGATCCCACTCATAGCGCTCCATATCCTCAATTTGCTCGAGTGTCATGAGATACAATTGGCTCTTCTTGTACCTAAACCACTCTACCAGAAGTACATAAATAATGTATTCCCACAACAGAATTCACCAATAGGTTCTTGCATCTATTTACGTTCAAATTGGTGTATCGCATGACCCGCTTCTCATTTACACCAATCTCACCAGTTTCAACATGGCCTCTTTCAAAATGGCAAATTTATCACTTTTAACAGCTCATATTTATCATCTCGTATTCATGTATGCTCATTTTCTGTCGTTATAATGACCAGTTTTAAAGAAAAACATACATTTTCTAACTATGTCCTTAATATAATGACCTTTCATTTTTGATCTTCCTCAAGTTCTAGTGTCCCAACGTATTGGACACTGCAACATTTCGGCTGTGAGTTTCCCTAGACACTCTTTCTATATACAAAGTTTCATGAACATTGAGCTTTGATCGATACCTAAGGTTCCTTGTCAGTTCTACTATGCGGGAAATAAAAAATTTCGAATGGAAAAGAATCATGATGTATTCTTCTGAAAACTACTCTTTTCGGCGGAATTTTGGTCTCTAAAGCAACTAAAGTGTGCTACACCCCAATTGACAGATTGATACATGTGTACGTGTGCAGTTTTGTACCTCTATTTAACCTGATTTGGCTTGTGCCACTGTTTGCCGGTTGCCCGGATAGAAACAGATCAATCTCTGTAGGAAACGGGGACCCTGTAAACCTCTGGAGAATGCTTAATACGCGTATTTCTTTTCAAAAAGTCAAATATTTCGAAACAGTCAATAAAGAAGACAAATATTCTCATTTGGTTATGCCCAAAAAGGATTTTATTGATCATTAAACTCAATATACTCTAATCATAAATTAATTTTCGTAATGCTTCTCTTCGTTATTGAAGGGGGATGCAGTGGCTCAGTGGTAGAGAGTTCACCTCCGGTGCTTGGGGTCCCTGGTTCGATCCCAACTCGCGCCGTGTGGACTTTGTAGTAGATAAACACCATGCTCGTGGGGGTTCTCCCGTTTGCTCCCACTTTCTTCATTCCACCATTTCATTCATCTCTTGTCATCACCGTCTCCTTTAGCCTAACCGGCATAACCGTGTGACGTAAAACTTAAAGATTTCATTTTCATTTTCTTCGTTATTGAAGTTATATATAATAAAACTTAACATTGTTCTGACACCGAAAAGTAATGTAGAAGATATCTTAGAATGATTTTCCTTTTGTAAATAAAAGTAACTTATAAAGAAATCTCGATATTTTTCGTGTGGTTTTTCGGTTTGGTGAAGAAACATACATAGCTTACTACTCAAATACACTGTCAAACAACCTAATTTTGAAATTTCGAAAATGGTTGAAATTGAGCACTTAATAGAAATATCGAGAAGAATTTTCTTTTCTGAATTTCATTCAGTTTCCCAAGCATACGTTCAGTCTTTTTTGTAGAGCCCGAACTCAAACCGGTGCTGGTGGAAAACAACCGTTTTCTATTTTAACGTTAATCGTTATAACACAGAAACAGTAAGAGATGTCAAGAAGTACGAGTGTTTTCTTCTTTCTTTTGTTTCTAATTTGTTAAGTGTCTGAAAAAGATACCCACAATCTCCAGTGTAATTCAACTGAAGTTGAACCTTTTAGTACTACTTCAGGCTTTACAGTTGATAACCATACAACAAAACTTGTAATAGAGAATGATAAGCTATTTTATTGAATCGGTTCAGCATCCCAAGTACATTCTACTAAAGCCATAAGTGGTAGAAAATTACTAGTACTTGCAGAGTCAATGTTGATTTCCGTAAGGTAAAAATGATAAGAGATACCGAGAAACAGTTTTCCCGATTAAATTCAGCCTCCAAAGAATAGATTCCATTTCCTCTTATAACCCTCTATTAATCCGTAAGTAGTAGAAATCAAATATTTGTTTCCAATATTGATCGGCAGAACCAAAATTCTAATAGATAAAGACAAATGGCTTTTGAAACGACTCAACCGCTTGAGAAAATATCGTATCTTCTACTATATTTCTCTAAAAGCATCGGACGTTGTTATTTGCTATAACCTCCAATCCAGCTTCAACAGTGACCACCATAGAGTAAAAACGGTTAAATATAGTGATTGATGACATTCTGATATGGATTCAGACTGTGTGTATGTAGACAACCACTAGAGCCCTCTGCTGATGTTGCCATACTTCGCCTTGTCTACGCATTGCACAATCTATAAAGAAATATTTGCCCCAATCAGTTACAGATGTATGTGTTTTCAGTGATACAAGTGGTGATCATACAATACCAAAAATGCAATCATACAATTACATTAATGCTTCTCAGTCTGATCGTGTCATAACGGTTTACCAGTATACAGCAATGTTTGCCTGTCAGAGGTCACAGTTTTTACCATGTGACCGAAATTTTGTTATAATCAAACGAGAACTCAAACGACACAATCGCATTTATTTACCAGCACAGTATAACCACATGATTACGAATGCAAGAAATTCTGATACTCCATTTCAGGTTTACGAAGGTGTCAATGAAGAAATCTTAGATTTTAAACATTGACGGTAACCGTTTTACAAGAAATCTTCAGGTAGCATGGTGGACAAAACAGTGAAATTCCAAGTACGTAAATAAAGACACTGTTTATAAAGCAGAATCTGTAGGTTATGTGCAAGCTCATAAGTTTATAAATGGACTAAGAACTGATATTTTTCGATTACCCAAAAGTAATGTCACAAACGTTCCACTGCGAACGTCAAAGGCATACGATTAGCAAGTCCCGATCAATCAGAAAAAGATCAACGATTCTTCACAAATCATCAAATGCATACCTGACCAATACAAAAAGTTTTATAGGATGATTTGCTCATGGAAAATCACTGACCAAGAAACTGTAGAAGATGAAGATGCAGACGGATAGGACCCTATGTAAACTCATTCTATTTTGACAACGTATTTTGCTACGTATTTTGTTCAGCTGTCTATTGTATGACTTTTCTTGCTGTACAAATAATATGTGCTTTACAAAAAAAAAAAAAAAAAAAAAAAAAAAGAAAAACAGAACGGTGACAATAAAATTGTTAGAAGCCTAACATGCGTGATAGTTCGGATACATATATCCCAGATTAACATAGAACATTGTATTCAGCATGTATATTTTCATAGCTTTCTATCATAAACTGCACATTACATATCCTACTCACAATTACAATTGCGTCCAACTCTAATTGATTGGAAAAAGGGAATATTTTTTCCATTTTTAAGCTTATCTGACCAATTGCAGTGCTGCAATACAAGATTCTTCATCTTGTCTTAGTGTTTGTTAGTTCTTTTGCTACAAGTAATCAATTATACACTTTTTTGCAACAAATACAAACAACGCCTCGAGAAGGTTTTTTAGCGTTTTTGAAAACTTAGGTCTGATGCACTTATTCCCTTTTTCCAATCAGTGATTCAATTATAATGCATAGGTATTTAGTATTTAGTTGGCAGCAATGTTCATATGGGCTATTTATCTTGTAAAACTTCGCATGTTACATAGTGGGAATATGGTGGGAACGTACAGTATATTTCCTGTAAATACTGATCCGAGGGTCATAAGGATCTGGGTCTATTTTTCTCGGGAAGGCAGTCTAGTTTTTATGTGAACATAAATGTACCTCGCTTTAAGCCGGAGCTGGTACAATTCTACCACTTCGTGCTTCAATACTGATTTTCGTAGAGTACAAGTGGTAGCACAGAAAAAAAAACTGTTTTCAATGAGGATTCCTGGTCCAAACGGAAATTTCTATCTTCCAACTTATACCTTTATTGAAAGCAGGAGGTCTGTCCCGTTTAGCTTCAATATTAAACGATCATAGTTTGAAAGCCTTCTATAGTTTCACAATTAGAAACAAAACTCACTTGTTTTTGAGGGCAAATCAGACATACAAGTCTATATACGATGTAATTTTCTAAGCATTCAACTTCCTTTTGGATACACTTTCCCCGTCAGTGGACAAACTTCTGCGTTCAAAGAGAGGGAGAGAGAGTTAGATAGGAAGAGAGATATCCAACGATATCTACAATACTGGTATTCCAGATTCTCATGAAGGATGTAATCAGCTGGTCCAAGGGTAATTCTCACTACGTTTGCAACAGTAACTTCAGAAAGGCGTATATTCTCACGAATGAATGCGTAACAAAGTTTCCATCAATGATAGCTATCAACAGATGATTTAACCGTTATTCATCAATAACGGAGCTTGCTCTTCTTCAAATATAGCTTGTATCCATGGCTGGGCTGGTCCATTCTCCTGTTAATTTCCTTCGGTTTTACAATTTCTCATCAGAAAAAAAAATCTCGGAACGGTGCTTCTGTAAGGTTCAATTCTCTCGCAGAAGTGTGCATTATTGCCATAGTGTCGTATGTCTCACGCTTATTCTCTTATTTGTTTTAAGCTACTGGTTTCTGCTTTATAAATACCTTTTCGCGCTGTAGTGCATTGATCCAATCACATTCAATATCTACGTAATTTGTCCTTATCTATCGAATCACTTTGTATGTTATGTGTAAAATTGAGTGCTCTAAAAGAAACGATTGTTAGACTAACGTACAATAAAACTACATAGAGTTGCTGTAAAGCTACATGCCACTATTACTGTGAATGTAGCAAGACATTTTATAAAATATTGGCTTTTCTAAAAAGGGTTATTTTTCAATAAGGTTACAACATGTAGGCATGCTTCATGAATTGAAATATCTGATTAATTTCTCCCCGTGGAAAGAGAATAATTGCTCTCAGTGTGTGTGTGCCTGTAATTTTGAATGGAAACTGATAAGAAAGGAGATATGCTTACATTGTTAAATAACAATACAACTGATTAATATTGAAGGTAAACTGAAGATAAACAAATTCATGACCAGTCGGTAATTAGTATGTCATCTGAGAGTTACAGTACAATATCGCAAAAAAGAGTATGAACTATCATAATAAATACCGTGTCAAAGAATTTGAATCTGGCAAGAAAATGACAGTATTATTTGCTAGAGGAATATTAATTGAATTTTGATTTTTTGTGTATAAAAATCTGAGTAGCGTAAATATTATCACTCAGTTATTAGTATCCTTAATTTTGACGTCAGTTCCAATCGGTTCATAAGTCTGTGCGTCACTTACTGTTAGATATATCGATTTGTCGATCAATATTTTCAAATATGAAAATATTGATATAAAAAGTATCACTGACGGATACCTATGTTGATGAATCTTCATATTTCATTACTCTCAATTTTTGATATCTGATATTATAATAATTTTCGATATCATGATGTTCTTAATATCCAGTAGATTTATATATTTCGGAAGTTTGATTTTTAATTCTTCAATATTTTGATATTCTATGTTTCCATACTTTTGAGAATTCGATATTTTGGTATTCTGTACACTGAGAAAAAAAAATGTAGGTGGCATACTTAAAAACGTAGGTTACATTCGTAATTCCTGTAGTTTCTGGACTTAACGTACAACCGTATATAACATCCTGCAGCAAACGTATAGCTGAAAAAGTATGTATTATACGTACTGTCTGCACAAGTGCAATGACGTCATTCGTGTGACGTTATCTGCAGTAACAATTATATACGGAGGTAATATCTAGCTTTGTGACGTCAGGGTCGTATGTAGCATGTGGGTTAATAATGACGACATACACTGACTATCAGGACGGAGCATGATTTCAAGAAGTATGCAATATACGTTCTGTACGTATGTTTCTTGCGTTCAACCCCGAGACAGCATCTATATTGTACTTGTGCCCCATACGTACGACTAGATACAGTATACGTATTGTACGTATGTATTATACAGATTTTCCTTATGTCGCACACAGCTTGTCCAGATACAGCATACAGAATATCCGTATGCACCATACAGAGTGCATATATGTAGCTTACAGACTGTCTGCATGCAGCATATAGATTATACGTATGTCGCGTACAGGTTGGCCATATGTAATGTATAGATTGGATGTATATAGCTAATAGGTTGTCCATATGAAATATACAGATTTTACCTGTATCGAATACGTATTGCCTTCTTGTAATGTATGGATCGGACATATGCAGGATCTAGAGTGTACGTATAGTGCACCATTATTAAAGTGCTGCAACATACTGCAAAGTGCATGATACATTCTTACTGTAATGTTGTCAAATATTGTTTTACTCTGTATGAAAACAAAAATAGCTTAAAATATGGTTGATCTCCTTTGTGCCAATAATAATAAAATTAACAATACTACACTTTTCAAATCTTAGTTTGGAGCAGTGAAACTGTCCAAAGAAATGTATTTACCTGCAGGGTGTCCTATAAGTTTGGGCTTCCTGCTAATTCGTTGGAAAGCTACTGCAAAGTCAAGTGTTGAAAAGTGACACAAGCGTTAATTTTAAAATTATGGGCACAACCACAAAGGAGGTTAACCATATATTAAACTATTTTCGTTTCCATACAGAGTAAATCAATATGTGATATATTACTGTAAGAATTTATCATATGGTTTGCAGTTAGTTAGTTGCAGCACCTCAATAATAATGCAAAATGCACAGCCTTATACAATCCTATATTCAAACTCAAACAAGATTTACGTACAATCATTTATTAAGCTGTTATCATCCATTGCTTGTACGATATAAAGATTATTTTACCTCATTCTTTTCCTTAATAGTATCTTCTACTAAAGTGCAGTTGTTACCACAAGAGGCCTGAATAGAATTTTCCAGAAATAACTTCTCTGTACATTTTAATTAACAGGTTTTTTTTTTTTTTAAATGTCGCAATAATTAAAAGTGTGGTGTCAGCCGGAAACGCATTCGCTTACAATATTATTCCTACTCAGTACTCGCCATTAAAAATGAAACACCAAGAAGGAGACTGGGTAGATGCGCCAAAGTTCCCAGGCCGATACCTAATAGTAAGTGCAGAATACTCTTAAACGTTCGCTGTATTCGCTGTGTGACAACGTGGTGACAGCGGAGGCGTTGTGCAGCCATCGACTAAACATATTTATTCTTCCCTGCTATAGACATTCTGCAAATTTGGACTTTCCTGGATGCATCCTTCTTAGTGCAACATTTTAAGGAAAGAGCAATTTAACAGTCTCATACATTGCTTAAAGAAAGAGCAATGATTCTCAGAATTACTCGGAAGATATATATACACAATAATTTAAAACGGTTATTTCAAACTTTGCAATTCAAAGCACGAAAAGAACTATAGATAAAGGAACACTGATTTTAGCCAAATAGTAATTAGTAAACTCAATCACACTCAGTACCATTAGTTGCTTGGTGTTATCCGTAAGTCAGAGATCACGGTATCTCATTTCGTATAGATTTTTGCATTTGTTTAACGCTAAAAATGTATTTTATCGCTAATTGAACCCAGTACCATATATATACCGACAGGACGTACCTTAGTCACAAGGTGACATTAGTGAAACACTAAACTATTCGATTGACACCTGCGGCCTTGTCAACACTAGAGAAAGTTACAAAGTGATTAAGTAAATAC
This sequence comes from Thermobia domestica, assembly GCF_964235325.1. Classification (NCBI taxonomy): domain Eukaryota; kingdom Metazoa; phylum Arthropoda; class Insecta; order Zygentoma; family Lepismatidae; genus Thermobia; species Thermobia domestica. The sequence continues at coordinate 206,676,954 of NC_137455.1, forward strand.
GGAACATAGTTCATACAAAGTATAGCGATGTATGAAGTCTCCGTTTCATACGACTTGGATAAAGGATACATCTGAAATAGCAACAAAGAAATATATAATGATTTCTCTGGATAATTTGGATTAGTCCAGAATTCGAACACACACACGCTGGTAAGTCCAACATTTTTTTTTTTTTTTTTAACTTCTTTCTTCGGATTCCCAATAAAGTTGACTACTGAAAAGCTGAGTTATAGATTCTGTATTAAAACAACACCTTCGCTAGACATGTTCAGTATACACATTGTCTTACATACAGAACAATGCATTAGTTATTAATGCATGTCTGAAATAATAGTGCTTCGTATAGAATTTTACTTCATCCAATCGCAATAGCACAAAGATAAAAAATATTGCTAGGGATAATGTTCTTATTACAGAGAAAAAGAATTAAAATGACTTAACATTAACAATCATTTTCTTTAAACAGAGATAATATTTTATTATAATTTATGGAAGAAAGAAATAATTTGTAGTACAGTATCTTTATTAGGGTTATATATTCGTACAAAATAATGTAAGTACAACTGAGTCTGTCTTCAGAAAGGGCGTACTTTTAGCCACAACCTACACTGCTTCTTTTGACTGTCTTTCAAGCAGAATCCTGGTTTGATGCACGAAATACCTGCAACAAAAATCAGAAAATATTTAAAATGTTATATTCAGTGTGCTTAATTTGGTTGTACTTAACAATACAAAGTATCTTAACATTTTTGAGATTAAATGGACAAAATCTGTTAGGTCAGGTATGGACTTTTGGGTTGCACGTAGAAAAACTATGAAGTGTTTATTGATGCTGAACAACAACTCAAAATGTATTACCATTCAAAAGTAAGTGGGTACCTCAATGGTGTTCGGGCTACCATGGGGTACCTAATGTCTGTATTTTTTAGATATATGAAAATATATGTCTCTAAAATGTAAGGAACTGACATCTGTTTACCGAAAACCTCAACTCGGTAAGCCTTATGGATATCGAGATATGGGAAAATAAAGAGCGACACTATAGAACTGTGGAGTTTGCGTACTAGATGGTGCAGTTTCGGAAACGTAATTACGAGGGCTTACAACAACCTCAAAAGTAGTTTCAATTAAATACACTACACACACGCCCTGATGGGGGTTTTCGGGTACCATGATATTCCCAGAACTCTCATTTCTAAATATTCTAAAATATGTCTTAATAACGTTTTAAAGAACGTTAGAGGTGTGTGTTTACCGAAACCGCAAGTCGGTACGCCTAACAGTTACCGAAATATGGTGAAATAAAAAGCGACACCATAGGTACGTGGAGCTTGCATATTAGACAGTACAATTTAGAAAATTAATTAAAATATGACTATCAAGATATTGTCAAATAAAGGGAGGATCCATATAGTTATGGGGTTTTCGTGTTAGGTGGTAAAATTTCCGAAACCGGTCATGTAAAGTTAATAAGCATCAGTAGCAATTTCATCTTAAAATAATTAGGTATTTCCATGGAGTTTAAGAACATCATGGGGTCTACCAAGATTAAATTTTAAAAGTTTTGTAAAATATATTTTGACATTTGTAAAGAGTATTAGAAATATGTATTTACCTAAAAGTTCCAGCTAGTACATCTAGCAGCTAGAGAGACACCATACAATAAAAGCGTATTAGATCTTGAAATTTCAGAAAACAATTATTGATCCTAACAAAAGTTAAATAAGATGGTACTTATATGGGTTAAGTGAGAACCTCAGACTCGTCAGTACAATTTCGATCGAAAGATTAATTCAGCTCTAAATTTTCTTTGGACAATTCCAAGCGTTCATCGGGCTCTGAAATAAAGTGAACATTTTTTGTCAATATCTAATATAGCAAGCGAGATATAAGGAATTATGTATTTTATGACGTCGTAAAAATAGAGACCCACATGGATTTGTACTTTTGAGTATTTGCTGTAAGAAGAAGAAATTTCAGAAAACAACCGTATATACCTTAATAGACAATTAAATGGGCGGGGGCACAGTGGCTTAGTGGTAGAGTGCTTACCTCTGGTGTATTGGGTTCTTGGTTCGATCCACGGCCAAGTCAGTTTGTAGTGGACATCGTATTCGTGGGTTTTCTCGGGGTACTCTCCTCCCACCTTTGCATTCCATCAATTCTGTCAACAACATTCACTTGCTTTAATCATAATCTCCCTGAGACTAAAATGCATAATCGTGGGTCGCTACACTGAAATATTTCCTTTTATTTAATTTTAAAATTAAATAGGGAGTTAAGTATGATCGTATTTCTATGGGTTAAGTGAATACTCCAATAGTTTCTGCAAAAAAAAAAAAAAAAAAAAGATTAGTTAAATACCCTACCACTAAGCTACTGTGTCCCCGCCCACTGAATTGTCTATTAAGGTATATACAGTAGTTTTCTGAATTTTTTTCTTTTAGGAAAGACCCAAAAGTACAAATCCATAAAGATCTCTATTTTCACGTCATAAAATATATAATTCCTTATATCTTATTTACTATCTTAGATATTGACAGCGAATTTTCATTCTTTTGCACAGCTCGATGAACCCTTGGAATTGCCTGAAGAAAACCTAGGACTGAACTAATCTTTCGATCGAAATTGTACTGAGGTACTGATTTAACCCATAGAAGTACCATCTTATTTAATTTTGTTGCGACCAATAATTGTTTCCGAAATTTCAAGCTTTTATTTCACAGTGTTTTTCCAGATGTTAGATGTACTAGCTGGAAGTTTTGGGTAAATACATATTTCAAATACTGTTTACAAATGTCAGATTATATTTTCAAAAGCTTTTAAAATTTAATTTTGGTAGACTCCATGATGTTCTAACACCCCATGAAGATATCTAATTACTTTAAGATGAAATTGCTACTGGTGTTTATTAACTTTCCATGACCGATTTCGGAAATTTTAGCATCTAACACGAAAACCCCTTAACTGTGTTGGTCCTCCCTTTATTTGACAACATCTTGATAGCCGTTAGTCATATTTTAATTCAATTTCCGAATTGTAGCGTCAAGTATGCAAGCCCCACATACCTATAGTTTATTTTCCCATACCTCGGTATCCATAAGGCTTACCGAGTTGCAGTTTTCAGTAAAAAAAAAAAAATCAGTTCTTTACATTTTAGAGACATGTATTTCCATATATCTAAAACGCAGAAATTAAGTACCGCATTGGAACTCCATTGGAGTACTCACTTACTTTTGCATAGCAGGGTAAAAACGCCAGTGGTTCTCACTTTAAGGTTGAAAACATACTATTTTGTCTCTTCTCTGAGCATCGTGAATCTGTCGGAGCTGTACCATAGTTGGAAAGACTCACTGATCCTTCCTATAATGACCATGTAGTTAGAATTAAAAAAGGAGTAGCCGTTGGAGGAAAAACAATATTTTAAAATCCTTGCACCAGTAGTCGTCACCTTAAAATCAAAATGTTCCAGTAGTAGTCAGGATTTTCTACCAGTGTTCGTCACTCAAATAACTTGACATAATTTATTCAAAAACGCACTGTGTATCAGTTTAGGGTTAAGAATACAATATAAAGTAGTAAGCTTAATAACTTTGCATCACTTTTAGCACTCAAGAAATAAAATAAAAACGTTTTTACATACTTTTTAAAGCAATTTCAGAGAGAAAAATGTTAACTGAATTCAAAAGTTAACTGTATATCACTTCCACGTTAAGAGTACAATATTAAATACTATGTTTAATAACTATACGTCACTTTAAACTCTCAAGAATGAAAATAAACGTTTGTACATACATTTTAAAAACAATCTGAGAAACAAAATAAGTTAACTGAATTCAAAATTTAATTATACATCACCTTAAGCTTGAGAATACACTATAAAATACAGAGATTAATAAAAAATGAAATCTTTAAGTTTAACGTCCCACGATTATGCCGGTTAGGCTACAGGAGACGGAGATAATGAGAAATGAGTGAAATGGTGGAATGAAGAAAGTGGGAGGAAACGGGAGAACCCCGAGAAAACCCACGAGCACGGTGTTTGTCCACTACAAAGTCCACACGGCGCGAGTTGGGATCGAACCAGGGACCCCAAACACCGGAGGTTAACACTCTACCACTGAGCCACCGCGCCCCCCTGAGATTAATAATAATGCATTACTGAAGAATGAAAACAAAAATGTTTTAGCTACCTATATTGTATTTACATGTTACCGGTATTTCTCATTAACTTTTTTTTTTTTTTTTTTTTTTTTTTGATACCTCATGATCAAGTGTAGGGATGCGCAAGAGAAAATATTTGAGATTGTCTCCTCTCGAAAAGGTGCCGCGAAAGTTATGTCTCGTCTCGAAAACTGGATCCGTTTCTATTGGAAGAGCTCTATCTCGTCTCGAATTTCGTAACAAAAATTCTGTCTCGTCTTGTCTCGTGCGCATCCCTAATCAGGTCCATAGCCAAAAACTTCATTTCGGAGGGGGTTCGATAGGGCTTTGGGATATCCGAATTTAGATATAGATAATCGATATTGACAAACTATCGAAACTTGTTCGAAATATCGAAAAATACAGCAATATCGAAATATAAACAATATCAAAAATCGAAAATATAGAAATATGAAAGAGATCAAAAATATGGATATATCGATCAAAAATGGATATATGATCTTGGAATACGATTTGGTGGAATAATGAGGGAGAAAAATAATCATTGATTAAATATTAAATTGAAAAGAAATAAGAGCCTGACGCTCAAATACTTATCTATCCGGCACCCATCTTGATCCCCATAAAATATCATGAAGTGCTTGATTGATTCTAAACCCAATAATAGTAATAGTAATTTAACAACAAACACAGAATATATAATTTACGCACCTTGAAATGTAGAAATTAATGATTGTAATCCCCAGCTTTCCAATAGACGTTTGATTTCTCCAAATGAAGATTCGGATATCTTGTTTCTTCTCAAGCAATAATGGGTTACAATAATCAGTTGCAGTCCAAAGCCAAGTCACTAAGTTAAGCATGAAAATAAAGAATTCATTAGTTAGATGCATACAAAATCCTACGCATATAAATCCGAATCTACTTGTATTAAATTGTAAATTTAAACAAACTAAATTATACTACTTTGGAAAGCGTCTCCAAATATAATGTTTTCATTCTAAAGTGAAGGAATTTTTAAAATCGGATGACCCGTTTGCGCTGTACACTCGCTATGCGTCCAATGTGAAATGAAAATTCAACATTGCCATTTACCTGGACCCACAACGTAAGTGAGTGAAGTTACTGTCTTTTACGCTAACATGTCGATGGCCAGCCCCCGTTTCAAACAGTAACTTCATTCACTTATGTTGTGGGTCCAGGTAAATGACAACGTTGCATTTTCATTTAAAATTGGGTGCATAAAGAGTATACAGCACAAACATCTCGTCCGATTTTTTTTAAAAAGTGTTCACTTTAGATTGAAAACGTCATATTTCGAGATGTTTTTCCTCTTACATTTTGTTGTAACTCTGATAATAACAGAGTTATCCTATGTCAGGGAACGTTTGAGACATCCTGTATACATCATAAGAAGTTCCTTTCTAAATTCTACACGGATGTGGTTTCATTGAATGTGAGGTGGGTGATACACATTAGGCCTTTTGGGAGTACGTCACACGGACGACCGTAATTTTGTGTTCAAAATTTTTATGAATTGATGGGATATGTGATACATATGGCCACGGACTAGAATTTTCTCAGTATGTCAAATATGCAATCAGATTTCATGCAGCTTAATTTGGTGAAAAGCTATTGCCAATTGAACGTTACATTTACCTCTTTCTTGCAGATGTTGAACCATGCCGTTAGCACGTGAGGAATGGATCGAAATAATCAAACTGTGGGGCGGGAGGAGTATATGTGCAGTGGTTGCCGATTGCAGTCATCCACAATGTGACTCTGTGTCACATGTTTCAGTGTCACAGTAATTAACTAAATTTGAGAAGACAGGGACATTCGTGAACATACATCGTAGCGGTTCAAACTCGCGGAACCTTTTTCCTTCCCCATTTTGAACCGGTACATGAAAATGCCATTTTCTCCATGTTTGCCTGCGCCGATTTTGAAAATTCCTTCACTAATCGATTTCTCTCGTCGAGTACTACAAGAAACAGTTAAAATCTCGCGGGCCCTTTTTTCTTCCCCATTTTGAACTGATACATGAAAATGCCATTTTCTTCATGCTTGCCTGCGCCGATTTTGACAATTCCTTCACTAGTCGATTTCTCTCGTCGAGTATTACAAGAATCAGTTAAAATCTTGCGGCCCTTTTTTCTTCCCCACTTTGAACCGGAAAATGAAAATGAGATTTTCTCTATGTTTGCCTGCGCCGATTTTGAAAATTCCTTCACTAATCGATTTCTCTCGACGAGTACTACAAGAATCAGTTAAAATCTCGCGGAACCTTTTTCCTTCCCCATTTTGAACGGGTACATGAAAATGCCATTTTCTCCATGTTTGCCTGCGCCGATTTTGAAAATTCTTTCACTAATCGATTTCTCTCGTCGAGTATTACAAGAATCAGTTAAAATCTTGCGGCCCTTTTTTCTTCCCCACTTTGAACCGGAAAATGAAAATGAGATTTTCTCTATGTTTGCCTGCGCCGATTTTGAAAATTCCTTCACTAATCGATTTCTCTCGACGAGTACTACAAGAATCAATTAAAATCTCGCGGTCGTCTTTTCTTCCCCATTTTGAACCGGTACATGAAAATGCGATTTTCTGCATGTTTACCTGCGCCGATTTTGAAAATTCTTTCAGTAATTTATTTCTGTTGTCGAGTACTATAAGAATCAGTTAAAATCTCGCGGGCCCTTTTTTCTTCCCCAAGCCAATATTTTTGTATATTTTGAATGTATTCAAGTATGGAACAAAAGTATTATATAATTCCCTTAGTAGGTTTCTCAACTTCATATTTTTCAACTTAAATTTTATTTATTTTAATTATTTATTTTCTTGTGACTCAATATTTAATTGCAATCGTTCACTGGGGAGAAGGGTGGCCATTCTCAAATATATAAATATAGTATTCTTAAAATTTATGTGTTCTCGTACTATTAGTTTCTTCCACTAGACCTGGAAATTGAAAAATTAATACCTGGAAAACCTGGAAAATTCAGGGAAATTGAGTTCCATATTTATATATGAACACTGCTATTTACAATTTTTTTTTCGAATAGGGAGAACTGTACAAAAGGGTGTTTTGGGAATGGTATAACAATAGGTTTCTGGGAGTGTTGTTCGAAATGAAATCTTTAAGTTTTACGTCCCACTATTATGCTGGCTAGGCTAAAGATAACGGGGTGTTGTTCGCAGTGTTGAATTCAGACATTTACACCCGGGGGGGAATGTCAACTGCTCGGGGGAGGATTATTTTTCTGTATTTTTTTCAAGAAAGCAGCATATTTAACAATTCCATTCACATACACATCTTACCTAATATTGAGACTAATTGCTGATAAATATTCAATGAGATTATAATTTTAAGAAAACAATCGTTTGATTTCATCTAAAACATTAAATAAAGACTGGCAAAAATAGTTTAGACTAAACTTTAACTGCTATTTACAGTAACTATTTTTATTATTTCCTATATTCAGTAAAGTAATTACTGTTTGTTACTAATGTAAAAATTTTTAAAAAGATTTAAATTAACTGAAATATTTTTTCTCCTAAAACAAACATACTTAGGAATATCTTAATAAAAAGTTATCATTCTTTTTCACACTTCTGATTCTAAATCAAACATATTAGCCTTGGTTTCTTCACTGCATATACATCAATAGTTTAGTTGACGAAATCTTCAGTAGGATTAGTGCCGTGTCGTGGAAAATCAGCGCTTGGCGCGAGAGTATACGACGGCATCCCCGTATATATGAGTGAGGTCGACAGACCAGCCGCCAAAGGTGGGAAAATTTTAAAAAGTAAACCCTGCTTTTCCTTGATTTTGAGCACTTTTCATTACTTTTTTCCTTTCATTTTATATATGTCCACATGTATTTCATTCCTCTGTTTTTCTTTCCTTCTTTTTTCTTTTTCCCTCCCGAATTTTTCACCCCTTACTTCGGCGCCCGGGGCCGTCGCCCCGCTTGGCCCTCCCCCATGGAACGGCACTGAGCAGGATCTTGGCCACCTTCAATAGCAATCTTTCACTTATATACTATTATCATATTGATAAATTCTATATAAGTCTCTAATCAAGGAGGGATAACTGTTCCTCCCTGATCCCTCTAAATGACGCCCACTGAATCTCACCCTTTAACTGAATTATTTTTAATTAAAGAAAGATGTGTTTACTTTAACAATCGTAAAACACATTTACGTCTGTTACTTCCGATGCGAGAAATGGGATTTAGGCGCCCTATTTCAAATAATGTAGGAACTGTATATTTTCAAGAACTGAAGTCTGCTGACATGAGAGATTATATGGAATGATCGAAAGATCTTCCCTATCTTTCCTTTCGTATCTCAACCTGTGCTAGTGCTACCTACTAATATATAATATAGGGCGAGAGTATAGTACCTACGAAAATACAAACCTTTCTTCAACAGTTAACAATTCCATGTTCTGCCAAACTCAGTCATAGCGTTAAGAAATACAAGTTTTATTCACTATTTGGTATTCTATCTTAGATGTTACATGTTAACATTTATATAGAATGGGTCTGCGTCATTTATATGTATATTGAGAGATCGGATTTCGTCTGCACGTACACGGACAGAAAAGCAAATAATTGGGTGAAGTAATTTCTACATTTTGTGACTGAAATTTTGGGAGTTTCTCCGGGGGGGAATGAATTTTCTTCGGGGGGAGATTCCCCCCGGGCTACCCCCTGAATTCAACCCTGGTTGTTCGGTGGGGGTCAATGTTGCCAATTTTGGGTAAAGTCGCTAAATAAGGGGAATTCGACCTCAACGATAGCGTAGGTTGACCATAAAATTTTCAGTTAAAAACGGGACAGGTTCTTGCAACCCTAGACTTTTAGATCTACCTTTGTTCTTATCAGTGCCTTGATATCAGATTTCCTCCTCTCTCTCTTTGTTACAGAACGGGTACTTATGAAAAAGGAAAGACACGTTGAAATTTGTTCAACACACAACCTACTGCTAAAACCTCTGCTGCCTTTCGAGCAGTACTGCGAACTATAGAGTATGTTTAATATAGGGAATTTCAGTTCAATTTTTGCCTCTTTGTTATTATTAATTATTAATACTTTTAAAAGGAGTAAAGATACTGGGTTTGTTATTTACTTCTTTCATTTACATAGAACGGGACGAATACTACTTTTTCCATCTACTGACGGGACGGCCGGGACACGCCACTAAAACGGGACTGTCCCGGTCAAAACGGGACGTATGGTCGCCCTACGATAGCGACAAAAAATATTTTTTTCCGATTGGAGACTTTTTTGGGTGATTTTTAAATGACGATTTACCTACTTACACATTTAGCGACTTTCTGCTCCAAACAAAATGTTCATCTGTAGAGAAGCATTATTAGTTCAAAACAGTTTTTACGTTCTTTTTTTCTGTTTGTTTGTTTTAATCAGCGCAACTGATGAAGAGTTTGGAAATACAGCATACTCACTGCCCCACAATCCTGCATTGTTATGTTACCCTTGCCCTCTAACGAAGAACAACTACAAACTTGATGTCCTTTAGTTCGCAGAGTTTCCGTTGAGAAACACACGTAATACATCATTACCGATAGCAACAAGATTAGCTATAGATTGCGTGAATAAAGGCGAAGAAGATGTTTGTTATATTTGTCCTTTGGGGTCTTTTAATTATTCTGCACTTTTTCTTTTACAAAAAAATGATCCCTGAATTAAAGGATTGGTTGCGCCCTATTTACAAAGATGTGAGTAGAACCAGCGGCGCAAATCTGTCTTCAACATTGGGAGGGGGGGGGGGGGTAAGACCGTTACCATACTTTTTTTTGACGATGTCCAAAATACTTATGAAGTTGAAAAACAATGTTGTGGAGGATCAGAGTTGTTTTCAGCGTTGGGAGGCTGCAGATTTGAGGCTTATTCTGGGGGACATCTATTTTATCTCACGTTCCTTTGTAGCAATCGGACAAAAATAATCAAATTTCTCCCAAAAAACACATTTCAAATCGGATTATTGGGGAGAAGTCCCCCTCAGTTCCAAGATTGGAGGGGACATGTATCCGTCATCCCCCCCCCCCCACGGATTTGCGCCAGTGAGTAGAACATATTGTTTAGTTTACATCTACAACTTTAAAACAATGCTTATAGACAATGAATTTCTCTATTATTTTTTATAGCGACTTTTCACCCAAAATTGGAGTCGTCATATCCCGTTTCGCAAACTTATTGCCAACATTTTGGAAACTGGTTGCGAAGAGAGCTACAATGGATGAGTCGAGTTATTTCGTCGCTTCCGCTGTGAACCTAAGTACAAGATTCCAAAGAGATTAAGAAAAAATGAAATGAAACCTTTGAGTTTTACGTCCCACAGTTATGCCGGTTAGGCTAAAGGAGACGCTGATGATAAGCAATGAATGAAAGGTGGAATGAAGAAAGTGGAAGGAAACGGGAGAACCCCGAGGAAACCCACGCACAAGGTGTTTGTCCATCACAAAGTTCATTTGACGGGGGCTGGGATCGAACCCGGGACCCCAAGTACCGGAGGTGAACGCTCTACCACTGAGCCACCGCAGCTCTTAAGAGATTAAGAGTCACAAACATAGTCACTTTCAATTTTGTAATATATATAGGTCTATATATTGCATCACTGACTAATAACTAAAATCCTTGGATTGTATATATAAAAGTCGCCCCCTGCCCGTAAAAAGCTTCATTCGAACTCGGAATCGAACAATTGCATCTGTAAAACAGTGCTGATTTGATTTTAACGTTCCTTTCAGCAGCAAGGCTGTATGAGACGTGGACCTACAGATTAACGTGGAATCCGAACCACATAAGCTCCGGCCGGGAATCGAAAAAATGAAATGAAATCTTTGAGTTTTATGTCCTACGGTTATGATGGTTAGGCTAATGGAGACGGTGATGAGTAATGAATTAAATAGTGGAATGAAGAAAGTGGGAGGAAACGGGAGAACCCCGAGAAAACCCACGCACACGGTGTTTGTCCACCACAAGGTTCACTTGGCGGGGCTGGGATCGAACCCGGGACCCCAAGCACCAGAGGTGAACCTTCTACCACTGAGCCACCGCGGCCCCCGGCCGGGAATCGAACCCGGGTGTCCCACGCCAAAGGCGTGTTCACTAACCACTTAGCCACGAGGGAGCTCATCTATAAGGCAGTGTAAGCAAACAAAAAAACGCACACTGGATGTTTGCGCAACTGAGGATCAAAACATTCTCAATGGAGTATGAGAAATAGTTAACGCCAATCAAAGTGTGCTTTTGCTTATTTATTACTTCGTTAATACTTAATTCCTTCTAGAAATAGTGAAACTATACTATGAAGAAACACTAATAAACTAATAACAATTACGTTGTATTTCTTACCACACCACGACCATTTTTACCACCCATAGAATTTGAACCTAGTACTATACTGCATTAGTCACGCCGTAACGAAAGATGAACATCTGGCACTCGTAGCTGTTGAAGCTACCTGTATATCACGCGGCCTGCGTTGGTACTCCTCAACATAAATACCTCACAGCCCAAAGCCAGGAAACATCACAGACAGAAGACAGGGGCACAAGCAGTGCCTGACACTTCACGAACTCTAAACCCGCCAAGACTCAACTCAACATGACCTTCAATTACGTTCTAGAAACCAAACCAATGCTAAGGCACAAACTTACCAACTTCCTATATGAAAACACAAGAAAAAAAATCTAACTTTTTTGGTTCCAAAGTGATGACATAACAATAATACTAAAAAGGTTTTAATTTTCAGTAACCCAAACATTAATTAACTAGGGAACATAACAAAGCAAAAATAAATAAAAATAAAAATAAATTAAATTAAAAAATAAAAATCTGACAAGTAAACTCTCCCTGACTACTTTTTTTTTTAATTTCAGTGAGGCTGTAAAATATGTTAGTATCTTCGTAAAATATATATATTTCAATGTAAACAAGTTCTTTAAACAAAAGAAAGCTCTGTAGTAGAGCGCTTACCTCTGACCTGTTAGGTCCCTGGTTCGATTCCTGCTCCCGACAAATAGCCTTTTGGTGAACACTGTAGGTGTGGTTATTCTTAAGACTTTCCAGTTTCCTTACATTTTCTTGATTCCACCATTATCATGTATCTCATTGTCACCTTCTCTCTTACATTGATGTACAATCATGGGGCGTTAAACTAAAAGCAAAAAAAAAAAAAAAATTTGCAAATATCCTAGTAAAAATGAGTTTTCTAGACTACACAAGTGGCCCCGCGTAGGGTAGTCGCTTGCGCTCTCGCCTTCGGTGCGAACGGTTCCGGGTTCGATCCCGGGGGAGAACTCGGTCGAAAAAGTATCAAAAGATTGTAAGTCCAGCCATCCTGAATGAGGTTTCCTTGGGTTTTCCTCATTCACAGCAGGCAAATGCCGGAGTGGTACCTAACATATAGGTCCCAGGCCGTTTTCTTCCTTCCCCAATCCTTTCTTCCTTTCCTTTCCCCGGATAGTGTGCTCACCGAGGGAAGTCATCCCTCATGTGTGACGGACTAACAAGGCCATTGATGCCGAAAGCCCAGAAATCTAAATCCTAAATCTTCACTACAGAAGGAAATTTTCGCGCTGGAAACGGTTTCTTAGCAATTATGATAAGCAGTCCTGTAGTAACTCTGCACCAAGTACTAAATCGTCACATATAAAACGGAATGAATAAACACATAACATTCATTTTCATACCTTGAAACGCAAAATGTTTCAAAACATTAATATTCAAAGATTTCTCAAAATTCAGATTCACCCATTCCATTCTCCTCAATCATTTACGAGTTACAATAGTAAGAATTGTAGTCATAAACTACATTACTTACTTAGTACTATATTAAAGCAAGTTACACTAAAAGAATATATAATTAATGGGAATATTTAACTAAGGTAATAGTTAACTATTGTACTTACCCAGGCTTCCCAGGTTTCCTTCCTCTCTTCTGTTCCGTTTGTAAACAACCTCGTTTCGCAAGCAAAAGACGGTAGTTCAATGACGTCAGCCATGGCGAAAGAAAGAGTGTCTATAGGCGGTCTGGATCTTACACACAGATGGACGTATATAACGTATAGCTGAAGTATTTAACATACGTATACGTATGTAAAATACAGAAGATTGTTAGATATCAGACATCCTGCAGAGACATGATGTAATATCTAAGCGGGTAAAAGGCAGTACCTATGTAGTATATGGATAAAGTACGCTCCGTACAGATTTCCTTAGTAAACATAACGAATCCTTGTATTTGTACAATATACCGCTGTCCGGATAATGGATTTTTCTCAGTGTATCTTTGATAACGCATTCTAGATACTTCGATTATAGATTGTTTCGATATTTTATGATTATCCATTTTGGATATTTAAATCCATATATTACATAGATTTATCTATCACTCCAAATCTATGATGGCCATTCTAGCTAATGTATTAACTATTGCATGCATTTTTGATGAATGAAAGCCATGGTTTAATTTCCGGAGAGAAAACATCAAACGCACTACAGTAATTCAAATCTCACCTTAATTGAAGAGCTTCTATTTAGATTCGCTGCTGACAGGAAACGTGATTACACAGCATTCAATCCATGATTGTAAATTATGTGTTTCCGTTTACTCTTATACACCCACTATATTGAAATACTTATACAGGGTGCGGCACATAAAACCGGCCCGTAAAGTGAACACATAAAATGAAATGTAATGTATTGAATATGATTAAGTACAACACATAAATGAAATGTAATGTATTGAATATGACTACTCACCTTCACAGCAGCCTCCACAGCAGGTGCTGAAAGTGTCCTCCGCCCACTTTAACACACATGTGAGCACGATTGAGGAGATTCATATATATCCTTGTCAGTTCTTGTGTTGTAATGCTATTGGTGACATCCTGGATCCTGGTCTTGAGTTCTTCAATTGTGTGTGGATTTGTTTCGTATACTCTTCCCTTTAACAGTCCCCATAAGTAAAAGTCACACGTGGACAAGTCTGGTGACCGAGGAGGCCACAAGCCTTTGCTGATTGTCCTCTCTGGTGTAAACATCTCATGCACAAGGGACAATGATGAAGCTGATGTGTGGCATGTTGCACCGTCCTGCTGAAAGTAACATAACTGACGCTCCTCTTCGGTCAAGTGTGTATAAAACTCCTCCAGGATTCCCATATACACGTCACTGTTCACTGTCGTCTCAAAGAATATGGGCCCAATAACGCGTGTGACGGAAATGGCACACCAAACACCAATCTTCTCATCATGCAAGGGTACCTGGTGGATTGCGTGTGGATTTTCTGTCGACCAATACCGGTTGTTTTGGGAATTTACGTACCCAGACAGGTGGAACCACGCCTCGTCACTCATGATGAGCATTAGTGGATCCAAGAAACCACTGGCAACATTGCTCAACAGCCATGAACAGAAATGCACCCTCTTCTGCAGGTCAGGCTCCTTCAGTTCTTGCACAACACTTATCCGGTACGGTTTTAACTTCAGTCCCCTTAAAACACGTCTGCAACTTCTCTCACTCGCATGAACCTGTTGACTCAATCTCCTGGTTGACTTTCGAGGACTTCTTGTCATTATCTTCTCCACCTGCATCTTTAATTCAGGTGTGCAGACAGATGGTCGTCTGTTCCTGGGAGCATTTTGAACCGATCCTGTACGCCGCCATTTTTCAATCAATTCCTGAATGGTGCTTTTTGCTGGCACAGAACGTCCTGGAAATTTCTCTCGAAACAAATTCTTTGTTTTCACAAAAGATCCAGTGAGAATGAACCCTTCAACAATGGCAACACGCTCAGGTATCGAATACGGCATTATCACACACTGACACTCACCCGGCTTAACACAACGAGGCCTTTTTCTCAACTGGTTTCGACAAGTTTCACTGGCTGCGGCTGCACGTAACTGCTGCAGGTCACGTAAGTCGACCCGACCTCGACACGCTATCTCTTGGTAGGAAGGTAGATTATTTAAGTGTTGCCAAAAACACAATATACCAGAATATTACGACGGGCCGGTTTTACGTGCCTCACCCTGTATATGCAACACCATTGAAATTGTATTGAATATACCGAAGAATATAATCTTTGTAAATCATACGAAATTATCCATCGAGAACAACCATGATGGCACGGTAATAAGACTAAGGATATATTTTTTTCCTCTTTAATGTGTTCTTTACAATTTCATTTTGCTTTGTTAAATGAAAGTATGATTGCAAGAAAATTATTAATATTTTTCTGATCAAAGTATGTACTGTACTTCTTTACAAAAATAAAAATAATTCGTAATAATTTCCATAACGTAACGCATAGAGTAATAATATAGTATTCAGTGACGTAACGTTCTCTCTCTCAGACGTCAATTAGCATATTAATGTTCATATTAATTTACGTAATACTGACATCATAGTATCAAATTATTGATGTACAATTTTAATTGTTGCTTTTATATAATTTTAAATTTATAATATGTAACGGTAACATATTGTTATAATTTACCGCTTCATTTTTAAAATTTTATATTATAACTTTCTCTCTCTCTCTCTCACTATATATATCACTATTACTATCATTTTTCTTTCTTTCTCGCTTCTTTCCATTTTCTTATTAAGTTCTATTTTCTTATATTTCATTTCATACACTTTTCCTTCATCCTCTTCTTCGATGTGCTCCTTCTCATTCCTCATTTTCTTAATCACTTCTTGGGTTCTACTTCCCTCTTTTCTGTATGTGTTCACACCTTCTTTTCTTAATAAGTTGTTTAGTATTTTTGTCTTTTCTCCAATACTTGGGAATGGGTACAAAGTTTAGAAAAAGAGAGTAGAACATTAATAAGGAAATAGAAACAAGCGAAAAGGATTAAGACAGAAACAAACAAAGATTAATAAATTTGGACAAATGGGCTTGAAATTCATGAATTATAAGATAGGTTGTTAGAACGAATTGAAGAACAAAATTCGCGGATAAGGAATAAGGAAAATTACATTCTAAAACATAGAATCGAGAGGAAACGTCAAATTTAATTGATATTTGGGAACAAGGAGAAAAAAGAAAGAGAAAATGATAAATAATAGTGATTATATATATATATATATATATATATATATATATATATATATATATATATATATATATATATATATATATATATATATATATATAGTGTTTCAAGGCAACACTGACATTGTTTAGGAGGTGATTTCTGACACCAAGATAAGACAAAAAGTATAAACCAACCTGAGTGCACAAATGCTTCCTTTCGGAGTTATAGGCTACTGAAAATATGAAAAAGTGAACTTTAATGGTCCATAGCTCCAAGACTATGGGACCTACCAAAGTATGTGCCCTATTCAAAAATCCATGTTTCAAAATCATAAGGTAGTTACGCAACATTTTATAGAGGGGGTATGGCTACGGGCATATAATTTGAAGTACTTACCAAGTACCTCTATAAAAATCGTTGCGGAATTATCGCTGGATTGTGAAAATTTGGATATATGGATAGGGTAGATATTAGTTCCTAAGTGAAGTCTTCACCAAACTACGGTAGGTCCCATAGATTTGGAGCTATAGAACTTAAAGTTCACTTTTTCACTAAAACGCAAATTACTTGCCTTAAATATGTATTTCTTCTTTATTATATGAATAATGTACTTATTGCTTTATGAATACAACACAAAATACTAATTTTGCTAATTTGATCACAAAGAGAAAGGATAGTAAAATATCCCTGTAAGCCATGAAATAAGTTATATTTTCGAAAGTTGCTATTGTATTCTATGATTAGTTTGTCTCTGTTTTCGTCGACAAATATCTAATGTTAATTTCCTTTTTTTTTCTTTTTTACATGTTTTAAGATTGTGTTGCCTCAAAATGTGTTTGTTAAACTTGACATAGTTAATAAACATGTTATTGACGAAAATATTTCAGTTTTGGACAGTAGTCTATCCTTTGCAGAGCAGTAAATATAGGTCAAAAGAAAACGATACAGGTTTTCCTTGGCCACGGGTGGGATTGACAGCCATTTTCCAAGATGACCGCCGTGCGACGCTACGTATAGGTGGAAGTAATGTTCAAAGTATTCTATAGGAAAAATATTGGTTTATATTTATAGATTTTCGAGGTTGCTGAGTTGATAGAAGCAATTTTCAAAAATGTCAGCTACATTTTGTAGTTCCGAAAACTGTTAGTTTTCAATATGGCTGCTCCGTAATGCATCAAGTGGTTGTAAATCACGTAGAAAGTTTCCTACAATAGTGGTAGTGATGCGATATAGGTTTCTGATTTCGCTGATTTGTTTGGAATAATTTTTGAACATGTCAGATATATATTTCTGTGCCGGAAGCTGCTACTATTCAATATAGCCGTCCAGTGTGGATACAATAAAGAAAGTCCTACATGTGTGAAATTGATATCTGCTCGTAGTTTTTGTAGATGACTAAGACGATTAGAATAGTTTCTGAAATGGTCAGACACATTTCACTCAAGGTAGTTACTTCAGTAATTGTACTTTAGCCCTATTTCCCCTATAAGTAAACGTCCAGGAAATCAATAACTTGTGCTGTAAGACATAAATGATTACATTACAGAAAAAAGAAGAAAAATGTGTATACTCATACACGCCGCTAAACAAAATTATTTAATTAACTAAACCATTCGTTATTTAAAATGGGAGACCATAACTCATTCTTTTCGGGTTGCAAATTTATGTTACCTTCTGATTGAAATCTGGAATACTGCTCACCAATTCTCTCTGAATAGAAAGAATTATTATCGAAACTATTTTCTGCTTTATTTTCTTTTGTATAGAGAATCGACTCTCTTCTCCGACAATAGGCATTTGGTGAGCATTTTTTATATGAATGTAACGGAGCAAAATAAAAATTGATAACCAAACATTTCTGTCTGTTGCTCTACTGTAAAAAATATTCGTGGAATAATATGACTTTAATTTCAGAGTTAGAAAATATTCAATTCCACAACCATTCAATACATACTATTAGCAGCCGCCTCAGTCATAGTGTAATATGCAAGAAATTTAATGCAAAGGATTAGTTAATGAATTTATAATTATTGTCTTTGACTGCAAGACAGGAGAGCTCAATTACGTATCTCTATTTAAGATATTTTTGGAAAGAGATTTCTGAAGTTCTGAATGGAAGATAGGAACACCGTATAAACCTGAACATATTATCTGAGGAAAGGAAATGAAGTTTCTACTTTGATATCCCATGATTATGCCTTTTACGCTAAAGGATACTAATACTTAATACAAGTGAAAAAAGTATGAAATAATGGTATAATGAGTATGTGGAAAGAATATGAAGAATCCCGAGAAAACCTGTAGACAAGATGTTTTTCATTACAAACTCAAATGAACAGGGATCGAACAAGAGATTCCTAATACTATATATGAACACTCTGACACTTAACTACCTTGTTCCCACATGAAGAAAGAAAGTTACAAAAAAAACTCACTAGATATTTAAAATTGTGCAAACTATTAAATCTCGTATGTCGTCAGTTAGATTATGTTCAGATTTATGTTGAATGTCTAAACATAAGTAAGCGATAGAAATTAATTGTGTTTGACTCTTAACAGTGGCGTATTTATTGGATTAGCCCCCTGAAATAATTTTTTGTTAGTTTTTTGCATTCCATGTATATACAATCCTTCTTATCATTTCTAAAAGTTTTATTGACTTGCTATATTCTTATGGTCTTTCTTCAGAAATAACCTTATATTTGTCAAACTTTATTCCATGTAAGAACTGCGTTTATTTTTCTTTCTTACGTCCACCCTACTCTTCTGTTTCTTTTCTTAGTGTTACTTTTCTCGTTTGTCCATTCACACTTTCAACGGTTCTTAGTTCTGATTCAAGTGGGCCACCGTCAGTAACACAAAAATTAGGAAGAGCTGATAAGCGAAAGTTGCGTTTCAGACCAACATGCATGATATCAACATAATGGGACATCAGTTATTATAGTAAAGACATATTTACATCGTTTAGCTATAAACAAAGGTAAATGTTTGAGTTAAAGAAAATCAAGAGGGGGAATAAGTAACTAGGAAATTAGGTAGGTCAAGAGAATGCTTCCTTTTTTCTCCTGTGAATAGAATTAAAGGTTAGATTCACAGCTAAATATTTGTGTGTATCATATCACATAAGATTCGCCAGTCAGCAATTCTTCCCATTAAAACTGCAATCAGTATATTTCAGCATCAACTTGTCTCAATATTTTCCTTCAGGTAAAAACGTACACAGACAAAACTGAATACTTCTATTTTTTTCTAAAATGAAATCATTTAATTTGAAATGAGATTACAAATATTCAACGTGAGTTTGCAAGAGCGTTTTTTTCTGATTTTCATGGGAGCGGGTAAGATCCTCCACCGATATACGAGTTTCACGTATTTTCCTAATATATTAGTAGACAATCGATTAAAATATATTTTATTTTCAAACTCAGGTGGACAATATTTTATTTTCCCCTGCTTCCCCAATAACGCTTTTGTGAGTTTGAGTTTTAAAGGGTGAAAAGGAACAATATAAATGCTTATTCACATGTTGTGAATACCTCCCTTGAAAAAATTGTAAATACACCATTTACTCTTAAAATGTAATAACGAATAAAGTTGATGATTGTTAATTATATATTAAATTTTAAACATATTAAGTATGTGTGAGTGAAGATGAAAAGAATAGATATACAACAGGTGTTTCCATTAATTAAAAAAAAAACAATATAAAGATGGTCTGCGGAAGACATAAACGCCAATATATATATATATATATATATATATATATATATATATATATATATATATATATATATATATATATATATATATATATATAATTTCAATCACAACCACAAGGTTCGTACCAACTCCTCTTATAGAAAACTTTCATCTTCATTCTCGCTTTCCTCACAGCAGAGAAATCTACGGTCTTTTGAGAATCATCCAGCAGGAAGGAAAGCTACTATATTTTCTCCATTCAAAAGTTTTTCTTTCATTCCCTCTCTTCCGCACCTACTTTCTCTCTCACACACACCTCCACTTACCTCTATATTCGCTCTCTCTTTCCCAATGTTATTTAAAAGTTGGTTCGTTTCAACTTAGGAAAGGACTTCTTTTTCTCTGGTTCATAGAGATCTTTAGAAGTATTTTTGATTGAAAAAGAAAGAAAAATAAAAAAATGACTTAAGTATAACAGTAAGACTTCATAAATGCAAAGTTTCTATAGATGCTATTAGCATTACCTTTTCCTTACTTCCTTTTTCTCCTTCCTTCTAGCAGTTCATTATAGACACTATTTTTTGCACCGTGCAATTGGAAAATGATCTTAGTCTCAGAAACTGTTTTGCATTCAGCATTTCTCCTTTTCGCAGTAGTAGAAGAACAACCTAGTTTAGAAGATTTTTTCTTTAGTTTTAAATTTCTTAAGTTAAAAGTTTATTACAATTTTAGAAAATGTTATTATGGAACTTCCGTGAACAATTCAGCAAAAAGAAATAAAGGTATATATAAAACTAACTAACTAACTAACTCTATGGCCTATGGAACCCGGAGGTTCAATGCCGCGTTCACAAAAGCTCTCCACTGACTTCTATCCTTAGTTAACTGTATCCAGTTTCTACTTTGTATTCCTATCTCTGCGAGATCCATCTTAATATTGTCCTCCCATCTGCGCCTAGGTCTTCCTAATGGTCATTTTCCGATTGGTCTTCCAGTCAAGACTTTGAAAGCGTTTCTACTTTCTTCTATTCTAGCTACATGACCCGCCCACCTAAGCCTTCTAGATTTGACGACCCTAACAATGTTGGGCAAACCATATAAACTATGTAGTTCCTCGTTATGAAGTTTCCGCCATTCCCCATTCCCGTTCCTCTTGGGTCCGAATATTCGTCTCAGGATCTTGTTCTCTTTTTACATGGTCTAAAGCAACATTTTAAAAAAATATATGCCTAATCTCCCACTTTACCTCCCGCACTTTGAACCACTTTACCTCCCGCAATTTCAAATTTCGAAGTTCATTGTCTGTTCTGAATTTTTTAAAAAAAAATACTTATAAATATCGTTGATCCTCTGAATGTTTTAATTTTTACTTCGTCTGAATCTAACAAGAAATTATTATGATGCAGTGTTAAGAATGATAGAAAATTAAAAAGTTAAGAATACTAAAAATATCTTGTAGCAAAGGGACATTATGTTGTAAGACGAATTTTGCATGTAGTTAATAAGCAACGAATCCTATCAATGGTTCTTCTAAGCACAACCGCGGACAAAACTCCTCCGCCCACAGTAGTACAGAGATAAATCATGCCATAATTGCTGACAGTACAAAACGAAGAGCAGCATTGTTCAGTCTGTCACACCTGAAAATATAAAACAAGTCACAGTTAGTGATAGTTAGTTATAAGACATGGTCAGCGACGTTTTATCCCTGCGATAAAACTGCATATAAAGTATATGACGTACCTGCAGACATTTCTAGGTAATGAAAGTGATATTCAAAGTGACAGACTTTCAACGTGCAACCTTAGTGTTCACTTATGATTGTGGAGTTGCATCATCCCCAAAAGTCATACTATAAGTACAATGTAGTCCGCAACTTAGTAGTCTTTTCTGTATCGGTATTGTAACCAGTTTTTGACCATGCTATATATTCCTGCGAATATCTTTGCATTTTTTATCAACGACTATGAGTTATAATCAAAAGCATACTGCTCTTCAGACAGAATATTATAATGTTTCAACACATTGCTTTGGCGTCAGTGTTCAAAGTTTTATATCATGGATGTTCTTCGTTTTACTCGAAAACTGATTATAACATTTTTAGCTATTTCTTAGGAGATTGATGCTAGAATTGTATAAATTGTTGAAACTACTTTAAGCTCATCAGCTATGTAGGGGATATTGGGGTGCATACACTAAGAAACTAGCAAATAGCCTCATATTCGAGAGATCGGATGGTGTTGTGGGCACAAACCATTTGAAATAATTAGGAAACACCGCTTCGAAAGCTCATTACTTCGGCTTCAATATGCATGTGTTCTCAGTGCCACATTTCCTAATCTACCTGGCTATTCCAAATGTAATTTCATGTTTATTAGTCTTTGATACTGAAAAATGATGCAGGTGTTTTCGAACATAGACTACGCAAAAAGATTTAACAAATTACTGTTTGGACTCAGTGGTATCTCTAATATTCTACATCACGTGTTTTACGTCTCGCTTGATTAAATTTTGATTATGTAAGGAAACGTATATCTTATCTTTTCTGTAATTCTTATGCGTTTATCTTATAGACCTTTTAGTGTACGCTGTACTGTGGAACTTTTGGTGTACTATTTTGACACACACAGATGCAGACGTCAAGAGATAAAGGAAATTACAGATTTAGTGAGAAGGGAGGGCAGAATCGTGTTTGTAAGAATTATGTTGTAAAACTGAAATGAACGTTAATGAGAAATTAGTTTAACGTCCAAAAAATTTCCTTTTAGGCTAAAGGATACAAATGATTAATGAAAGTAAATGCTACTGAAATTAAAATTTTAGTATTATATATATTGAGAATCGACCGTGGAACTACGTGCACAAAGGTGAACGGACTAGATACAGACCTGCAGGAGGAACTAGAATAACATTGGCATCGCCTACAAATTCTCCACGTGTATGACGATATTTCATCGTATACGGGTCCATTCGGACCAAACTGAGTCACGGGTCTGACTGCTTCCAAGTCACAAAACTCGTAACCAGTTTGGTCCCTGCTTCCCAGTTGGTTCCAATCTCAACGAGAAAGAATTGATTTTTTCTAAAACAGGGTGCAATTCCCGGCGGAAGCTCATGTAGTTCGAACCCCACGTTAAGTTGTAAGTCTATCTCTCAATAGCCTGCTGCTGAACAGGAAGTTAAACTTAAAGGAACTACAACAACAAGTAAAATGGATAATCTAGATTGGGCTCCGCAGTGCAGTTTTTCTTAAAATGAAGTTTTACGTCGTATCAAACAGAACAAATTCCTATGTATAACAATAAATACTCTGTAAATCCTTCAAAAATGTGATTTCTTCAAACATAAATAATACAGGAGTTTAATGCAGGTTCTCCTACCACAAGTATGTCCTAACAAGCATAGTAGGCTATTTTACACACTATTAAATTTGATCAGTTGCTGCACTTGCTAATGAAACGTTGATGTTACTTTTTATCTCTTAAATATATGCAGAGACAAAACAAATTTTGACCTAAAATTTAACATGTAATAATAATGTAATAACTTAGGTTGATTTATAAACAAATCAGGAAAAGGCGGCAATTCACTGACCACTCCATGGATTTTTTTGTGGCTTTAGTCAGTTTGTAAAGACAATATTGTAGTCACAGGACGTCAAATTTGTGATGAGTTCCCCAACGCTTAAAGCTCTCAACATATTTCAGACTCTGTTGAAAATTGCATTTGAAGAGATGTATTCCAAAGTGAAATTTCACATATCTATTCAAGAAACTTACGTTGCAAAATACCGGGTGTTCAAAAAGTAACTATACAGTGGCATGTTGTGGTGTGCTAAGTGATGCCTGATATAATTGTCAATTAGTAATACAACATTTTTCATTGTTTAACATATTTGAACCATATTTGGACCCTATTTGACCAGGACATTAAAGTATAACTTCGAGTTAACTTCAGTTATTTAAAGTGGTTCGTGGAAAATAAAATACGGCAAGTTATGAACTGCATAGTTACTTTCTGAACACCCTGTATAAGGAGCAATCTTTCACTAACTTGCAATACCTTGCACTTCGTTGCAATTTATTTCTGTATAATCCATTGCTTAGCTTTTATCACAAAATTGTTTATAATGTTTGCCACATTATTTTCGACATTTTCAAATATGAATGTATTCATTTATGGACCACCTACAGTATTTACATAACAAAACGTAATTGGATAGTGACATTTTGAACTATGCTTTCTGTTTTGTTTAGAATTAAAGGTAAATATTTTATTTATAAAAATAGTTTTAGTTGTATTTATTTCTAGAAATAAATATGATGAAAGTCAATGTGATGACTCCACACAAATAAGTGAGATCCTTCTCGTCGACCATAGCTGTTTATGTACTACGTGTCTCGTGCAATGAAAGAGAAATTAATTTAGTTGTCTGCTCCAAGATTATTCCAGTTTTTATTAATAGAGAAATCTAGAACTGTCTCTATGCTTGTAAAATCTTACTTTATTCTCTTCACTTATAAAACGCAGAAAGTGTTATAATACCTAAAATTGAATTGTGAAGTTCGGAAACCGGTCATTTCCATCGAAGCTAATTTGAGAGGAGTGACAAACAAAACTAAACTAAACAATATGTATCTGACATATAGGGTTATTTTCATTTTTGGAGAGTAGACAAATGTCAGTTCTATGGTCCGAAAATAAAAGCAGCCCTATATGTGAGATACATATTGACTAATTTAGTTTTGTGTTGAGTTGATTAGTCCGTTCCGTTCAGCAGCGAGGCCTTGGCACTCCTCTCAAATTAGCTTCGATGGAGTTGACCGGTTTTCGAACTCAACGATTCAATTGTAATCATATTTTTCTCTTTGCCGTTGTCTTACGTGATAAAGGAAAATATAACGAAAGCGAAGCGCAACGATGAATCGAACATGGATCCTCTGGATGTGAGTATCATACGAATTCAACGAGGTATGAAACGAAAAAACATGCATCAGGGTTTGTCCACTACGTAACTATATGGCTACTAGCTGCAAGTTTGAAGTTGTGAAAGAATTTGTTTTTCTTTCGAGTTTTATGATATCTTTATAGTTCTTGTGTGAACTACAAATGCAAATACAATGCATTTATAGTTTTTATTAGGAATTGGGCTTTAAAATGTTTAAAAGATTTAATTGAATCGTGAAGTGGTAGAAAAGTACGCGTACATATTTTATTCTCATAGTAAGGGACAAAATATATCATCTCGCGAAAAACATGCATTTTAAATATGAATTATGATACATGTTCATATGCAAAGTCATAGAAAAATAAATTAAAGGAAGTAGGCAAAAAGCGACTTGGGAATTTGTAAATAGATGCATGGCAGATAATCTGGATTTCAGCGTTTTAATAAATACTAAACACATTTTGATTGTATGAAACAGTGAAATTTCTTAAATGAGTTTTTTTTTTTTTTTTTTTTTTTACTCAAGTAAGAATTGTGTTTCTGATTTATTTTTGTTGTTATTATCCTTTGTCTGTGTGTGTCATTCTATATTTGATGTTACGAAGATGATGATAACATGTTCTCGCTTTTGTGTCAACACCCTTCGTTGTGTGAAATTCGAATTATGCAAGGCACGTCACTTGCAAGAGCTGGCATCTGGAAACAGTCGGAGAAGGAATTCCTAATGACTCCATCTACCGACACACGCACACCCCATATAATTGCTCTCGTAATTCAGCGAAGCTTTTTCCCGCCGTTTCCACGACAGGTTGCATACAAAAAAAGTCAAAAATGGAGGAAAGGTTGAATTGCGTAGTAACTTCGTTAGACTTTTTTGTGTGTATACAAATGAGTACATAGCGAATGGTGAAAAATATAATTTTGTGTCATTCTGTAAAGTAACAAATTATAAAATGGAGAATGTGAATCAAACTGAAGCAGAGTTTTATATTACATTTGTTCAACACAGTACGTGTTTGCATACCGAACAATATGAGAGTGTGATCCATGACCTGACTTTTAGTTTCTATTGTAAACCACCTTAATTAACGCTTTCCTAAGTTTAGGTAATTATTGAAAATGAAACGAAATCTTAAGGTTTTACGTCCCACGCTAATGCCGGTTAAGCTAAAGGAGACGGTGAAGATCAAAAATGTATGAAAAGGTGGAACGAAATAAAAGTAGGAGGAAGCGGGAGAACCGGAGAAAAACTACGAGCACAGTGTCACCACAAAGTCCACATGGCGCTAGCTGGGATCGTACCAGGGACCCCAAGCACCGGAGGTGAACGCTCTACCACTGAGCCAGTTAAATTATTGTTGTCAAATATTGGGATATCACGTATCAGTTTAAAAATTGGTCAATATCAACTGTTTCTCTATTTTTTAATCTTACGGGTGTGGTAAAAATAGGCGTTGGAAAATATAGAAAGTCAACATTTTAAAAGTTCTCTTTGCTGATCTAGGGACTATCACGCATACCTTTAATGCAAGAAGACTAATGTTCGATTCTGGTGAGAACATATTGAACGAACTACAGTGTTTCAGTTAGATTGTAAATCTCATCCTATATAACCAAAGGACAAAATCCAAGTAAATTAATTGTATTAGTTTTTACATAGCTGCAGTGAAACTAAGAAGACGGCCGAATGGTTAATTGATTGCTTAATTAATTGATAGATCCTAATGAATATGCTAGCCACGTGGGAATATTCACTCTCACAATAAGTCTATCTAATGAAATAAATTTTTGATAAAATTAAATACCCAAATAAGGCTTCTATACAATGTTTCCTTCAGAAAAAAAATGTCGCTTAGGATTCTGGGGGCCAGCTTAGAATTCTGGGGGAATAGTGCTGATACGATTCTATTTATTATGATAGTATAGATGTATTATTCTGGTCACCTGCTGGGGGCAGTGCCCCCCAAACACATACCTGGAAGAAACACTGCTTCTATAAAGGTATGAGCATAGAAACAAAATAGTTCGGCGGAAAATAGAATTACAGAAAAAATGGACGACAGAGGTCGTAAAAAGTAAAAATTAATAAATAACCAAATATGGAACATATAACAGTAAAATAACTCGAATAATAATGAAATATAACTGGTAAAAGAAAAGTTAAAGGTAAAAGAAAAATTCTTACAGAAAATGTAATGGCGGAATCAAACTAACAAATCCAAGTTAGAACGACAGCATGTATTATGCATATTCGGCATGCATGTATTATTCTCTACCTGCACCATTTAGATATTTTAGTCAAAGGTGTTATAAACTAGTCAACTATTTAATTATTTTATATTCTATAGGTTAGAAGAAGAAGTTATATATATTTTTAAAAAATATAAGTATTATAAAAATGTTTTGTATCTTAGAATGTTGATTCTGTAACGATAGCAACAAGTATACATTGCGGTATGATGGCTGTAAACAGCCTAGATATAACTATACAATAAATACATTCGAATAAGCGACATTTGCAGTTTTTGTGCTAATTTAATACGTGTGCAACTCACTTATTTGAACTAGGGCTCAACGATTACGTTGTATAATGGTGCCTTCACACCGGGAGTAGCTAAAAACTGGTAAGAAGTTTAGTAAACCAAGTTTAGCAGAGAACACAAGTGAGTGCTACGAAGTTGTTTTATTCACTGTGTACTGTTTCAAAGTATAGTTAAATACATACATCATTGAGTCGATTAAAAATTATACCATCTTGAGGAGTGGAAAGTTAATATATAGAAATACTAAAATGGATTTATCAGATAGTGAAGTTAACGACATTAGGACTAATCAAAGTGAAACTGGTACATCTGAAAATTTGGCAGATGTACTCAAACAAATATCCCGTCAAATGAACGACTTGCAACATAAAAAGGAGATGCCGCAACAGCAATTACAACTAAAAATTGATGTGTCTCAATAGCAGTTGGATGAAAAAATGAATGTTTTGCAACATAAAATTAAAGAGCAATTTGAGGATAAAATGTGCAATTTACAACATAAAATGGATACATCTCAACAGCAATTTAATGACAAGCTGAATGATTAGCAACATAAAATGGAAGAACAATTTGATGACAAAATGAACCGATTTCAACGCAAGCTAGAAGATAATATATATCAGCGGCTGGAACAGTTACAGCTGAGAAACGATCATAAATGGGAACAGTTACATCAGCAGCAAAACCAAATAAATGTACAAATTAATGCCAGATTCGAGAAATGCGAACAGAAAATGGAACAGATAGCTGAAACCTATACCGGAGTACAAAATGCCGTCGAAATTATAGAATCGGTTGTAAACGAACATTCTAATAGGATTAAAGGACTTCAAGAGGAGTTTCATACTTTCAAGGAAAAGTATATTTTTGCTAAGGAGATGGAGCGCGATGATGGACCTAGGAATATCAATCGACCTCCTGATAATGGGACAGAACCAACACCTCATTCCCAAGCAATTTTTGAAGATAGCTGATCATCGGTTAATAGTGAAGATTGCACCGAATCAGGAAGAAGAACGAAGCATCCTACACGGAAGAGTAAGAACTTTCACGGTAACTGTAAGTGTTCTAAACCTTATAGTACTGATACGCCTTTGCGATTCAGTGAAATAAAATCCTTAACAAAATTCAGCGGTGTGCCTGAGGACATCCCAGCTAGAGTATTTATAGAAAAATTCGAGGGCGAGTGCGAATTAATGGGAATTAAAGAGTCAAAATTCATGAAACTTCTTCCGCATGTCTTATTACCCCCATGTTTGACTTGGTTCAAAGCAATCCGAGATAACATTAAGGGGTATTCTGATTTTAAAGAGACGTTATTGGCAACTATGAGAACGATTTCATGTTAGCAAATAGGGACGCATTACAAAGAACTAAATCATTTGACCCTAATATAATGAATTAAGAGCACTTAACCCAAACCAACCAGAATCACGTATAATAGCTTCTGTCCGTATTTTATTACCATTTAGATTACAACAAATGTTGATGACCGCTCAATGTGTCAATTTCAATCATTTAATCATGTTAGTTCAGAGCACAAAGAAATAGCAGAAATTCTAGCACAAAGAAATAGCAGAAATCCCGATAACAGTCAGGTTACTTCCAGACGTAATAATATTAATTATGCACATATTCGAAATTTAAGTATTCAAAATAAAGATAGTGTTAATTCTCCAGAAAATAGTGTCCATTATTTTGGTACTAGAACGTATAATCAAAATAGTACCGGCAATTCAACTCAACCTAATTATAGATATGGTAACGGTAACAGAAGTTACCGGAATTATAATAGGAATCCTAGTAGAAATCGCAATACGAATCAGCGTACTTGGTCACAAAATAGATTCCTAGATGGACAAGTTTGCAGTAACAGAAACTCAAATTCAGGATCTTTATGTAATCGATCGGAACATACTCAAGAGTGCGGAATACAATATACTTTATTGGAGTCTACTAATCCTTTTAATTTAAACTAGATTTTGCTGATGTGGCTTGGTTTGAAACCACACCAGCGTTAAGTGTATCTAAGCAATCTATTGAGGATGAAACTAAATTAAAAGTTGTGCATACTAATGCAATACCTACCGATCGTCAATTGATTTTGGAGATTCGATGATGATATAGAATTAGATATAGATTCCACTGAAAATGATTTTGTTTTCCTAAAAACCTTTTCCACAGCGTGGATTATGTTAAAAATTAATGAAATACGTGTGCAACTCATTTATTCTTGGCGCTCGACCTGTTATGGTAGAAGCTATCAATTTGATATTCTAGATTGTACTTAGGATTTTGTTAATGTTTATGTTATCCTTATATGTTAATTTAATATTTGTATGTTAACTGATATTTCATTTTAATCAGTTGTGATCCAATATTAAACCACGTTATCTTATAATTTAATTAACATCAATTTTGTTGATTCTTCCTATCATAATTTCATCTTATTTTTCTTCTTCTGAATTCTATATTGTCTATGTTGTATTTTACCTATGTAATGAATATATGTGACACCTAATTATCAAATGCAGGAAACATATTCTGTAACATCCCTATTTATAATGAGTTTAAATATTCAAAGAGCCTCGACCATGTTACTTTAAAACAAAAGAATGTATGCTTGGGCCAAAAACAAACTTTTAATTGTTCATAATTTTTGGAATAGACCCCCCTCTACGGCGCTATAAGGAATTTGAAGTATAATTAATTATAAAAGAATATAATTGATTTAAAGAATAAATAAAAAGGAATATAAAGATATGTATTTATATGTATTGTGGATTTTATATATACGAGGGCTATCCAATAATTAATGTATACTTATCTTTGTAAAGTTGTCATACGGTCCAGAATTCTTTCTAGAAAGTGCTAAATCACTTCAAGAAGTCCTGTCGGGAGCCATTAAAGATAGAACGACAGCATGTATTATTCGGAATGCATGTATTATTCTTTACCTGCACTATTTAGATATTTTAATCAAAGGTGTTATAAACTAGTCAACTATTTAATTATTTTATATAGGTTAGAAGAAGAAGTTATATATATTTTAAAAAATATAAGTATTATAAAAATGTTTTGTATCTTAGAATGTTGATTCTTTAAGGATAGCAACAAGTATACATTGTGGTATGATGGCTGTAAACAGCCTAGATATAACTATACAATAAATACATTCGAATAAGCGACATTTGCAGTTTTTGTGCTAATTTAATACGTGTGCAACTCACTTATTTGAACTAGGGCTCAACGATTATGTTGTAAAGTTATTAGAAAGAGTTATCCCCTAAGGCCTGAATATTATGTAGCCTTAATATCTTAAATGTTCCTGGAATCTGACTATTCTGGGTATCCTATAGAGATGTGCTGAATTGGTAGTGTGAATAGCCACTTCTGCTCTAATAAGATTACCATTCAATTAATACAGGTAATCATTGCATGATTTTTATTCTCTATTTTTCCTAAATTTCACTGGCACTAAAGTTTTGGGTGTACAAATCATCTTATTTTTACTGTATGTAGGTCAGACCATGAATCTTGGACTTGACTCAAGATGTTCATTATTTCTAAACAATAGATATGTTTCTATATAGTGTTTAGTTTTAAATTTGCAGTGAAAAACACAAATATTTATGCAATAGTTATTTATATCCTTGAGTTGATCTGACTTAAATTACTCAGAGAACAATAAATGTAGAATAATAAGGTGAAGAACAATCTTAATTTACCAGTTATGTCTCTCGTGTTCTATATAAATATGCATTTAAGTATACAGTAGAAAATTGTAAAACAAAATTAACACAAATCAATGAGGAACACTGAAAATTTCGTTCTTGTTTAAATGTTTAAATATAGTGATGCATAATGCTAGAAATATATCTATATCTATATCTATATATCTATATCTATCTATCTATCTATCTATCTATCTATATATATATATATATATATATATATATATATATATATATTCTAAATGAAAATGTTTGATATTCCCCGAAGAGTGTCTAATATTAATAATTATTTGTTATTATTACATTTGTGTTAAATCTGATGCATGTGTACATTAACGCAATTTCGGTACGCTGTAATTTAATAGCAATAGATTGTCAGAATGTATGCAGTAGTATGTTGTAATTTTGCTTTTAAAAGTTTACAATGCAGTTTCAATTATGAAAATGCTCTTATATGAATGTAATAAAACTTACTTTTTTGTTCTGTTTTACAGGTGTGTGTGTCCAACGAAATTAAGTCCTTGATTAAGAAACATATCGACAGTGGTGAGCTTTCCAACTTCTTAATATTCTATCAATTACTACTACGAATATTGTGTTATTGTTAGTTTAAGAAACACTTTCAAAACTCACCATGTTAACAGAGAAACAATAATTTGTGTATACGTATAGATGACCTTAAGCTGAAATTGAATTCCCTTTCACGTTACTTACGGTTGAGTCTTAATGCTTATTTTTTAAAAAAATATGTTATATGTGTATCGTATGGTCAACGATAACTGTACCTTCATTCATTATTTGGCAAATATATGGCAGTTAAATATTGGTATCAGTCTGTTAATTCTAAATAATGTTAATGCATGATAGGTTACAGAGATGCAAGAACAGCAGAGATATGATATATTGGTGCATCGGAAGTTAAAACTGGAAAATATAACTAACATAATTAAACTTCGACAGATACTTGCTGATATTTGATGATGAGAATAGTGAAGGAAATGGTAATTGCATTCTTGCGAATAGGTTAAGTGTTTATTATTACTGCATCATATTTAAGGGAAGAGTACTGTCGTGGCTACTTGAACAGACTTAGCTTCTTAGTGGAAGATCATTTAGTTTGGATCTATAGACCTTATCTCATAAGCCTGAGTAGTAAAAATGGAAGCTAAACTCCAAGCTACAAACTAAGTAGCTCTTACTGCTGGGTTAGTAGCGATTGTTGGTGGTTTTAGTACTTAGGGTCTCGGGTTCAAGTTCGGGTGAGAAAAAATACGCTGTTTTGGATATCAGATTTAACTATAGGTCCACGTCTCACATAGGTAATAAAAGAGGAATGCTGAATTCAATAAACTAACGAACAAGTACAAACTAGGTAACCAACTAACGGAAACGTCTTTGAATGAAGTTCAAATGACAAATAGAAGGGTTTAGTTTAGATAAAGCATAATCAGCGTATCTCAGGATATCAATACACTTGCATCGTAGTTATTTCTTACTTTCTTGAGAAGGATTCTTTCCCTTAACTCAAACAGCTCTCCAATAGTTGTATAATAATGGGAAAAGGATCTACAATTTTCTCTTCCTTTCTAAGAGGTTATACCATGGTAAGACTGTGTTTAAGTGTCACAACTCTATAAATAAGATATAGATAAATACTACTTACTTGTGATGGTTTTGTATTCATGCATTTTATGTCAGTGCGATTTTTTTACGAAATTTAGAACGATGTTTTAAGAAACACGTGATATGCACCTATGACTATTCGACGAAACAATTAAAGAACTTGGTTAAATGATTAATTTTCCCGAGCCACGCTATTTTCATCAACTATTAGCTGAAGTAACTGTTCTTTGAAAGAGGAAAATAATTTTTATGCAAACTCCAAAGTAATGGAACACACAAAATATATATACAACGATTAACAATGCTTCGGCACTGTGTCCGTCGACTTTCGTGCCAGTTGACATGACCGTTCCTGGGAAGGTAAGGATAAGATAATTGCAACAGAATTTATATGTCTGCAAGGTATGCAACCTAGACCACATAGAAAGATACGATTGGATTGCCTACCTCACAGGCACTATGTTCCAATGCACATAAAGGACCATAAATACGATTAAAATTAATGACATTTTTCTTGTACCATAATTTATACGTACTTATATATTTTGACTTCTCAATTCTCCCTCGAGTCAAAAATCGAAAATAAAACGACTTAGAATGCAGTTAGACATAGTGAAAATTAATCTTTCTACAGAATGTCGTTGCTCCAAGATGACTCCTGTCTACGCAAAAAACCTCACGACACGCACAGACAGACATACATTTTATATACTCGTACCAATCTAGATGACAAATTAGAAACAAGGTTTCTGATAACATATTAGCAGTCATATGCATGACCATTTACATTTTGCTATTTTTGTTTCTATTCTAAATTTTCTTCTAAGTTTTGCTTACAAAACACCCGTACTACCAATATAACAGCGAATAGAATCTATTTTGGAAATGATAACACCAATGTCATCATTAGAACGAAACGACGGGTAAAATCAGATAGTCAGAATCAAATAACTCTTCATTTCAATACAGATTACGCCGTCTATATTTATCTGTTATAGATATATAAATTCGTACCTGAAGGCGGAAGCTCATATGACATTCTTCATTTTATCGATTATAATGTTGTTCGTTGAATATCGTAAAATATTCATTTCGCAATCAAACAGAGTGAATTAAATGAATTTAGTTTTGAATAAATGTTACGTTTTTCTTATATTAAAGTTCACTGAAAATATAGTAATAGTAAAATATAGTAATATTGTAAATTTAACATTTATTCAAAAGGCGTGAATAGTAAATGCTAAGTTATATTATTAGGAACAAATGTGCTTATATAACTGCTAATCAGATTGTAATATGACTAAGAAAATTTAAATTTTATTAACATTCATTTTATAACCTTAACAGTTCACCCAGTTCGTTATTTTGTCCTTTCTATCGTTTTTGAAATTACTTAAACAATAAATGCAAAGAAAACATACGCCAGAGTGAGTACATTTTTGTATATTAGATTTTAAAAAGCTTATTTATACTCTCATAATTTTCTACACTTACTCTTTTCTAACATTCAATATTTACACTACATTCAATAAACAGCCCTTCTTGATCTTGTTGCTCAGCAACCATAAACAAAAGCAAATTGTTACTATGTGTAAAAAAATTCCAAGCTTGAAAAATAAATTCACGAAATCAACATTAATTAGTGTAATATTATAAATTATTTCTGCTTCTTTTTTTCTTTTTCTTCACTTTTATGCCCGACATATATGAATCAAAAATATAAACAATGAAATAAATATAAATAATGTGGTTGCAATTTTCTTTACACAGTACGAACATTTAGTAAAACAAATGTTTGTCGTATGTGAAGTCCTTGGTTTGATCTCAGCTTGCTATTTCATTCTTTATCATCATTGCCATATCTTTTTGCCTCGGTATGTAAACGTGGGACGTTAAATTAGAACTGACATTCATTTATTAGTTCTTATTTTTCTCCAACTGTAGTTTTATGCCCACCACAGTAAAGAAATAAAAATATTGAGTGCTACAGTTCTACATAATAAAACAGACCAATGAAAACGAGTGTAGATCAGCATACAATTGAATTGAAATTTGCACCACAGAACATGTGTGGTAAACAACATTGCAATATTTGTTTCAAGGTTGTAATACGATGGCCATGTCTGTAGATTGCAAGCTGAGTTTAGCATCTGTAAAGGGCTGGCTGGTATTAATTTCAATACTGTCGTACATTACAATGATTGCAGTTGAATGTGTGAATCTTTCGTGTGTGTGTCTGTTTGAATTACAGTATATATATATATATATATATATATATATATATATATATATATATATATATATATATATATATATATATATATATATATATATATATATAGTAGCAGAAGGACACCAACAAATTTATATTCTGCAATTAATTAACGTTGACTGTGTCGTATAATGAGACTCCAGAAAGAGGGATGGTCAATCTATAGTTATAAAACACCTGTAGACCGTAACGTGTCAGTGGTCTATCGGTAGTAGGAAATCGAAGAGTTTTCAGGTTTGATTTCTGGTGTTTCGGCAATGCAACAAAATTACGATTAGGCATCTCTTACTAGAAAGAAGATAGTGTAATGATATGAGATTTTAATTAATTATCTTAAATGTAAACTCTAACAATTTCTGCTAGATATAGTGTTGAGATTACTTTTATTATATATTTCGTTTTCGATCAGTTTGAAGCTAGAGAGAGTGATTATATTCACAGTATGACAGAAATATATTTCGTTTAATTCACTTCATTATTTTATGCCTATTAGTGATCTTTATTTTTCAGTGTATTACTTTTTCTGTTATTAACGATATATCTATATCTTTGTGATAAAAAACACTTTGTAGTTTTGTTCACAAGCCCGTTACGACACATAGGTAGATTATAGATCACAATGTTTCCACAACTCAACAGCAGGTGAGTGTGTTAACCGTGATTAACCATAACTACAAGGTAAAACTGGCCCAACATGTAATTTCGGAAGTGGAGTAGTTAACACGAATGGCACCACTCTGTTAGTATCTTCAGTTA
Source organism: Thermobia domestica (assembly GCF_964235325.1). Taxonomy (NCBI): domain Eukaryota; kingdom Metazoa; phylum Arthropoda; class Insecta; order Zygentoma; family Lepismatidae; genus Thermobia; species Thermobia domestica. The sequence goes on from NC_137455.1 coordinate 206,712,769, forward strand.
CTTTTTAGTGGAAGTGACGATGAGTGATGAATAGCGACTGATATGTGAACTGTTATTGTGTGAGTTCGAACTTGGACATAGCGCTGCATTAGTAAACCAAAACGTTTGTTATGCTAAAGGGGAAGTTGCTATGAACCAAAGCACAGAAACTCACTCGTTCCAAAAATTTCATGCACTTTGTACGAAGATCAAGCAAGTCCCGGCGACCGCAGGGAAAGAGATACACCATTGAGCAAAATCCATCCACTAGGACATGACGATTGTCAGTCCAACTCGCCATGTCCTAACCCACTTTAGTACGGCATATTTACGAACTCGTGAAAACCATCTGGAGCTCCCAAATGAGTTCACTCCAGTTCAGGCCCAGAGGAGAGTGGGTTTGTGCCGACAACTGCTGCCAAATCTTCGTGATGTGAGTTTTCTGAAAGAGATTGTCACATACAAAAAAAGGTGGGCGTTTTTTTCTGCCAAAACAGCAATGGACTTGCAAAACCGGTTGTCCAACCGGGAATTTTAATCATAAAGTCACACTCTGTGTGTGCTAGAACTACAAGGTGGTAATTCATTCCTAGTTCGGTCCTAACGGTCACATCATTAACGCCAAATTTTATTCCGAACTGTTGGAGCGAATATATGCTGCAGTAAGCCAAACATATCGTGCTTTGGTGAGATATGCTTCTTCGGATTACTATTTGTTTCTGTCTATTGCGCACATCCTGAAATCGGGTGCTTTACCAGCTAGCAGGATGTAGAAACAGAGTGATTGTTTTCTTTGCTTCTATGGACAAAATGTGGACTTGATGTGGATTCGAGAAACTGGCAAGAAGATGGCTGCAGACAGTCCAACATGAGGGGCTAAACTTTGAGTATTAACCTGGTTTCACTGTACTGTAATATATGCAGGTATCTTTTGTACTACACATTGCAAGTCATATGGTTTAACTGTAATGTTTTTATTATTATTATTAAGAAACTGTACATTTATGAATTAGCTTGGATTTATTATTTCACTATATAACACTTCTAAGTTGCTGTGCACATTAAATGTGGTTAGAAGCAAAATTTGAAAACAGGCTTACTCAGTGAGAAGTGTGTAGGTACAGGTTATAACAGTAATATATCACCGCAGTACGTAATGAATACAAGAAATAAGTGATCTTAATTACTTAACTTTAATTGCTTTACAAAATTAATTTCATATCCATTTAGAACGTGTTTTTTTTTCAATCTGGGTGCCAACGCCGTCTTAGGATTCGAAAGAGAAATACATGTGGTCTTGAGAAAAACTCAAGAAGGCAAATGCTATTAGAATCTAGTAGAGGAAAGTATAATTTAAAGATTATTTTGCGTTTCTTATTTTGATAGAAATTCATTTTTCCATACTTTTTGCCAATCCGATATTTCTATTCTTACACGCATGTAAAACTATATGCGATAAGCGATAATTATCGAAAAGTTAATTAAAAACCGCAATTTAGTTATGAGGATTGCTGACAAAAAGATACGATAAAAGTGAGGGGGTGTCATGATTTGAAATAATAAGTTGAAAAAGCGTGATTTAGGAGTGACCATTATGAAAATAGTTGAGATCTTCTCGAAATGTATTTAAAGTTCATTTTTTGAATGAATCAACATCTCATTAATGATTATGTGATTTTATTCATTTGCATTCGTAGTTAACTCAGAAATAACTACAATATAGAGTTTTATTAATTTGTTAATTTCGATCTTGTGACAACTACAGCTAAGCAAGAAGAATAGGGAAGAAACACGTATATCTTATTGCTATAAACATTCTGCAGTTGGTTAAACTAGAGTACATCAGATCTTGAGAAACTTAGTGCACAGTCTTCATGACTCGTAATATATGTACCTCTTGAATGACGTAAATAAGAAAAAAATTAAATTTGTCTAACACATTATCAATTTTAGTAGGTTTGAACTAAATATAATATATTCCATTATTATAAACGTTATCAGAAATCCATGTAAGGTTATCAATCTTGTTATTTCTTTCTGTTAAACTCTAGCTTTCTATGATAAATTCATTCAATGTGCTTAAAAAGTAATTATAAAACAATTTTCCATAATTAACAGAACAATTAGAAGCAAATTACAGTTAACAACACCTATCATGAAAGTACGTTTTTCTTACTGCTGTCCTATTACGGTTTGCTTATTTCTATTATATCACCATGCACCACCTTCTGCGAGAATTAACTAATAACACTAATGAGGGACAACAATATTTGTAATTATGGGAGCAAAATTAGCTGCATAATGTATCCGTATTACGAACGTTAGAATCACATCAGAGGGTACATGCATCGATGAATAAGGTATATTGTAACACCGTGTTTAATCGCAATTAGGTTAACCATCTTCGACCTTGTTGTTCTTGTCAATTCTTAATGCAATTGTCATTGTGTGAAGTACGTAATATTAACATGTTACTCACATATTATCGTAATGTTATTTGGTAAATATTATCCTCTATTAACAGGTAATCGTTAAACTTCAATCTAAAATATAGAAAAACGTTATAGGAGCTCATTCAAATACTAAAAATCATATAGAATCCTTAGTCCTTCAGGGAAGTTATTTCTCTAGTTAATATAAAGCTACTTGCAGTGAAAATAAAGGTTACTTGAAATTCGAATATGTATTTTGTATTATTATATATTAAATAACTGCCATCCTCTCAATCTATGCATTTATTCCCATCATAATGCATTTAAGATGTTAGTGTATATATTCTCCACAAATTAAGTTAGGAGGCCGCGGTGACTCAGTACCAGAGCGCTCACCTCTGGTGCGTGGATTCAAGGCCAGATCCAAGCATGCACCAAGTTGGCTTTGCGATGGACAAACACTACGTGCGTGGGTTTTCTCGGAGTTTTCCAGCTTCTGCCCACTTTGGTCACTTTCTCGCTTAGTTCATTATCATCATCACCGTCTTCCTTTGTTTCAGAGCATAACCATGTGACGTTAAACGGAGGAAATCATTTCCAGTTAGTATAACCCAAAATTAACATACTTATATTTATGTAAGAATTCTTCTTAATATTTTCCCTTCTTAATATTTTTCCAAAGAGTTGAGTAGATTTGATTTTGAGTTTAACGTCCCTTTTCAGCAGCGAGGCTATATGAGACGTGGACCTACTGATTAACGTGGATTCCGAACCACATGAGCTCCCTATTTTTCCAAAGAATCCAGAAACATGTTTCTCTTTCTCTATATAAACAATTTTTACTGTTACACACTTTGTGAAGTTTCAAATTAGTGAAAACAAAATGATGAAATTAGGATTACAATGATAAAAATCCGTTATCCGGACAACGGTATATTGTACAAATATACGGAATCCTTATGTTTACTAGGGGGCGCGGTGGCTCAGTGGTAGAGGGTTCCCCTCCGGTGCTCGGGGTCCCTGGTTTGATCCCAGCTCGCGCCGTGTGCTTTGTGGTGGACAAACACCGTGTTCGTGGGTTTTCTCGGGGTTCTCCCGTTTCCTCCCGCTTTCTTCGTTCCACCATTTCACTCATCTCTCATCATCACCGTCTCCTTTAGCCTAACCGGCATAATCGTGGGACGTAAAACTGAAAGATTTCATTTTTTCCCGTATGTTTACTACAGAAATCAGCACGGAGCATACGTTATCCATATGTTACATACTCACTGCCCGTAGATGTTACATCATGTAACTGCAGGATGTCTGACATTTAACAGTCTTTCGTATATTACATACGGCAGCTATATGTTACATACGTCTATTTGTACGTGAGACCATGGCCATCTATATACAGTTCTTACGTTCGTACGGAAAGTACGTTTATTCGGACCATTTATACGAAAAGTACGTATAAAATATACTTTTTCAGTTATACGTTTGGTGTACATTAAGTCAAAAAAACTACAGAATTTGCATATGTAACCTGTAGTCCGTACGTCGCATAATTTTTTTCTCAGTGTAATTTAAACAAAAAGAATGGTTTATATTTCATTCGTTAATAGTTTATTTTAAAGGCAAGTACCTCCATTTGACTATTAAATATGTATGCAATCAGAAATTAAATTCAAAAGTTTCTTTAGAAAAATAAAAGATATGACTGCAACATGTTTGAACCCAATCTAAGAAACTCCGTGTCAAAAAGAAGCCAAGTTCTGAACAAATACAGAAAAGTAAAATTATCAGTATTGTCAAAATCTTCAGCCAAGATAAATTATAATTTTGATCGTACCAAATTCTTGAATGGGGATTCTTCATTGATAAAGTATTTGTAGAATTTGGCCAACTGGTTAAGTTATCAAAACAGCAAAATCCGTCAGGCAAGGTAAGTTATAATACGTTGTAACCAGTTAGCCAGAATCGATATCATAACTTACCTTTGCTAATGATTTTGGTTGCATTGATAATTTTACTTTTTTGATATTTGTTCGGAACTTGACTTCTTTTCGACCCAGAGTGTCTTGGACTTTAATTTCAGAAATTTTCTATACTTAATTTGACTCGCAATTGCACTCCAGTAGGCTACTTCAGTATTCTTTGCAGTAAATAGCTTAAGAAAAGATAAAATTCAAAGGAAAAGAAAGAAAAGAAAAAATAAGGATAAGACACCACACTCGAATGCAAGGGCAACCATCAGGGGGACAAGGTGGGGCGCTCGCTCCCCCTAGAGGAAATTGTACTACAGAATATCGAAAATACAATAGTATTTTTATATTAGTTACAGCAAACTTTGAAACTATTTTTGAAACGTCGCTTATACTTGCCCCCCTTTGGAAACGACAACATGGGAGCCCTTGCTCGAATGAAAAATTAAATTCTATGTAATATGACACCCTACATGACAGTTTGTATTTTCTTTAAATTTTGGTGCCATTTATTCAAGATGACAGCCGAAGAATATTTCATTTAACTGTATTTATATGTATTTAAATATATTGATTGGAAGAGTATTAGTTTCTCTTTAATACAAAAATAATTTTTGCTGGAATTAGTTCCACATTTTCTTTACTTCGGTTCTATTAAATGGACACCCTGGGAGATGGCGTTGTTTCCTTTCTTAGCAAACAGTATCCGAAATGTGTGAATTTTGAATATTCAAGTATTACTCCCTGTCAACATGCAAAATTTCGTATTTGTTGTTAGTCACGAACATACTTCTTGTCAGTAATATGTATCAGAAAAGATAACGTAAATATGTTCTGCAGTTGTTCAATTTTGCATTGATCAGCATTGATTTTATAAAATGACCATTTCGATCTTGTCCACAGTTTACATGAAAATGCAGTTTCGGTGGGTTTATATCTCAACATTGCATGTTCTGCTCGTAAAGTTCAGTAGTTTTGTAAAACATACCCTTACGAGCAAGCAGGAAGACCATGGAGATTCGTTCGTATATCAATCACTTCTCTCGTGCGTGGGGTCTCTGAATCAATCTTGGCTCATGTCATGTGTGCTTTGTGATGGACAAACACCGCGTTCGTGGGTTTTCTTGCAGCTTGAAAATATGTTTTCAGTAATTCTTGAAAATCTCCGGGCTCAGTTATTAAGGGATCATGAAGTGATCGCTCCGCCCTTAATACGGGTTAGGTAGTATTTGTCTGGTCATTGCCACTGTCGACAATATTAGTTATACTTATCATGTTCTTGAAAATTATCATCTTGATCATCAGTTAGAAAATCATATCTTGTTGAAAATAATCATTTTGGTCTATACAAGGGGTAGTCTGGGATGTTAATGGCGCTATGTGACCCTTTAGCTTTCGTTACCAAAATGATTGAATTTTCTGGAGATGCCCATGTTACCCCTATCAACGTGCGTACTTTTACCTAGTAAGGAAACATACCAAACACATATGTCAATCAGTGAGTGAGTTAAAGAGTGAATGAGCCACGAAAAATTCAATTTGTGGGGACGTATATCTCAACTCTACATGGTCCACCATATAAGGAGCAGTGTTCTTGGTCAGCGTTTACAGCGAGTGAGTGTTCACTGGCTGAGGAATGTAGGTCAGACGAAAGGACGACAGTCTACTGCATGAGTTGACAATTGAAACAAGAATAAACATGACTGAATGTCATTGATATAACAGCAACAAGAGGAATGAGTACTTAAGGATTTCTTGTCAAGTGTATATTTTGAATTTTCTTGCCTTCTGCTGATAGCGGCATTCTTCGCTAGTGCTCCTGTGGGTATGATAAGACAGTGAATCACAACTAGAGGAAAGAAACGAGCTTGAGAACCTTGACGGGACTAACCATTCATCCTACTTTATTTTACGTCTCAACAACGAATTTCCAGTTGAATGTTTGAACAAAACACCTCCTAGAGTATGACTTCATTCATTAATGCTTTGAGGCCTTTCTGCACAAAAACACAATACGCGCTTCGTTGTGCGTTATGGTATACTAAAGGAATAATTATGCCCAAAATTTTTGATTTTTTATCCAGGCACATTGGAGATATTGGACAGTGAAATATGTCAAATTGGCATAATTCTCCAACTTTTTCTCAGATCTTTAGAAGCAGCTATAGGTCTGCAAATTTTTCAGTATAAACTTATGACCTGAGACTACAAGCACACACAAATGCATCAGTTGCTTTCTCTACGTTAGTTGCTTCCTCTTCCCAAACATGTCTTTAATGTACAAAATTGTTGCTCTTATAGGTCCTGATTTCACCCCTTTTAAGACCTTTTAGACAGTCCAGCAATTTTCAATTTGGTAGGACAAATACATGCTGATATATTCAAACCAACGTAAACGCTTAAAATCGATAAAAGGCAAAATGGCAGCAGCCGCTGCGTCGCAATGCGATGATGCAAAAATTAATTAATCGTGGTTTTGAAATACCTTTATATCGACTCAACACTCTTCTTAAGAAAAATAGATTTTTTTAAAAGAACGAGGGGCAATTTTCCTTTTTTCTCGATCACTTAACATGGATTGACCCTATGATGTATCTATTTCTTGAGGTTTTACATAATCCTTTATGCAACTGTTGAAGTCAATGAAATATTAGAAATTACTAATCTTCCTCCTGAAGGTTTAAATAAAAAAATCTATGATAACTAACTAATTCTTTGGTCTTGGGAACCCGGAGGTTCGATGCCACTTTCACAAAAACTCTCCATTGACTTAAGTCCATAGCCAACTGGATCCAGTATCCACTTTGTATTCGTATTTCTGCGAGATCCATCTTAATATTATCCTCCCATCTGCCTCTAGTTCTTCCTAATGGTGACTTTCCGATTGCAATTTCAGTTAAAATTTTGAAAGCGTTCCTACTTTCTTTCATTCTGGCTCCAGGATCCGCCCGCTTGATGACTCTAACAATGTTAAAATTCTATGATAACTTTCGGAAAAAGTATAACTGTGCCGAATATGGTCTAATCTTCTCTGACAGTTTCCAATACTCTCAAGTGATTGTGGTTGTAATGGGCCAATAATGAGCGAGTAGCTTCCCCCCAATATTATACTACATAATTTCCTGAATATTCATTAAACACACTGAGGTTTTTATACAATATTGTGTTTGTGTCTAGGAGGTTAGAGACGAACTCCTATAATTTGAGGTTGAACAAGTGAGAGATAGGATCATTCGCTTCAATAATGCACAGGGTCACTAGTTATTTACTAATGACTTAGATTATACTGCTATTATCATACGCTACAACATGTATAACATAAATGTAGCATACAAACTGTTTAGTTTGTTCTTTTTCTTGCAATTGCTTTCTCTGTTGTATTCTTCATCGTTGTGACTAAAAAAAAATTCTATCTCTTAATTCACAATCCTTTATGAATCCTGTATTCAATTTAAAACTTTCTTCTATTGTTGTAGAAATGGAAGAGAAATTCATGTTTCTTATACAGAAATTCTCTCTTTGTTGAGTTTGAATGTGCTTTGATCATTACTATCTTACAAATAATACTTTAAAAAATATTATTTACATACGTATATATAAGTTTATAAAATGCTTTGAAGAGAAAGAATATTGCTGTATTCATTGTAAAATCATTTATATTCTTAAAATGTCTCTGAGGCCTCCCCTGTGAAGTTTCATTCAGTCATCAAACTCACTGAAAGAAAATTATTTTTCTAGATATTTGTTCATTTCCCTTCCCTTCATTATTCCTTCGTATTTCCTTCTTTGTGGTTTATTTTTTGAATCAAATCCATTTTTATCCACTGACAGAGAGGAAAGTAAAAGAAGTGATTTTTAAAAACGAATTGACTGCTACATAACAAAGCAGTACACAAATTTGAATCCGTAAAGCAGGGCACAAATCAAACAATGTAGTGTTGAGACTAGAAGAGAATACATACAGCTCTTTGTTTTCTCTTCACTATCAGGAAAGGAATCTTGATATATTTTCTAACAATTCTGATTATACTTTTTCTTAATACATTCCATTCAGTTTAAACGACGATTAAGTTTTACAATGTAGAATATTTAAACCATTAAGTTTAAATGTTCCATATTGTATTTGTTAGCATTTGTTTCTAGCTGCTTAATTCCAAAAGTGTATTGTACTTATAGAAACAGTTGTAGTTCATTGTTGCTATTCTTGTGCATTTGTTACTTTTTTGATTCTATTATTCGAAGAAAATATGCATTCTAATCAGTGATTCATATATGTTCGTGTATGTCATTCAAAATAACAACATATAGAATTCTTTGAACAACTCATAATTCTGGTGGGAATTATTTAGAGATTGTTGCGCAGTTTGGTGTCTCATAACAAAGGAGTTTAATTTATAGGAGTTTTATAAAAACTGTGCACGCTTAACAAAGTTTAATATATCTCCCAATATGGAATACAACGAACTTCGAGACCTGATGCTGACTCTATTGATGTCCTGGGAAAGGGTGTTGTGTCTACTTAATACCAAACAGCAGAGCTGTGAGTGAAAAATTTCAAAAATTAATAAAACAGAAATTGGAACTTCTCATTTTACACTCGCAATACTAGAATGTTGCCACTAATATTAAACCCCATGGTATTAAAACCCTTGAAACCCATGTTCCTTATATATTTCTGTTTGTGGTTAGAAGTAGTTAGAACTATCAAATTACTTCCAGTTTTAGATTTAAAAAATATAAGTCAACTAACATATGGAAACTTACCAACAAGGCTTGTCGACATTATCATTTTCATGATTATGTATGCTCTCTTGAATATGTAACAAGAAACCATTAACAGATTGTTACCTTATCTGAGACAGAATCCAAATATTGAATTTGATCCCGTGGTTGTGTGTAGTTGAGATATTTGTTTTCACCTAAAGGTATTTGATAGGAGCTAATATTGTCTCTTATGAACATCCCACTATAATGGTCAGTATGGTAAGAGCGCATTTGTATGTAGGATATATAATTTCAAGTGAACATCACCGTAGATTCTGTGTTTCACTTTCAATAATGCGTGCAAGCTATTGTTCTGCCATGAAATGCTCCAGCTACTATATAAACATTTGGTTATAATTGAGAAATCAAATGTACTCAGAGATGGAAGCGATTCATATAATTGAATGAGTTGCTCATTGCTTCCTCACTTCGATATTGTAGTGAGAGTTGTGTATTATGCAGTATTAGTAAACATATTGCATTTCTTTTATATTCAACTTTTCATAGAAGGTTTTTGCCTAAGTCTTATACTTGCTAATATAAAGAAAAATATGTTCCTATATAAAAAGGAGGGTTCAACACCGCAGAAAAATCACAGGAGTGGGTTCTAGGTAATGCATTGTAATTGAACGTGTCATTATGCAATTTCTTCATACCTCGCTTGATATTATCGTCTGATTCGCTTCTTGGAAAGCCAAAAGTATTTTTTTTTTGCCTCACCAAAATAGCTATACATTATTCATACTTATTTACACGATAAACCAATTAACTTACTAATACTAACCATCACCCTAAAGATTGCCAAAGTGAACGCTAAAATATTTCATTTCAGAATCTCGTGTCTGAAGTACATATAAAACTGGCTAAAAGAAAACTCACCTAATCTTACAACAACGTTCAAAGTGCCAAGGCCATAGCATACCGAACATTCAATTACGTATTCAGCAGAACAATGCTTGGGTATAGATACAACATGATAGTCGTATTACTGAGATCGCATACGAATACTAAACGAACTTTTGTTGTTGTAAGACAATGATTTAAAAGAAAGTGTACGTATATGAAATTCACCTTGTTACTTTAAAATTAAATTTATTCGAAAAACACCGAAATATTTCCTGTTCGGAATTCAATTGCTACAATTGTGTTTTTCAAACTGAGCTCAAACCTTTTGTGGCACAATTGCATTTAGAAGTAAGTCATTTGTGTTATTAGAGAATAATAATCTTTCCTTTCATCAACAAGGCAAGAAAGGGTCACAATAATGTGTAACATTAAAATTTATTTATTGTTGTATGTATTATGTTAGATAATGCCACATTGATTTGTAAGATACTTCGGAAATATTATTTTGAGAGTGTGACATAAAGTTTATATAACACGATCATTTGTAGTAAAAAAAAAAGTTTGCTTGAACAACAGAGTAGTTCCAATTTTCATCTGGCAGTGTGAAGAAAAAGTCAAATAAACAACAGAAAATCACGCAGAAGAAACTAAACAAACTTCTAAAGTCGTTAAGCTGCTTTCGAATGTGAGGACAGGAGAGAGCTCGAACATTCATCACTCGGGAAACTAGGATTAGAAAGTAAAAAAGTGTGATATATATCGATCGCTGTTTAACTAAGTGACACTTTGGAATGTAGATATTTTCTCTTCTTCTTTGTCTGTATTCTTTTGTTATATATTTTCTTATAGTAAGACGATAGCGGAAAACTTAAATTACCCGCTTCTCATTTCTTCTTTCCACGAAAGTCCCAGTGCAGTATTTTCTTACTCCTACAACTACTCATTGCAAACTTTTCTATCATGAAACGATTTCTGCTTATTTAAGTAAACTTTTGAAGTATCTTTTTCTTTCTTTAATTTCCTTTTATTCTTTCTCTCTTTTTTGTTTCCTAATATCGATCTGTTGAATGTGGATTGTGGCTAAGGTGAGGTATATTTTTCCTTTTGCGGTTAAAGCTGAAGAACTTTATATTGGATTATTATACCTCGCGTTTTCTTTATTTTTTAGACTTATAATGTAAACATGTTTCTTCTTAACTCGTCCCCAAGAACATTGAAAGACTTTCGTAAAGAATTGAGACAAAATACAAATTCTCTAGGCACAGTAACTAAAAATAATAACTAACTAACTAACTTTATGGCTTATGGAACCCGGCGGTTCAGTGCCGCGTTCACAAAAGCTCTCCACTGACTTCTATCCTTAGCTAACTGCATCCAGTTTCTACTTTGTATTCCAATCTCTGCGAGATCCATTTTAATATTGTCCTCCCATCTGCACCTAGGTCTTCCTAATGGTCGTTTTCCAATTGGTCTTCCAGTCAAGACTTTGAAAGCGTTTCTACTTTTTTTCCATCCTAGCTACATGACATACCCATCTAAGCCTTCTTGACTTGATGATCCTAACAAAGTTCGGTAAACTGTATAAATTATGTAGTTCCTCATGAAGTTTCCGCCATTCCCCATTCCCGTTTCTCTTGGGTCCTAATATTCGTCTCAGGATCTTGTTCTCAAATACTTTCAATCTATGTTCTTCCGTGAGAGTAAGCAAGCATGTTTCGCAACTATATAGACCAACAAGCATGATTATCGTTTTATATATTTTAAGCTTCAATTTCCTCGACAGAATTCGCGAGTACGAGAACATTTGAACTGAATAATAACACGTATTCCCTGCTTTTAGTTTCAATATTTTATCTGCAAATATACATAGAATATACCTAGGTATAATCAAACTACAATCAAAATATTAAACAGTATGAGGAGTCGAGAAATATGTACATATATATATATTTTTTAAAATTTTCAACAAGTGTAAACAAGCTTCTACTATTTGACTCAACATCCATTTCTATACTTGACTGTCTATCTGTCTTATTCTTCTGAAACTTTTGTAAGAGCTTACCTGATTTTGAAACTTGCTGTGCTTTCTGTCAAGTTCAGAAATGTATTAATTAGTGCCGAAGTCAGTAAAGCGTAATGGGGCTAAAATGATTAAAACACACACACACACACACACACAATTTGAAACAATTTGAATCGTTTTCTCTATTAATGAGTGACTCAGAGGAAGACAATGGTATGTTGCGTTTTCTAACTTTCGACTAAGTGGAAAACAAAAAAGTTCAACATTCTCATATAATGGGACGTAATGGCACACACCATCTACAGCACATTTTCGAAATTAAACTACCTACATACTATTCTGTAAAATCGACATGTTTCAGTTCAACGTCCCACGTTTATGCCATTTCCGCTAAAAGAGACGATGATAGAGGCAAGCGAATGATGGAGGAAGATTTGGTGGAATGAGAATGTGAAGGAAAATGGCAGTACTTGAGAAAACTCATGGACACGACGTTGTCTACCACAAGTTTATTTGGTAGGGTATCGTTCCAGGGACCCACGCACCAGAGGTAAGCATTCTACCACTGAACCACCGTGCCTCCTACGTACTATTCTGTGTCCGATCCCAACCCTAATATCTCAATTTCATTGGATGTGGTGCTCATCATTGTCTTCCCCAATGATATGGAGAAAAAAAATGCAATTTAACTATTACTCCCATGAACAAATTATTTGATTTTTATTCCATATGGCTCACACTTCCTTTATTTCTTTACAGTCATACATATTTCTTATTTTTGAAACCTGTCAAAAGTAAGAGAGTGATATTACCTTTTGTTAGTGCTAAAAATGTTACAGGATGTTTTCTTGTAAGGTTACCAAGTATCATGCTACATAATGCATGTTGTCTTAAATAAATAAATTTTATTTGTTGAAGTTAGAAGTGGAGTTGAATTACCCCAATCTTCAAATAATTGAAGATAAATAACAATAATGTTGCTAAAATTGCATGACTTTTGGGAAGTATAGCGTGCTTTTCCCTTGAGATTTTGCGAATGGGACAAATACGGTAGGACTTGAAATCAGTCAGGAGGACAAGGATGAAGTCAACTCTTATTTTAAGAAAGTGCTTCAAGGAACTTCCAAAGTATTTTTCTTGGAGTCTTTGATGTATAGAATTAGTTTTGAAGTAGGGCTTTTTATGAGCCATCCGGCAAGAATGTATACTTCCCGGATAGGAGCTTACAATAGAATTTGTTTGTTCCTGCTTTGTATGGTACTACTAGTAAGTTACATTATTTATTTTTATGATTTTTATTTGAATAATTAGTTTCATTACTTTTGTATTTTGTTAAGAAATGCAATTCTTAAACTGAATGTTAAAAGGTTATTTATTGAGAAGTTGTAGGAGTAACTACGACTAAATCTCTTGTAGAAGTAGAAGAGAAACTCGCTTATAGGTGACAAAAAATTGAAAATTCAGATGATGTTTTTTATTAACCTATTACCTCTATATCAGTACTTTAAATTTACTTGCAGATTCCTATAACTATCGTCGAGTGATTAACGAATAATAAAACAAATATAATTTGTACAAAGTCGTTAGGCAGTCTTATCATGTTACATGAGATATTAGAGATTTGTAAAGCTAGCCAAGGTAATTTTACAACTAGCTTGTTGAATTTATACTGTGAATACATACTAACAGTAACACAAAATTGCATGCATAATGACAAATATTATAAATGTAATTTTGTGTTATTGTTAGTATGTGTTCACAGTATAAATTCAACAAGCTAGTTGTAAAATTGTATGTTTGGTGTGACAAACATAGGTATACCAAAAATCTAAAAACGAAAGTGATTGTATCACATTCTATAAAGGTATACATAAATAAATTATCTTGAGTATGTGAGAATTCGACTGCAGACACGTTTAAACAAACATATTTATTATATGTGAGTATTAGCCTAATTAAGTTTAGATCAAACATTTTCCATGATTCTGGCTTGTCTCTAAGTGTTAATAAATACATCTTTATGAAATATGAAAGAATTAAGTGAATAAAAATCAGCGTGGGGAAATGAAACTGATCCCTAAAATGAGCTTATTTTCACGAAACTATACAAAATAAGGTAATTGCAAATGATAGTTTCTTAAACACTATATATCATAAATTACCTCATTTTATGGTAGAATGTTTTATAGTTACGTAGTTAGCATCATTATTTGGTTGTAAGACTTCAGAGACCATCTTAATTTAAAATGTCAAAAAGTTAATTTAGGATTTGAGTTGCCCATGTGCAGATATCTTATGTCATAAATTTTTATTTATACCTTCATTTTAAGATTTTTATTAACTGAAAATTAGTATTTATTTGGTTGATATCAAAGAGTTATTATCTATAAAGTTTTGTTCAATTAGATTGCAACGGCAATATTGAGCCTTCGTAAACGATGAACTAAATAAATAATAAAATATATAAATATTAAGCATCGTCAGCGTGACTATTCAATAAAAATATTTCGAGCAAAAACATGTTTTGAGTTACGAACTAAAAGATTTTTTCTATATTTCTTTTATAATTCAAAGCAACGTAATGCAGTCAAAAGATTTTCTAACGATTTGTATAAACGTTGAAAATTATTCCAACCTCACGAATACTCTGAATAAATTCATTGAATTTCACAAAATTTAAACGATTTAGAACAAGTTTTAACTACGTGACCTCATATTTAATCATAATAATTTTAAATACTTTGTAGAGTTAATATTTGATAACTTTTTTTCACAAACATTTTAATATGAACAAAAGTGATGTAATTTTGAAAACTAATTTGAAATCGTAAATTAGTATTTGTGAAATAACAATATGAATAAAGAACTTTCCTTACTGGCAAGTTCTTAATACAATTTTTTTTCATGTTCTTAGTGACGCCAGACATACACGTATTCTTCTTCTCCAAAAACAGAAGAAACAAAACTTACAAAAAGTAATGACATAGTCTTTCTAGATTTTTCTAAATGATTACTTTGCTCTTGTCATATATATATATATATATATATATATATATATATATATATATATATATATATATATATATATATATATATATATATATATATATATATATGTCTTGTCAACATTAGTATACGAAGGAAATGAACTAAGTTGAAAGTGACAGCATTTCTTATGTTATTTTTCCATTTCGCTTCTTCGTTTTCTTAGGATGGCTTGGTCTGTCATTCTATGTTTGTGTATGTCTTCACCATGCCTTGTTCTCTTATGTTGTAAAGCCAAGCAAACCTTATTCCATGACGAAGATTGATGTACCGTCCTAGGCAAGCGGTCTATTTTTACATCCTTCAGAAAACAACACAGAAACCCTGCCTGACCATTCAATCTTTCTTTCCTTCTCTCTGTTTCTGCGTTCAAATAAAAATTGCTCTTCGTTTTGATGACAACTAAAATAACTCTTATGTAGAAATTTTGTATCTTTCAAGATACTTGACAAAGTAGCCGTCAAAATATTAAATGGAATATTTTTGTATTTTACAGAGGACAGTTTCGTAACAGGTTTTCAACTCGTTTATTTTCAAGTTTCACGTTTCAAGATGTGTAGACCAACAGAAACAAGTCTATATAAAGAATCAAATTAGGAGTCACGTGTGCAATAATCAGTTGTAAACACTTCAATGATTCACAAGCCTCAATTGTATATCAAATTTTAAAATGGAAGAGTACCAAAGATTATATTTTCACTTTGATGCTTTTTCAATGTGACCGACTTACGCGAAAATAGTAGAAGTTAGTAAGGAGTGGATCTAGTTTAAGGCAAGTGTAAGCATATTTCAAGTTGTTTGAATATTTAGAAGAACAAAGAGAATACTGTCGAAGGTTGTTTGATCCATGTACTTTTTTGGTGGTTTTATGTTGTTTTTTCAAATACTTCTTAGCAAGCCTTCGTTTCTCACACATATAAACCCATATGTAATTTCTCTGATACTAAGATATGATTAAAATTAAATATAACTTATATTAGTATAATTTCATTTTAAAATTGAAACTTCCTCTTCTTGGTTTTAATGCTTAATAATTAAGTAAGTCCGTAAAGTAACATTTTTCAATCTTTACTTTATATCATTCATATACTCTAAACATTAAATATGCATGATGAGTACCAAAGACACAAAGAAATTGGAAGAAATAGAATTTTTATTGCCTTCTTAATTAATAAAATAATTTAATTTATCCAAGAGAAAGAAAATGCATTAGATATGAATAATGTCCTTTAGGTATTTTACTATTGGTAATTTAAGTACAGCGTGATGGTTTTACGAATTGGTTAATAGAAAAGAATCCAAAAGTTGAAAACCACGAACTTACTAGTGACTTCCCCACAGGAAGTTTAATCTAGGGATTACGAGACTTGGATCGATCCCAGTATATATATATATATATATATATATATATATATATATATATATATACTAGCATAAATTACCCACCTCCTTGCTATTGGTCATTTTCGATGATTTTTATATATCCCTCCCCCTCCCACAATTTGCGGGGCTGAATTTGTATTTAGAGGCATCGAAAGTTCGGCTGTTCACCTCAGCGACTTGAAAAACTATAGATTCGACATTATCATCGGTCATTTTCGATCGTTTGTAAATGTCTTTCCTCCTCTTCTAAGTTATATCGTCAAAGTGATATAACAAAAACATCTCATTTCGAACTTCATCCAGGTTGAAAATTTGATCGAGATCGGTCCTGTGGTTCAAGAGTTATTAAGTTATATTTATTTTTATATAATTCATCCTCTTTCCCCTCCCCTAAGTTTTACCGTCAAAGTGAAATCATAGAAAACATCTTAGGCCTTAACCTCATCTACGTTAAAAAGTTGCTCGAGATTGATCGTTTGGTTCAAGAGTTATTAAGGTTTATTTATTTTTCAATCCTTACCTCCCCCTTTCCTAAGTTATATCGTCAAAGTGAATAGATAAATACCATCCCAGGCCCGGATCTTATCTATGTTGAAAATTTGATCGAGATCGGTCAAGTGGTTCAAGAGTGAAGTTACAAAGACAAGTTATGATATATTTTTTTACATATATCTCCGCCTCCCCTTCCCCTACGTTGCACCATCAAATTTAAACGATAAACGTCATCTATGTTGAAAATTTGTTCGAGATAGGTTAGGTGGTTCAAGAGTTAAGTTTCATTTGTGTTTATATATAAATCTCCCTTTCTTCTGTCCCCTACGTTCTACCGTCAAAGTGTAAATATATAAAAATAAATGCAGGACCGAATCTCATCTAAGTCGAAAATTTGATTGAGATCGGTCAGGTGGTTCAAGAGTTATTAAGTTTTATCTATTTTATATACCTTTCCCCTCTCCTACCCCTCCACTATGTTTTACCAACAAAGTGATATGATAAAAACCACCCCAGTCCGAACGTGATGCATTTTGAAAATTTGATTAAGATCGGTTGGGTGGTTTAGGCGTGATAAAGGCACAAAGACGATGACTTTTATTTTCATTCTTTTTACACATATATCTCCCCCTCCACTACCCTTCCTTTAGGTTGCACCATAAAATCGAAATGAGGAAAACATCTCAGGCCCGAACGTTCTCTATGTTGAAAGTTTGATCAAGATCGGTCGGGTGGTTCAAGAGTTATTAAGTTTTATTTTTCTTGTAGATTTCTCCCCTATCCTCCCCCGCCCCTAAGTTATACCGTTAAAGCGATATGATAAAAACCACTTAAGGTCTGAACTTCATCTATGTTGAAAATTTGGTTAAGATCGGTCGGGTGGTTTAAGCGTGATGAAGTCACAAAGACAGTAGCTATTATTTTTACTTTTTCTTACATATATCTACCCCCTTCCCCTCCCCTTCGTTGCACTGTAAATGTGAAATGGAGAAAACATCCTAGCCCCGAACCTTATCTATGTTGAAAGTTTGATCGAGATCGGTAGGTTTGTTCAAGAGTTATTAAGTTTTATTCATTTTCATATTTTCCCCTCCTCCGCTCCCCCAACCTAAGATCTATTGTCAAAATGAGATGATATAGAACTTCCCAGGTTCTAAATTCATATATGTTGAAGATTTGATTGAGATCGATTGGGTGGCTCAAGAGTTATTATTATTAATTCACGAACATAGTCACTTTTATTTTTATATTTATTGATTTTTCTATATCTTCGTTCCCTCAAAGTGAAACAATAAAAATCATCCGAGTCCAAAACCTCATCTACATTGAAAATTTGATCAATATCGGTTGGGTGGTTCAAGAGTTATTATGTTTTATTTTTTTCTATGTCTCCCTCCGCCCCCTTTCCCTATGTTCTACCGTCAAAGTTAATAATTACAAGCACTCCCAGTCCAGAACCGCATGTACGTTAAAAATTTGATAGAGATCGGTCGGCCGGTTCGAGAGATTAAGAGTCACAAACATAGTCACTTTCAATTTTATAATATAGATATATCCTTGCAGAAAAAAAGTGTTTATAGCAGTTTCCTAAAGGCTGTAATTTCCTTCCTTCACACTTCAACTTGAGTAGCACTTTTTGTAATGTTCTCAGGCAAAAAATGTCTTTAATATGCTTAAGAAAACAAAAAACAAAACAAAGAAAGCAGAAATAGTAAGTAGCTAATTACTTATCCCTATGGTTTAGGAATCCTGGAGAAACTGAGACAAAAGAAGGCCAATACATGCTGTTCTGAACGAAATCAGACCAATCGGATAGATTGGATTCAATCGGTACACTTAAGAAATAAATATTTTCCATCTCAAAATACGATTGATAACATCGCATGTGCCCAGAGTAAGAGCTTCAGAAGATACTACAAGAGAGGCGACGTATTGCTTGTAGATTTATGTATTTGCCTTCCAGTTAGCCAATATAAACGAGTAGTGTGTGCCTTTTAAGGTGTGGCAGTGAAACGTGCGATTTTGAAACCTCCACCACAGATACAAATTTATTCACAGCAATATAAAAGAATTACAACACGAATTTACAATGGTTGCAATCTGTGAGGAATGTTTCTGAACAAGTTGCATATATTGCACAGACATGTAACAACACAAAATGTGCATCACTTGAAAATGACATCACGTAGGTGGTCCCCCTTTTAATTCACACACATTACAAGTCTTTTACTGAAGTTAGACATCACATCTCGCAGGACTGGCACTGAAATTCAATTAAATTTCTCACGAATTTGATCCTTCAGTTTCTGGATGGTGTGTAGTGGGTCTCACCAGAAAATCTCAGATTTCAAATGACCCCAAAGGAAGAAGTCACACGCTGAAAGGTCAGAGGATCTTGGATTCCAGGGAATGTCTCCGTTCTTCGAGATAAGATGACCAGAAAAAATGTTCTGTAGCGCGTTAATGGAAATGCGCGAGGTATGGCATGTGGCCCTGTCTTGTTGAAAAAATGTGTTTGCAGTTACATTAAGATCAACAAGCTGTGGCACTAAGAAATGGTTCAACACGTTCTGCATTCACAGAAATAGCATTATCGCGATCGCCTTCAAAAACATAAGGCCCGATGATTCCAAATGATGATACACCACAGAACACTACCACTTTCTGACTGTGAAGTGGCTTTTCATGAAGGATTTCAGGATTTTCACGAGAGCAGTATCTAAAGTTTTGCTTGTTAACAAAGCCTGACACATAAAAATTTGCCACATCGCTCATGATCTTGTCGTTCATGAGTTCCAACAATACCCTACGAAAGCGTAGTCTCTTTGGGAAGTTGTCCGCATTCAGTTGTTGCACTATCTGCATTTTGTGTGGGTGATATTGCAGTTCCTTGTGCAATATTCGCCGCACACTGCGTGCTGGTATGCCAAGTCGAAGGGCAGAATGCCAGGGACTTCGGCTGAAGGCTTCTTCCATCTTACAACATTCTCTAGTGTGCACACGCGTTTCGCACTTTCACACCCCTCTTTCTCACCACATTACCCGTTTCCTCAAAGCCCCGAACTAACAATTTGATAACATGCGCCGACTGAACTATGGCATGACGTGGGAGATTGTAATGAGCACGTTATACACGCTGCACGGCCACGTTGCTGTCGTTGTTTTTGTAGAATGCCTCACAGCTAAAGCGCGTTGTTCACCGGTACAAGATGCCATCTCAACTGAACACCGATATGAAGGTCAATCGCAAAGGTTTGTTGTCCAGATGGCACCACTCTCGTTTTCTGATTCCTAAAGTAACTTATTATTTCCAGTGTTTCAACATCACCCGTTTCACTTCCGCACTTGTTATATGTCTTCCTCTTAACCCCTCGCTGAGGTTGCGAAAATGTATGCTTTCCATGTGCTGCATTGTAGTTGTCATACTCAATTCTCAAACAACAACCTTCTTTAGGTGCCTATAGCGTAGGTTAACACGAGAAAATATATATAATTAAAAATGATATGAATTAATAGAGCTGTTCTTTTCTTGTGTAATTGAAGATGTGGATGTGTTTCACTTTTGTATTTTTATAATTCTAACTGGAATCCTCGTCGAAAACATTGATTTGCTTTCCGTTAAATTGCCTCTCTTTCTCATTCACTTAAACGGATAATGATATTAATCATATGTTATTTCCTTTTCACTATGTTAGGGGATATGGTGACACAGTGGTAGCGCGCTTACCTCTATTGCGTGGTATCCCTAGTTCGATTCCCTGTGAAACAAATTTGTGATGCGCAACTTCGTGTCCATGAGTTTACTCGGGTTACTCTAGTTTTCCCACATTCTCCTTATGCCAATTATCTCATCATCCCTCACTTGATTTAATCATCCGTCTCCCTTAGCCTTAATGGTATAAGTGTGGGACGTTAAACTGAAAGATTTCTTTTCATTTTTACTAATTTCAAGGCAACAGATCATGTCCGGATCTTACTACAAACAATAGGTCTATATCTCTATAGTTATTGAAATTTATCTATTTTTGGACCATATGGATAAACGCTATTTATCGGGATTTGATGGTTTAAAAGCTTCTAAACTTAGACTTTAACTGGGAGAATTAACTTTATATATCGCAGACACATTTCATCATAGCAGGAGTGGAACAGGAAAAGTAAAATACAAACTCAGCACCTAGAGAGAGAGAGTACTTTCAGAACTGTACACTACTATCTTATGTGTATACAAACGTACTGTATATGTGCCGTCACTGCGGATAATTGAAATAGAGCTATCATTCAACAGAAACATAATTTGAGATGTTAGAACATTGAGTTATATCTATAGATCATCTCTATCTTTCTTTTGGGGGAGCCTGGTAGCTGAGTAGTAGAGCGTTATTATCTGGTGCGTGGACTCTCTGGTTTGATCGCCGCCCAAGTAAGTTTGTGGTCGACAACATCCTGTCAGTATGTTTTCTCGGGTTATTCCTCTTTCCTCTCATATTCTCATTACACCAATTATTCCATTATCGTTTACTTGCCTTAGAATAATGCTTTTTCTTCCTTAAATTAAACGATATGATTGGGTGACGGTAAAATGAAATATTTCATTTGTTTTTATCTTAGTGTCAAACACACACACACACACACACACACACACACACATATATATATATATATATATATATATATATATATATATATATATATATATATATATATATATATATATATATATATATATATATATATATATATATATATATCGTGTGTTCTAGACATGGTGTCCACGGACTACAGAACACTATTCTGCAAGTCAAAAAATATACGTAAAAGCGAAAAATATATGTAATTGTATACCTTTCGGTCCTCATCTGGAGACACGGATTGCATTATGCGGTAACGTCGCAGTTAAGGAACCACAGAGATCTACCAATCTGTCAAAGAGTTATATCGGTTCTTTCCAAATGGCAGTTACATTCGATAAACGTTGACTTTATCATCACTGCTACCTTGTCACATATTGAAATTTTGATTCGTAAAAGCGGCTGAAGGAGGCGCTGAAGAGTGCGATTATATAGAATTTTCGCTTTATTTTGACCTGAAGAATGCCGTTCTATTGTTCGTGAGCACCATCTTTGGAGCACCCCGATATATATATATATATATATATATATATATATATATATATATATATATATATATATATATATATATATATAGATACTTGATAGATAGATAAAGTTGGAAACACATTAGAAGCCTCGGTAACAACGGTCAAATATGTTGCTGGTAGTATGTTAGAGTAAAGCCCTTACTTCACAACGAGGAATACCATATCAGTGTGCAGTGAGCAGGGCGATACAACACAATGACGCCATTTTAGGTTAGGGATTTCCTTGGTGGAAACAAAACTTTTGAAAACAAGTAGGAGTTTATGTTTTCCATTAATATAGTAAAATGTAACTAATGTTTTACATTTTGAACATGGAATGATACTTGAGAACACAAATACACTTTGAATTTAAAGCCTGAATTGTCAAAACGTTCCAAATCCAAACCATATAGCCTATACGTATTTTCCACGTTCATATATCTGTTTCATGTAGACAACAAGGAGTATTATTAATAAGAGAAACCACAAAAACGCATTCTCAAACAAAAAATATTCAATATTATAATGTTTTTGTTCTTCTTGGAAAGAAATAGTCTGCTTCGTCTAAACTGAGACCAGCTTCCAATAATTTATTATCCTTTATCTTCCAACAGGTTTTCAATCTCTGAAAATGAGGATTCTTTTCAAGTTTGCACTTAATTACTTTTCTCTCAGTTTATCTGTGTATATTTAAGCGCCAATTGGAGTACCTCTTTCATCTGTCTAGATCGCCTAGAGTGCTTGTATTTCATTCTGCATTATACCTAGTTTGACCTGAAACGGCTTTCTAATTCTTTTCTATTCTTTATATACCCTTCTCATTTCTTCACTAATATTTGATATCCTGCAGAGATTCCATTATTGGGTATTCGTCTCTCGTCAATTAAAGATTTCATGATTCAATTAAACAAAAAATTGAGTCTTCCGTCAGTTTATTGATAGTTATGTGGTGTATTAAAGCGTGTCATTGAAGAATACCCAGAACAATTGTTTGATTTGATTGAGTGAAGTTTGAAATTGTCTATATGAGACAATACTTTTTTATTAAAAACACCATATTTGAATTAATCTATCCAAATAGGGTTTTGTTCTTGCGCTCATTATTCACTTTGAACTACATTAATAGCGCATTGAAAACGTATTCTTCACTATTATACTCAGTAATAATAATAACAATAGTTTCAGTACATATGAACAAATATTACGTGTACAACAATATTTCAAGTTTTAGCATACCTAATATTTTTCTATGTCCAGCAACATGATATATATCAGCTCAAAAATATTTCGTGTATGTATGTTAATCTAAATGTTATCGTTCTCGTAGCTGTTTTGTGGAATGTTGTTTGTCCTACCTTTTCTTCCGAAAACGCAAAAATGTTATTTTGTTTTGCCTCACATTTGTTCAACTGAGTCAGTCGCATGGCATTGATAAATAACTGCAGGCACTCGAAAGATGAAAATTCCTCTGTGGCATAAATAAAGGAAATGAATCACAAAGATAAAGTCATGTTTCGCGGATGTTTCTTTTCCCTTCCATTTTCCTTGTTCATCTGCAATGATATGTATAATGAATAGAACCGTACATTCACTAGAATATTATGAGTGTATGTGTAAGCCTTGTATATGTTGAAGGAAGAAAGAACGACCGAGATCTCTGTATTAATAGAAATTCTAGCAAAGAGGAAAATGTATGAATAAATAAAAGTACAGTAGCATTGTTTCCTTCTGATGGACATGATGAATTTTCATTTTGTTCTAGCTCATTTTTAGCAAAAAGTATTTTACAAAAGCAATACGTGACTTGACGATGTAACTAAGTTTTGAAAACACTAAACTACATTTCAGCGACCTTGTATTACTTACCTTCAGTTGAGTACATGAGGTTCTTCCGCTAGTTAGTTTTACGTCTGTAACGCGTATCCTCCCTGAGGTCATGCATGACGTACTTATTTATCTTTTGAGTACCTTGGCAACTTTGCTAGAGTTGTTTCTTGCATAATTAATATGTGATTACTATTTTCTGGAACGTATTGGTTAAATAAACTTTTACTTTCAAAAGACAATTAACATTACGCTGGTATTTATAACATCTAATGGTAAGCTATTTTTCGCTGCAGTCGATTGATGTTTGACCTAGCTCTCTGCTCTTACGTTCACTAACCCACTTCCACCATTGATAAGAAATCTATTCTTAACGAGACAAATAGAACTTGTCAATTATAAGGAAATATTCACGTGCTAAAGCAAATTTCTCACCGGAAGTTTGACAGT
Organism: Thermobia domestica; assembly: GCF_964235325.1. NCBI lineage: Eukaryota > Metazoa > Arthropoda > Insecta > Zygentoma > Lepismatidae > Thermobia > Thermobia domestica. Next base: position 206,737,111 of record NC_137455.1, read on the forward strand.
AACACATTGCCAGCTCACTGGTTCACGCCAAACTTAGTCTCGGCTTGCAAGTAGTGTAAATCATGGATGGCGATTTTGCATTGAACTCGCTCGAGCTTATTAATCTTCTCAATTGGGCTCGTGCTCATTTCTCTCAAGCAGGGTCGTCATCACTCATGCTCGGTCTCATTTCTTCCAATTGGGCTGAAGCTCACTCGGATTCGATAGAGTCGAGGCAGCATCCGTCACGGAAGTTTGTTAGACTTCCTCTCCAGTACAAGTAACTGGTTCAGGCAAACTGTTTGAAAAGCTATTTATAGTCATAACAATAAGAGCTCACCTAGACTGCTTTTGATGAAGAATTCAATGCATAAGCATATACGCTTAAAGAGGCCAAATCTGAGAAGAGCATTTAACAATTATGGAAGGCATATTCTTCTAGCTGTTAATCTTCCGTCTAATTTCAAAAAGAGCACAACGACCTGCACAGAACATCGGGAGCTTCTTATCTTATATATTTACAGGCGTACAAGGGAATGAGTTCGGCCCTTTTCACAACCACGTCCAGAACTTCTGCAACCTAGAGACACCCAACGGAGAAGAGAAGGGCTCGCACTCACTCGATATTGGGCTCACTTCTCTCAATATTGGTCGCTCTCACTTGCGCTCGGGCTCGTTTCTCTCAATTAGGATCGCATGAATTCTGAGTTCACTTGGGCATAAAAGGGCTCGAGCTCATTATCTCAGGGGCACGTGAACTCACTCGAGTTTGGTTTCTTCAATATATATGGTTAATTGGTTTGAATAAAATAGTAATGTAAAATAAATTGAAATGTTAGAAATATTTTTAAAAGATAAATATATATTTCAGAGAGATTCTATTTTAAAGATTTGTTCGTATGGATACAGACTCATCCTTATTGTGTTATTCCCATTCTATTTACAACATAAGGCTATAAACTCCAAACAAGTTTAGAATCAGCAAACACTACAGAAAGAAAACTCGCCATCCTTTGACTATGGCCTAATGAGAGCTATTTGAGTTGAAGTAACATTGTTGACTTGATTGAATTCCTCAATTGTAGTGGGATTGCGCTTATTTATTCTCTCTATCATCTTGGGCTTAGGTGAGATCAAGATTGCATAGGACTCAGATAAGCTCGTGCTGATCTGGAGTTCACTTGCGCTCACTGGGCTTCTTTTCCTCAATATTGAAATGTATTGAAAGAAAGCAAAATAAAACTACAACATGCCTAGTACAATCACTCAATATACATGAAATGTTAAAGAGTTATTTAAAGATTGCTTTTTACCTTGTCTTTTACGAAATTTATTAGTTGACTTTGATGGTAAGGATATAGCTTTATCTTTATTTTGTCGCATAATTTATAAAGATTTAAAGCGTAAGGCTATGCACTCTCAACAAGTTTTGAATAAACAAACACGTACAGAAAAGCGAGTTCTCCAGCATTAGGCTTTATTTGTAGCCGCATGAGGGCTTTTTGAATTGTTTGAATTGACTATTTGATTGAATGAATTCTTCCATTAGAATTATATTCAGTGGACTGGCGCTCATCTTGGTTTGAGTTGGATTCGAGCTCAATTCGAACTCAGTTCTACTCGCTCTCATTTTAGACTCGTGCTCAGGCTCATTTGGGACTAGGGTGGACTGACGCTCATTTCGGATTCACTTGAGCTCACTCGGACTTTCGGTCCCTCAATATACATGAATAGTTGATTTAGATTAAATTGTCATACAGGGTTTGTCCGGAAAGTAATAGGACTGAGTCGATTTAAAAAAAAAAATATTGAGCCAATCGTTACAATTCTTTAAATACTTTCAAAATAGGCTCCTTCTGCGTCGATGCAGAGCTGCCAGCGCGATTTCCAATCATTGAAGGCGTCACGGAAGTCATTCTCCTGAATAGCCTTGAGAGCTGCGGTGCGAGCTGCTTGGATCCCCTCTGTCGTCTCAAAATGCTTGCCTTTCATCGGGCGTTCCAGGCGAGGAAACAAAACGAAGTCCGGGGGCCACATCTGGGCTGTAGGGCGGCTGCGGAAGCGTTGGGATGCCGGCCTTGGTCAGGTAGATGTTCACAAGAAAGGCGGTGTGAGCCGGGGCGTTGTCGTGGTGCAGCTTCCAGTCGGCTCCGAAGTCTGGTCGGACCCGATTGACCCTTCGTTTGAGTCTCTTGAGCACTTCCATGTAAAACTTGGCTTTGACGGTTTGTCCAGGAGGAACAAATTCATGGTGAACGATGCCTTTGATGTCAAAAAAGACAATGAGCATCGTTTTCACTTTGGATTTGCTCATTCTTCCCTTTTTTGGGTGGGGAGACGTCGGCGTGTGCCACTCGGAAGATTACCTCTTTGTTTCGGGATCATACTCAAAAATTCATGATTCGTTACCTGTGATTACGTTATTCAAAAATTGGGGGTTACTTTCACACATGTTCAAATTTTCTTGGCACAATTCCACTCGCCGCAATTTCTGGTCGTCAGTGAGCACTTTTGGGACAATCTTCGAGCACGCCTTGCGCATGTTGAAATGCTCCGTCACAATTTCATGAACAACAGTTTTTGGTACATTTAACATCTGGGCAATTAAAGGAATACTTAGTCGACGGTCTGAGTTCAAAACTCCGCGCACACGAGTCACATTGTCGGTGTTTGTCGAAATCGAAGGTCTTCCAGCACGGTCTTCATCGGCTACCTCTTCCCGGCCCTCCGAAAATTCCTTGTGCCACCGAAACACACCACTTCTTGCTAAAGCATCATCTGGGTAAGCCTGCTTGATCATATCAAACGTCTCTGTCGCAGATTTACCGAGCTTAACACAGAATTTAATCGCGTGCCTCTGCTCTAACGAACGCTGCATTTTCGGATTACACCAATCACAGAAACACGTCGCGCGAAAAAGCCTGTCCTGACTCTCCGTGTGCTCGGAGACAACTGACCAGCCGCTCGTTTGTTAGTTAGGAACGCCCTCTACCGGATCCAGTCGGTGCGCGCACGCTCCGAAGTACAGTCATGGCGAAATAAAATCAGTCCTATTACTTTCCGGACAAACCCTGTATAACATATTTGAAATGTTACAAAATATTTTTTCTTCTGCGCTTATTTTTAGTTTCGGTATTATCTTTTACTGAGTTTACTCTCTTACTTTTGTATCTATAAATATAGGCTTATGCTTATTGTGATATATAACTTTTTCTAACTAACGCATAAGGCTATGTATTCCCAGCAAGTTTTGAATCTGCAATCACATATATACCGAGCTCTCCATCATTAGGCTATAATGAAGAGCATGGTGGTCTTTGAGTTCATAGCAGCTATGTTGGATTTATTGAATTTCTCAATTGAGCTCACATTTATTTTGGGCTCAGTGGGACTCACGCTCATCTCGGGCTTAGTTGCGCTCTCACTCATCTCGGACTCAGTTGAGCTCGCGCTAATCTCGGACTCAGTTAAGCTCGCGCTCATCTTGGACTCAGTTGCACTTGCTTTCTCCTTGGACTTAGATGGACTCGCGGTCATCTCGGTTTCAATTGAACTCAATCGTGCTTATTCTACAATATTGGACAGTAGACTATTTGCTCAAAGACTTTCGTTTAGTTCCTGCCAGAACTTAATGAGAAATAAAGTATCACGTACAAAGAGAGTCAACGTGAGATGAACTACCAAATATAACGTTAGCCGTTATAACTAACGTTTTATTCACTTGGCCGTTAGTTATTCACTCACTCACACATACATCGGAGTAAAACTATAAGCTTTGGTAACTTTGCGCCGGGAGCTAACAAATAAGTATTAAAAAGGTTTCTTTGTCACTTTTTCTTATAATTAGTATACTATTGATATTGGACTATGTATGTATGAGTCATGCACATAAATCCCACAAGCCGTTTTTAATTAAAGTAATTTTTATAAATAAAATATTGCTTCCGTCATTTCTTTCTCAGCGAAATTATTTATCCCATATTGCAGGGTTGTTCATCAAGTGTTGAGTTATGAATTATATATATAGAAATCCCCATTACCTTTACCGACAAAATTAGAAATTTTAATTTTCATCCTCTAGTAAACTACATTTGTTTGAAGCGATGGAGCAAACACGAAAATCTCCCTGGAGAATTTCAAAGAAAAGTGCGTGATGGTGTGGTCCCTAGTCTGATGTATATACAACTGTCTTAATAAGCGAACGAGTAAACAGAGGACATCTAAACATAACTTTTGTCCGTGAAGAGTCACGAAATTTGTAAACCAATTGCAGTCTTAAATTCAATTGTTACTGTATTAACATTTTCAAATGTAGCAAATTTAATTTTCTTAGATTCATCGTCATATTAATTTTATTTATGATTTTATTATTATTACTCCTTGTATATTAGTTTATTAATAAAGTGTATACTGTTTATTCTTAAATAAAAATGATTGAAATTTTCGCATAGTTTGTGCAAATCTTAAAAATATAGGAGGACGTTTGTTTTTCGGATTTTGCAAACATAGAGAATACTACTTTCATCAAAAGTTCCTGGAATTCACTCAGAAAATTTAGAATACAGGTGTATTCCTGAAAATTGATGTTGTAGCCTTCGAAGTTATCCCCATTGACTGCAACGCACTTTTGCTAGCACTTGGTACAGTTCTCAAAACATTTGTGTTACTCGATTTTTGGTATGTTCATCAGAGCCGTTTTCGATTTTGTATCATAATTCTAACCATGTAACATTACTAGATTGCTGTTGTGTTCAGCTTAATAAAGCCTATTTCGTTTGTCATTAGGTGACCAACAGACTTCCAGCTTAGGGGACTAAGTCCACCGTCAGCTTTATGAACTGGATTAAGAATGTAATATTCATTTATAATTACAATATAATGTTTCCAAAACTAATAAATATTAAAATGCATCTCATAGGTAATGAAAATTAATACTCGAACACAAATTTCATATTTTTAAAGTGCAACAGTTGAGGATAGGTAAAATATAGTGTTTGTTTGGCGTTGTAATTATACGTTTCGACGTTTTACTTTATCGTTTTTAACAAATGACTCTCCATATTCTCCTCTTTGTCAACCTTGTTTTTCGTATCACAATTCTAACCGTAGTTGCCCAACATACTTCATCATGCAGTTTTGTTTCCCAAACAGTGACCTAAACCACACCTCCTGTCCTCCTCAATACCAAAACGACGTGTTGTTTTCGGTCGGCTCACTGGGTGATCCACACTTGTAAACAGCTGTGTTTTAAAGCATCATTTCCAAAATACTTTTCCAATATTTCCAAGGTTTTGGCACCATTGAATCCGTTCTTAACGTAAAATTTAATACACATTCGCTGTTACAAAATTAACCCCATTGCAAAATCGAAACATGCACCCAAACAGATGTACTCAACACCACGTCATTTTCACAAATGGCAAACCAAGATTTTCAAATTGGGAAGGAATGTCGCTGACAGCTGTGGCAAACCACAAGAAAAAAATGTTAAATCAGGTGAGTAAGGGCGTCATACAGTGGTGATTCTGGGAACTTTTTGATCACTGATGACAAATGTTCGGCTTATAGGCAGTATACTTAGGCGGAATATCTCTTGAATCTGAGTATTAATTCGTTAAAATATGTCAATAATTTCTAAGATATAAAGACAAACTTATTCTGCAACATAACAGTGCCTAACAATTTCCCAGGTATAGAATATTCTATTATATATTGTTGAATTATTGCCAACCTACATTTTTGCATAAGATGAAAAATGTTTACGAAATTTAAAAAATATATAGCGTAATGACTACACTATTTTCGACTGAAGGAAGTGACCATATGATCTATTTGGTTGTGCTAGGGTTAAAATGGTACTTCGTCAACAACAGGTAATCATTTTATTCTTAGTTAGTAGTTTTTTTGTTTTAATCTTAGCCATTTCTAATATTTATTATGTGTAGAAACTCAGAGTAGGATTACGTTTTGTATTCTGTATGTTAATAATATATATAGGATGCCACAAAATATGATTTTTCAAATATAGATTTTCATTTCTCTTTCTGAGTAAATAAAGAAATTGCAAGTTTTGTTAGTATTTTCGTTAGTAGTTAGTAGTTTTGTTAGCTTTATTTTGCTAAAATATCTCGATAAATTTCGATGATATAGAGGAAAACTGATTCTACACATAACAATGCCTAACAATTGTCAAGTTTAGAATGGACTATTATATATTGTTCAATTGTTGGCTATTAACAATTTTGTATAAGATAAAAAATGTTTAAGAAGTGTATATATATATATATATATATATATATATATATATATATATATATATATATATATATATATATATATATATATATATATATATATATATATATATATATATACTGTGATAAGTGCAATGTTTTCGACTGAAGGTAGTGACCATGTGATCTCATTGGTAACCATTTCTTTATTTTAGTAGTTTTGTGTATTAATCTTGTCCATTTGTATCACTTATGATGATACAAGCCCAAAGCAGGAGAACATTTTGTATTGTCTAATTTGTAAATGTTTATAGAGTGCAACAAAATGTGAAATTTCAAAAACGGGTTTTTATTTCTGATTCAATATAATTGAAGAAATTGCGACTTTTATGACTTTTATGGTAAATTGTGTATTTCTCGTAGAAACAGGTATATTCTTGAAATTATATCGGAATGAGAAATAACAGTTTCTTTGTTTTGGAAGCTAAGTAATGTCTCAATCTTGAGTGGGGGCGAATTAAGGTTTCTGGCGCTCCTAGGCACTCTGATGTAAGGCGCTCCCTCCCCAACATACACCTAGGTACTTCCCATAAAACACCAGCACGACTCGTTTAAAATATATACTTAGCAGTATACAAAACCTCCGTTCATCACATTACATAAAACAAACATTTATGAAGCTTTGAATCTTACAGTGGTTGTAGGCTACATGCCAAAATTTGGACGGTAACCCTATCCTTTTATCTTTATAAACATCAACAGCTAGTGAAAATAGTACGATATTTGTTGCAGAGTGAAACACTTCTTTCTGGCTTTAGCGTCTGCAAATAAACTAACAACACGACCCGCTCGGAAGAGTAATACTCCCGGAAGTACGTTTTTTTCGCGCGCTTCTCTAGCCATCTGTTTTACGCGCCATCCTAGTCAGTTGTTTTAAGTTGGTCACGAAACCTATATCATTTAGTACAAGGGCAACAAAACGAACCTTATATCATGGAGTACAAGTTCAACAAAACGAGCCCTGCGGGGGCTTCTAACCCGTTTCTACTACTACTACTAGTACTTATCTGCACAAAAGTAAGTAAATCACATTTTTTAGTATTATTTTCGTATTATTTTAATTTAAAAAGTGTTATACAAATGTAAAAAAAACTTTCCTCGGGCCAGGTTTGAACTCACGCCAAAAGAGATTTTCGTTACTAGCATATAGCACTAGCCCACTTTTTTTAAAAAAAAAACTTCATGACTATTTTTTTTCTATTTTAACCACTTCTCAGGACTACTGGACACGACAGGGACACGAACACAGAAACATCGAGGACAGTTAAAATTCCACCCTTGCTCTTCAGAGGGACTCGAACCCCCAATGTTCTTCACCTTATGATCATCAGCCTAACGCCTCAGACCGTTCGGCTACACCCACCGGCTGCCCACTCGGCCACGAGGACCGACAACGACAATCGTCTTAATTCTGCTATTTGAATGCAACGTGGCAAGACATAGATAACGCCAACCAATCATAACTGTGTTTTTCGTTCCTTCTTCCGGGATCGTTACTCTCCTGAGCTAGTCCTCTAACAACGGGATCAAAATCTTTCTTTCTTAACAGTTCATTTTCAATACATATTTTACTAAGAGTTCAAAGGTTTTGTTGTGCATTCTGGACCGTAAATGATCCTTAACGTTTTTTAACACAGAAAAAGATTATAGGGGCCGCGGTGGCTCAGTGGTAGAGCGTTCGCCTCTGGTGCATGTGTTCCGGGTTCAATCCCAGCTCCCGCCAAGTGAACTTTGTGGTTGACAAGCACCGTGTGCGTTTGTTTCCTCGGGGTTTTCCAGTTTCCTCCCACTCTTCATTCCACTATTTCACTCATTTCTCATGATCACTGGCATAACCGTGGGACGTTAAAAATTCAAAGAAAAATATCTTTCACCTGAACAGTTCTATTTTGGCGCAGCTACAAATATTCGTAGCTAAATATCTACTTGGGAAAGGTGGTTTCGAGTTTCTTTATCCGAATGTACACTCATGTCCAAAATTATTGTCGCATGTCTACAAATATGCTGCTGTAAAGATGTTATTTGATAACGAACTCCCCCGGTATCTTTTATAATGTTAGTATATGTATGATCGGCAAAGACATGTATGTGGGAAATTTCATTCAAGAGAGCAGCAAATAAGAACAATAAAACGAAAATAAAACTTTCTTGCCCATTTAGCAACATTTTGTTTTACTCATGCTAATTTTCGTATTTATAATTCTTTTTCCATGAAATTTACCACGAATATACATTTCCCGATTATGCACATAGTTAAAAGTACTCTGCAAAATCATTGTTAAATTATATTCTTGCAAAAAGACAGTTATAGATATGAGATAATCATGTTGGACATAAGTGTACTTCAACATTTCAGATGCAGTTTTGATGATACACCACACGCTTTCGAATGTTCTTTGAATTTAATACATTCATTAAGAAAAGTTATCTTTGTAATGCAGAACTAATGCATTCGCTTTTGCTCTTATGGTTCCACAGTACACACTATCCAGTTTTGCGACGAAATTAAACTTTTCATTTATCGTTTAGGATGCATTTTTCCTTCTGCACAGTTCATCGATAAAGGAATCCACAATTGCGCTAAATGCCTCTTTCTCTTCGTGTAAACACGTGTTCTCCGTCTTTTGTTTCATCGGGAGCAGTTTTCTTACTTTTCTTTCGTCCCTTGCCATGCAGATATTCCTGACATCCACTTATGTACTTTGCTTCCTCTTCGTATACATCGAACTCCGTAAGAACAATTTGCAAATATACTTCCAATCTTGCAACTACTTTTACCGCTTCACTCACATCAATATCTGTTGCTTGTAGTCTTTTATTGGCTGCATCGAATCGCTTCATGATCTTTGCTCAGATAGCACACATCAATACCGACTCTAACTTTTGTAGTTTTCGCCAGTAATCATCAGCATCGCTACGAACGAGTTTGTTGACACTTGCAATTTATTCCAGAGGTGCACAAATTTCATTGTAGATGTGGAAAGTGCTTAACACGCATCTGCACTTGCTGATCGAGTTGCTGATACGCTTTTCAGAACAGCTGATCCGGGCTTCAAATATTTTAGTAGAATTGCCATATTCAAGTTATGTAGGTTCTGCAGTAAACCAAAAAACGAAATAGCGTCATGTCAAGGCTCAGTGGCACAAGTTCCTACAAGATGTAGGGAAGGTGCAAAACAGGGTATGTATTCTGCCGAACGACTAACATCTTTAATTCTTCAAAATTATTTATAGTATAGTGCCCTATATTATTCTAATTTTGTTAGAATACCGTGCGGGTGGACAAGGGTATCTACTGGGTGGGAGTCGCGGATCTGTACCCACCCTTGGTATCGTGCCTGTCAGTAGAGACTGAATTAGAGTTCACATTTGACCTTACTTATACCCTATTATGAATAGTTTTATTGATATTTTCATAATAGGGCCTATAAAATTATAAGTAGCCTATAAGGCACAAGATAACTGTATCTAAATATGGGAGATGCGAAGATATACAAATAAATTTTGCAAAAGTTTGATGTGTAGGTCTATTGTACGAACAAGTTATAAGTGGATCAGATTATCAGTAATTTTCTTACCTCCCTTTCCGTAGTAGTAGAGTGAGCTGTATCATGGGTAACGGTATGCCTACTTTCAAAATCTATGATCACTATTTCGTTTGTAACTTTTTCCTCAGAGTACAAACTGGTGTTTCTTTTACCAGCCGTCTAAATCGAACTTTCGGGATTTTTTAAAGTCACTGGAGTTAACTGCAGAATTACATGCATTAACCCCATTTATGTCACTGTCATTGATATTCACGTTCGATTCTTTTGGATACCATACGCAACTATATCATATGCTGACATGTTTGTTGTCTTATCATCTTCCCTGCCACCAAAGAACATTTCGAGTTTAGGAATTTTCTTTATGAATTTTCTTCAGTTGCTTTCTTTCGTTTCCCTCCTCTCTGCTTAACTTGCGTCTTCCTGCACCTGATAATTTCTTTCTTAGGATAAACCACTCATACTGATTCAATTATCGAAACGACGTGTGCTTAATAACAATGTAAACTAGAACTAGATAACACTTTCGCGTTCTTTGTTATGCAAGTGTACTTGAAACAAACATTGTAGTGCAGTGATCCATCTACAATTATTTAAAAATATCCAGGTCGAAAGCGCACCCTGTTTAGTTTTTTAATCTGTTGAGAACAGAAAGGAAGCGAATACGATGTGCATACTCAGGGGCTCTTCAGTAAATGACATCAGTGCCTTATTGCCAGGAAAACTGCACAGCGCTTTTTAAAAATAAAGTGCAAGTGCAACATTAGATGAGTGCTTTATCATAAAATTATAAAATAAGCCTGTTAAGTAATTTTTGTAAACAGAGACTGATTTCTCGATACCTGATTTTTTAAATGTATTTTTCTTGGGCATCCCTACAGCGCTGATGCCCTAGGCCTGTGCTTACTGTGCCTGTGCGTTAATCCACCACTGATCTTGAGCTATATATTTCTCAGAATTTTGTTGTTCGATTAATTGATTTGTATTTAATACCCTTGTCTACAGAAAGTCAACACAGGATGAGGCATACAGTTAAAGTGGATTCTGAAACACAGTATTGCGTCAGGTGCTATCGCAATAGAAATTCTTTCTGAACCTTGTGCACCAAAGACACTTTCTCTAACCGGTGGACCCAGAACGCTTTCTGTTATGAGACGTTTTCAAAATGTCTATGTAAAACGTGATGGTGCTTTGATAACATTTATTCTGGTCATAAATAATTAATTCATTAACAGAAATGAATCAACGAACATACACACCTAGAGTGCTTGATTTACTTTGGCAATCGTTATTGTTTTGCAGAAATGAAGTTATGTAACTAACAAATCTTACAAATCATTTAGTCTACCAATGAATCTTTAGGTACTAGTTGCAAGAAATCTGCGTATTTCTCGATATGGGAGTATGGTAGGAAATTGATTGACATTTTGCTTTCCCTATACTAATTTGAGATGTGTGTTGGGAATTATATTATAGTATGTAAATTTGAAGGCAGAAACTAAAATGGAATGGGGTTTTACGAATACTTGCTTATCACATGTATAAATTACAGAAACTAAATTTGAATAGAAGCTTACTAGATGTGAATAGAAATTATAACAAAATATCCACAAAATATGCGGTTATTTAATCCAACTGGAAATGTAGTGGCCAAGTTAGAAAACATCATTTCTTCTGCCAGATATAAATCTTGCACTCGAAAACCACATGAGTTTGTGGTGAAGATCATCGTGTTCATGGATTGTCCGGTGCTCTCCCATTTTATCCCACATTTCCATTCCAATAATTCTTCGATAATCAGTCACTTCCTTTAGCGATAATCAGTAACTTTAGTCATCCACTTGCTTTAGCTCACAAGGCATAATCGTAGGTCGTAAAACTGGGAGATTTCACTTGATTTAATTTTCATTTATATCAGCTATTAAAGTTGTAACTTTTTAGATGCAGAAAGAAAATAGTACTATCGTAATATTTAACAGTACTATCGTAATATAATGACTCTAAGTCTTAAAACAAAAACGATTAATTTAAGTTGAACTTAACTATTTTATCGATTATATTGTACCTTTATGCTTAATTTTCTAAATGATGTTGTGTTTCGTATTTCTATCTACTCTAGTAGATCTTATAAAATCGAAATTAAGTCGCTTAATAAGAGAAACATAACGAAAATAAATGCTCAGCTGCTATAGAGCTCTTATCTCTGACAAAAAATTCATCCAATGTTAGGCAACATGGTGATATTTCTCGTAATTCATCTATTTCCTACCAATTTTTTTTAAAGTTCAACAACACTATAATTAATCGCACACATTACTTAAGATATATGACCCCTTGTCTTAAAGTTGCAATGCTGGCAGGTCATAATAAAGTTATTATCTTACTTAGAAGTATAAAGTCCAAATATATGTTTGAGGAATTAACATTTTTCTGGCTCATACCAATATAATAAGAATCGTATATGAAAAACATAGTTTGTAAAATATTTTTAGAGGTACAACTGCAAGGAATCGCAAAATATAAGGCTATGGCCTTTCCAGCATAAGTATATAGATCTATGACTAACGTAACAAAAAGATTTTAACCGAAAGTAGAAGTAAAATGTCAGAAGAAACCCCTGAGAAAGATATGATACGGGTGCCATGATAGCTTGTACTAGAACTTCGGTGACCTAAACCAGTTACGGGAAAGTAATTTCGTTAAAAGCAGGAATGATTCGGGAAAGGGGATGAACGAAAGAGAGAAAGAGAGAGGGGGAGAAATCCACTCCGAGAGAGAGAACGAGACAGCAGGGAACTTTAATTCACTACAACGTTACTCTTTGTTTTAAGTGTGGTAAATTATGTTATATTATGTATTTTAATTAAGACACAGTGAAGGTTAACATGATTTTCACTTTAGATTGCAAAATATTGTACATAATAATGATAATATGCAGTCTACTGTACTAATTTATGTCCAAATACTAATGTTTTATAAACGTTACAAACTTCCAAACTATTCTATGCGTATGTATGAGAAGTCTTATAGGACTACGATGATGCCTGTCTGTCTGTCAATTAGTATCAAAGCAAGATTGGTAACAGGTAGCAAAAAACTGTTCTCAAGTATAGATCCAACGTCTCAAGAGTAGACTCTGTACCCGCCATGTACCAAAACGGAAAGTGCTAGATATTTACTAGGTCTACTACTTCCTATTTCAGTATTTTTCCTAATATGGCAAAACTGGCAACACATACCGACGAGTGTTGCTTGTGAATCTTTCTAGGGTCCTAGCAGTGGGATATATCTCATCCATTAACCCTCTTTTTAGACCGGAAGTGAAAGAAATACATCATTTCCGGTTTCAACATTAATCGTCATCGTAAAAAAGAGCAATAAAAAAGCGAAAAACGGACTTTCAAAATCCATTCTGAATCATAAGAATAGATTTCATCTTTACTCTTATTGCTCAACTTAGAACCGAAGGGAGCTCCTTCGTGGCTAAGGGGTTAGCGTACGCGCCTTCGGCGTGAGAGACCCGGGTTCGATTCCTGGCGGGAGCTCGTGTGGTTCGGATTCCACGTTAATCAGTAGGTCCCGTCTTATATAGCCTCGCTGCTGAGAGGGATGTTGAACTCAAAATCAACTCAACTCAACTGAGAACTGAAGGGGCTACAAAGTTACTGTTATTTGCAGTGCCAATATTGATATCAAAAAAGCAAGAGCGTAAAGAGTAGTGAAAACAGTCCCTTGACATGGATTCAGCAAGTCAAGAATGAGTTCCGTCCCAACTTTTATCTCTGTGTTCAAACCGAAAGTATTGGAAATCTATGATTTCCAACTTCAACTGATCTTCATACCAAAAAAGAAAACATTAATACATTGCCACAAACACTTTCTTGATATGAATTCAGTGTCGCAAGAATATGTCCCATTTCGACTTCATTCCTCTATTCAATTGCAAGTGATATAAATCAACCATCACTTTCAGTTTTAATATCAATCTACATGGATCAAAAGCGTTAACAGAAGCTAAATAAAAATGAAAAAATGAAATTAAATCTTTAGGTTTTACGTCCCAGGCTTATGCCTGCTATGCTAAAGGAGACGGAGATAGCAAATAATTGTTTTCTGGTATGGACTCAGAGTACTTCTTTCAATTCAATATTGAATTGGCATATTTGGAAGTCTACCATAGTTCCACTCACTTGTTTATTTTATTTTCTTAATTTGATTTATTTGTTCCGAACACAACGAATCCGTGACCCGAGTCAACTAGTTAAAAACATGAATCATTAAGAACATGTATGAAGCCTTAAATCTTCGTTATGTTTCTAAATCTTCGTAACCCGAAATATCGCTGTAGTTGTGATACCCCATCTCCACAAATGCATCAAGAAGAGGTTATCAATTCAAGCTTTTTAAAAAACCCTTTACTTCTGTGATGTAGCATTTGGTATTACCTCAGAAGTGGTCGTAACAAATTGATCAGCCAAGTAAGCTTAAAGCGCATTCTGACTGTCGTTGAAGCTTAGGAAATAAACAAAGTAGACGACCAGCGACAGGAGTCCTATTTTTTTATATATTTTGTTCTCAAGTTTCTATAGATAGCAGCTATTGAAGAAACCAAATATAACATAATAAATTAAATAACAGCGATTGACAATTTATCCTGTATACTAATAATTATTTTTTGAAGATGTTGCAAATAGCAATAGCAATTGAAAATATATTTTGCTGATAATTACGCCAGGTTGACTATAATAAATATAATTGGTGCGTTAAGAGATATAGAAGAGTACAGAAATTATGTAAATAATAACGTATATTAAAACATAGAATAGATGCTGGATAAAATAGGTACAAGGACAATGAAATGTAGATCTTAACAAACAGTATAATAGTCTGCTACAACAAACTGACTTCCATATACAGATAGCATGGGGTCATGAATTATAACATAATGTGAGAATGGAACTTCCGTAATACAATATTTCAATTAGCACTATATGATTTATACAATGAAATTCTCTTATTATTTCATCACTTGTCACTTCATAATCATTAATCATAAAATATATAATCTAATCGTAGTTCACTTCATTTCTTTTATCCGCATTTTGTTTCGCCATGCTTTGAAATCATGAACATTACTTTCTTATTGTATTCAGATTTTCTTCATATCGCCTTATTTATGTAATCATTTTTTATAGATACTATAATAAAAGGCAGCAGTAGAGAAGGGCTCTTAAACATATCGTAATATACACAAGCAAGATTTATCTTTAATTTGTACAACTTGTGTATTATTCTTTACATATACCATTGCGTGGAATAATGATATCGATCTTGAGAATTGAGGACTAGGTGTAACTGATAGCCTATAATATAATTTTGAACTTGTTATGAAATACTTACAGATGAAATAACAAATTTTAATGGCAATAGATTGGAAAAAGAATGAATGATTTTTCGGACGAAGCTGCTTATATCGTCATTGTGCAGCAAATGAATCTCATCATAAAAACAATATGCAGATTCAAAATAAATACAAAATAAACTAATAAATACTTTTGATGTAACTATCAAATTTCACACTTTCAATAACTACTTTTCGAAGTTCTTAGGTAAATTAAATTAAGTTCTTAATTCGACAAACTTTCAGATAAAAATCAAAAGGAACATATATGTTTGTATAAGTTTCTTTTTCTTTTGTCCATTCTCGGCTGTGACATCTCAAGTAGATGTCATCGCTAATTGTTTTCTTTCTACGCTATATAAATATGAAAAAATACTAAATATGAAATACTCTACAAAATAATAAAAAATATATGAATAGGTAACTGACGAATAAACATTATGAAGAATTACTAACATAATAAATGAACAACTGAACAACATGTAAAGGGTGCTTTCGAGTCGTTACAGTAACCTTTTAATAGAACAAGTATATTTTAAAATCTCTAAAATGATTTACGTAGGTCATGATTAATAAAATTTTTGTCAGAAAAGCAGTGATTGGTTGCAATTTGTCTTGGTATAGCTCCGTCGTGGGCCATCGGCCTTCAATGACCAGGACAAGTATCTATATAGGGAGACAAGCCTTACAATGAGAGTTATTCAATGAGGGAAAATAATTGAAATTCATTCTGGAGCAAAAATTAGATATATTTTCTCGTATAATAATTCTTTCAGACTAGCAAAACAGAAACATTTATTTCCATAATCAAAGAGGTAATATAAGTATATAGAAATAAAAGCTGATATATCTATGAAATGCATAACCTTATAACAATAAAGCAATTGAGTAATATAAACTGGAAATTGATTTAAACAAGAATAGTAATTTATAATAATAAGTAAATTGATATCCTGAAATCATATATATATTCAAAACTTGTTCTTGCAAAAAATCTAATTGAGAAGTTTGTCACATCTGCAAAATATACTCTAATACAATACCTTATTTTACTTCCAATAAATGTATGTTTAAAAACTTTGTGATAGGGCTTTGCTAAATAATTTAAATAAATATATATTTACTCCTTAATAGATTAACACTTTAAATAATAGGAAATAAATAAGAAACAAGTACAACACACCTATTGCCAAAAACTGGTATATCTGATTATATTCACTTCCAATTGAATTATTTTATGCAGCACCACAGTAATTTGTAACCACACAATATCATAAACAAGATTAATACTTTTCTGTAATTATGTAACAATGCTTTTGAAATCATATACATCTCTCTCCATTGAAGAAACTGTTAAACTCACTATTCCGGACACTTGTAATATGTCATTACGTTATAGTTGACTACAGTAGACCAGATAGTGCCCACTTTGACAATAGTGATCGAATGGCTAAGTCATCCTCTCCAAGCACCTTAGTATGCACGTAATTCACAACTTTCCGCCAGAGGCGCTGAAAAAATACATCTTTATTTCAGGTTGCATATTACTTAGGCAATACCTTCCAAGATTTTTTTTAAAGTGTGGATAAAAATTTCCGCACGTAACATTATCTAGGGGAAAACTACATCAGTAGAAATTAAAACTGAACTAAGGAAAGAAACGTTACCTAATATTCTGGTTCTTTTTTGAAAGTAATTTTCTAAATCAAAGCTAGGAAAAAGAGATAGTTTTCTTCTCGTAAGTTCCAGCCATAAAATTTTAAGTTTTTCTCGTGTAACTTATTTTGAGAGCTATTGCTAAAAAAAAAAAAAAAAAAAAAAAAAAAAAAAAAACAAGTCTTTGAAAACTATATAAGTTCTCTAAGAATGTTTAACATTTTCAAATATTATTACAGGTGAAATTAAGCTTATAATTAGATTTCTTTTCAGAAGGACAGTATTTTATAATTTATTTAGAAGTATAAAAACAAACTAGAGAAAAACGTGTAACCTCGTTGTTGCAGTTGTAAATTAGATAAAGAAAGAGCTAATATGTATAGAATCATAAATAAATCATATCATTATTGGAGAATATTACTGAAAGTAGGCTAAGTTTCAACAGGGAATATGTGTTTCCTAAGCATTTAATAAAATAGTTTGAAACTATTGAAACACTTACAAACATAAAAGTAATCGAGATGTTTTAATAAATGTATAACATTATTAGCAAATTGTGGCCGTAATTACAAATTCACTTATAAAAGTAATCATTTGTTATTTGAAAATACAATCTGAAGTTTTATTATTTTCCCATGAATAACATTAGAAGTGGGAAAAATTGGATGCTACAGTGAAATTTGAAGCTAAGTTGGAAGGTAGATGTACACAAGAAAAGTTACTGATTCTAAACTAAGGAGCTATTTTCAAAATTTAACATATTCATTTATATGAAATATATAATAAATGGATCGTTCTCAAACAGAAATATCACTCATCAGCATTGATTGTACTGGTGAGTGATAAAATGCAATTTTAACACATCTATAAACAACTCTTATGGTAAAATATGATCGGTAACTAAGTTTCTGGATTGATATTGTGGCAACCAGAGCAAGAGGCTTAACAAGAACAAATTAAAATTAGAAATTAGATTTCTGGACTTTAAGCATTTATGGCAATGTTATTCCGTCACGTATGAAGGACGACATCCTTCATTGATAACACTATCCGAGGAAAGGGAAGAAAGGTACCATCTACGCATTTGCCTAGTGTAAATGAGAAAGAATCCTGGAAAATCTCACTCAGAATGGCTGGCCTGAAGAAGATTTTTACACTTTTTACACCGAGTGCCCCCACGAGGAATCGAACCTGGGACCGCTCACAGGAACAAATACAGTGCCGCTAGCGAACGAGTGCAGATGTCTGTCGAGAGATTAAGAATCATTCATCACGCTTCGTTCAGCAATAGTTATCAGTGAAACATAAGTGTGCTACATGCTGCATAATAATTCGACCGTATTTTCAGCATAAAGCAGAAGCTGAAATCAAGTTTTCTGTAGTGAAGTTGTGGAAATGAAGCACCGAAATCCATAGTTTGTTACAGAATACGTCAGTCATAAAACACTGTCTACACAATGGAAAGACAGAAATCTTCAGTAGTAAACATATGTAGTTGAGAAGCGGAGACATGAATGTCCGGATGATGAAGATATTAGTGATGGCAAGGATGTCTGACTTTACATCTTTTTTTATACAGTAACGATGTAGAAAAAACTGTCGAGGTATTGTGATGTAAAGTTTTGCTTTAAGGATCCATGGATGAGAAAGTGTACATTTGAGAGATGATTAATGAAGTAGCTTGATGGGAGTCATCTGAGTAAATGTTCAAGTCTGTGAATGTTAGAAATGCTGGATAAAGAGTAATGACAACATTACTATAATTTGTACTTGGCTTTACGCACAAAAGAACGCTGTTACATTCCTTTAATGTAATCGACTCCCATCTCTATCACTTTCTCCCACACTTGCGGAAGGTGTCGTATGCTGATATCAGGTCAATTGTTTAATATCATGTAGGGGATGACATAAGACACGGATCAAATTTTCACTTCTACAGTGGTGCTCTCTGTGAAATGGTTCTTCATTTTCATGAACACATTGTTATCAAGTTCCAGAAAACATTGTTGTGCACTACGCGTACATGCCACTTTAACTCCTCAGTCCTGGAAAAATTTTTTGTCTCAGATTTCTAATTTTACTCTACATATATCTAATATAGATCCCAAATGATTGTAAAATGACCCCAAAATATTGGTGCTTACTGTGGGTTACGAGTAACCCCACGTCCCCTCTAGGGGACATTCGGTCTTGATGAGTACGATAATTACCTTACGACTCTTTTACAATTTTGCCGTTTTATTTCAATTATTTTTATTGAGACGGGATTATTGGTGCAGAAATATTTATAATTTTATTTCTTTACGTCTGTGGTATGGTAGTTCAATGATAGTGTTCTTACTTTCTGTTCGAAGAGACCTTGATTCGATCCCTTGAAAAGCGAATTCGTAGTGGACGGCATTTTGTCGTGTAATTTTCTGAGTTCTCCTGTTTCCTTCAAATTTCTCATTCCACCAATTTTTCATTACTTTTCAGTATCACTTGTCTCTTTAGCTCTTAACGGCATAGCAGTAAGACATTGTACTGAGATTTCATTTTGTTCGATTACATGTATGTTACAAGATAAAACTTTTTTATTTACGTTTTTATTATATACGTATTTTCAAATATTAAAGAACAAATGTATTATTACGTTTAAGTGTACGTTTTTAGGAACTTAAGAACCAAAAACACATACACATACGGATATGCACACGAAAATCGTTATGCACCTACTGGTACTTTCCATTCGATTCCTTTGCCCCAAAAAGGATTCATTTGTTTGTTGATCGAAATATTTGATGACCCGGGATTGAGATGGCATCCATTCTTCACTGACACAATTAATGGTTGTACCTTCCAGGAAACGTTAGAAGATTTCTCTCCTTTTGAAACTTTTTCGTCATTGTGTAGTTTCAACTGTTTTCTAAGTACGAAATATCTATCCCTTTGCATGCTGTCAGAAACCTTGATTTCGTTTCTTAATATATTCGAGTTCTTGCAGGCACATAGCCAAGGGGGGGGTCCGGACCCCCGTTCGAGACTAGAAATGTAAAAAATAAGGAAGGATGAAACAAAATTAAATGAGAAAAAGAAGGAGCAGCGTTAAAAATAAAAAGCTACAGCAAGCTTTTTACTCTTTTCAGTAGATTTGTATTACTTGCAATACATGGTGACGAGGTGAGCGAGATAACCTGTAAGAGTCAGGGAATTTGAAATTTCTAGAAAAGTTACGGAATTCTCAGAACTTCTGCTACTAGTCAGGGAGATTTCAAGCTTCCGAAAGCATAGTGCCGTTGTGTAACAGCGTGGACATGTTTTATCATAATTTTTCGTCATCTCATCCTTGCAATATCAAACATGTTATTTCAAAAACAATTTTCTACTGCTCCTTTAAGCTGTCATTTGGAATAGACAGTAGTTGACGAAATAATAAAAACAAAAATTTATGTGGAAAAAAGTTATTAACAGTTGATTCAACAGAGAAAGGAACGCAGATATTGTAAAATATTTTACACGACATTATTGAGTATGTACTTTTTATAATAGTTGAGGTCATAATGATAGGAAAATTGTTATATTTGAATAAAGACTGGAAGGGTGTAAATATTGTAAAATCTTTTTCAATACGTTTTGTATTATTTTACTCGTGATTTCTTCATAGTTTGTTATTAAAATACTTACCAACATATCCTCATTTTGTTGTCGTAACTAACCAATATGTGTTAATAGTAAAGTAGTTAAGATTGATAAAGCTTTCGGGAGCTTTCAGAATTTCATGTCTCCCCCCCCCTCCGTTACGAAATTCTGACTAAACGAACCAATATATCTTACAGTAAAATAGTTTAGAATGATCTAGCCCCTGGTGTGGTGACCACAGTATTTCATGTCACGGATCTCCCCCTTCCCACTTCACGAAATCCAGGCTACCTGCCTGGTTGTTTGAAATAATTCAGGTTGGAAATAATATTAATAATGTCAAAAAAGTTTTTAACTTCTTGCACTGTACAATTCAGTAGCTTTCCGGTGTCAGATAAATTTCTTTAATTAGTATGTATGGAAATTGCATCAAATATGGTTCTGGGGATATATTTTTTAAAATAATCTTCTTTTGTCAGATTAGAAGGAACTGGTGGTATTTCATCATATTCTGGAGATGGTGGAATGGGATGAAACTCAGTCGTCTTTTTCTAATACTGTCTTCTTGAAAATATTACCATTATCGGATTGAGTTGATGTTGAAATTAATGTTCTCTTTCATTAATCTTTGTATTCCTTATAGTAATCCTACACCCACAACTTGCCAGCAAGTACAGTAAATCCTACTCTTTAACTGTTGATGTAAATATTCAAAATAATTTAATAACTATCGGGAAAATCCATTTTTTTTACAGTTTTTAATATTTATAACCTTACCTTTTCTTTCAATTACTTTCCAGATCCCTTACAGAATATAGACGTTTGGACAAAAATAAAAGAACATACTACTCTACAAAATTTATGAGCAGACGAAAAGTAGCTCGTCTACTTAGGATACCCAACTCTGGAGGAATTCGTTTCTTTCAATATATCAACACCGAATGCCAGCTGCAAGTTTATAAGATTACTATACTATCCATGAAAGTTCTTTTTAGTGCTAGCGCAAAGGCTAGCCCCTCAAAGGGTTACGCCTTTTTTATGGGAAGTGGTGTAACAGGAATATATGACAATGGGTATAGGCGGTTGGTCTATGAGTATTTATTATTATTATTCATATTGAACAAACAAACAAACAAAATATACATATATCATAGATAACAAACACCATGATTATATATATATATATATAGAGAAACCAGACATTATACCATTCTGTTATTATCATAATGTTGGGTAGGAATAATAAACGATATAAGAGGATACACATTTACTTACAATAATTGATTATCGTGATTAACGAAGGTCATTATAGCATTTACGCTATAACCATAAATGAGGGGAAAATGAAATGAAGGTGATGTGCACTGGACATCACAACACTTAGGATATGTTATAAGGACAAATAAGCTTATCTTCCGGTCCTGAGGTAGCTCAGGACCATGATGTAGGCAGTGGGTACCCTGAGAGAACACATGGACTACCGTGCAACATAAGATGGAAATATGAATGATGAAGAGAAGTCTGATTTGTAAGCAGCAACAGCATGAATGTAGGGATGATCCAGGATAGAGAGTAATGATATGAGGAAAATAGAAGAGAGAGTGGAGTGTGATGAAGGGGAGAAGAAAGGGTGTAGTTTCTGTCGAAGTTCATGGTATCTAAAAAAAAAGGCATGGCGTTCCCCGAATCATTTACTGATATACTCGCTTCTGAGTGCTTTTAGATGGTATAGGATAGGTGGAAAAGGCAGAAGGTCATAAAGTTCGTGCGTAGGGCTGGGTAGTTTGATGGAAAATTCAATTCGTAATGCGTGGCGTTCAAGGATTTTTAGTTTTTCATAATAAAAGAGAAATACATTGATCCAAGCCATAAAACCGAAAGTTAATACTGGCCACCGAAAAATTTGGTAGGTATTTAGGACGATCGAAGATTTGAGTCCATAAGTTGTGCCAGATAGTCGCCGTGAAATAATCAGTCTATTATAGGCTTTAATAGCAACTGTCTTTAAATGAGGGCGCCAGGTGAGGTGTTTGTCTATGGTAAGGCCAAAATATTTTACAGAGCTGGATGGTTTTAAGCGTGTGTCATGAACTGTTAATTTGAGGTGATCTGGATTTTTCTGAACTTTACTGCGTTTCTTGGGCGGAAGAATGAACAATGTTTGTGTTTTGTCAGGATTGATCTTTAACCGCCATTTATTGCACCAGCTATCGAAGGAATTTGTGGCAGATTGCAGGGAGCGATTAATATGTTGTACTGTTGTTCCCAATGCAAGGAAAGCCGTATCGTCGGCGTATTGAAAAAGGTGTACGCTATCTGGTGGTGGCGGTAAGACTGCGACATATATAGTAGATAAAATCTGGGGAGAGAGAGAAAGCTAAACCTAGCTTCATACCAGAATGTAGAAAGATAGGATGGGAACGCGAGTTATTGATAGAGATGTAGGCCTATTTGCAGGAGAGGAAATTAAAAGTAAAGCGTACATAGGCAAGAGGGCGTTTGACGTTTAACTGTTTTGCAATAAGTCCTTGATGCCCTACTTTATCGAAGGCTTTTTCAAGGTCAAACAGTACTAAACAGGATGGTTTGTAAGTATTGTAATGATTTGTTATGATAGTGAGCAATCTTAAGAGTTGGTTATTAATACAATGGTTATTGCGAAAACTTGCTTGATGATGCGGAAAGAAATTTTTAGCTGAGAGGTGGAGATGAAGTCTCTGAACAACAAGCCTTTCAAGAATTTCACTATATATATAGATGTAAGTTGAACTGGCCGATAGGAAGTTGTACTATTGACAGGTTTGTCTGGTTTGAGAGAGGTTAAAACTTTAGATGTTTTCCAATATAATGGAATAAATCCTGTTCTGAGCACAAAGGTATATATGAGAGATAATAAGTAGAGAAGAATGTACGGTCCTTCTTTAATGTAACGACACGTAATCGCATCTATGCCTGGTGCAGTGTTTCTTTCCCGGACTATGACTTTCATCATTTCGTTGCTGGTAATAGAAGCTGTAAGTGGGTGGTTGTCTGGAAGGAAATGAGAAGTATTTGGTTAAAGCTGACGGGATTAAAAATTAACTTTCTCTACTGGGTGATCTTTGTGCGGTCTCATTGCCTTTATAGGAGTAAAAATAGTTTGTAAATGGTCGGCAAAATCGTGAGCCTTTTCTTTATCAGTGTGAAGAGCATTGTCCTCATGGATTAATGGATATGGCGTATGCTACTGTTTACCTGTGAGGATATTAATACGTTTCCACAATTTCGTGAAATGAGTTGTGTTAGAAAGCATATTGCAGGTGTCTACTCAGCGGCGTTGCTTATATGCTCGTATGTACTTACGTACAGCCCGTTGAAATTGCCTGTGAAGCCTCAGAGATTCAACATTCCCAGTGCGTTGGTAATCTCGATAAAATTCTCTGGAACGTCTAATAACTGGAAGATAATATGGGGGAAGCTGAGGGTGTGATGGGTGAATAGTTGACTTAGGGATATGGCGATTAGCGGATTCATGAATGGATGTAGTGATAACATCAAGTGCATGATATAGTTCGTCTTCGGTAGTGGGTTGTTCCAGGTTTTCAAGTTTGTGTGCAAGACAAAAGCGATACGATTCCCAGTCTGTTTTATCAAAACTTATGACTTGACGTGGTTATATGGTATGAGGAGGGTTTAACGTTCGGTGTGTGAGTGAGCTTAATTGGGAGGTGATCACTACCCATAGGATCAAGAACGTTTACTATACATCGATTAAGGAGATTGTAAGAGACTATTACGATATCGGGAGTAGTATTTGAGAGATGACGAGTTTATTTGCGTAGTCGCGGAATAGTACCTGTAGTATGTGTGATAATGAAATCTTGGAAGTGGCGTTTTTGACGATCAGAGCGGCTGTGAAAGTTGATATCAACCATGATAGCAAACATACGAAAATTGTTGGAAATATATTGAATAAATCCATAAGGAAGCACATGAGCTGGTCGTATGTAGATTGTTGCAACAGTTACATAAAGATATGCAAAGTAGAGCATAATAATCAGGTTTTCAGGCAGATGTTGGACTTGCGAGGGAAAGGTGCGATAAGGTAGACTTCGTGGGAAACCAATAGCTACCCCATCGTTTGCTCTGTGAGTTTGTATGGTACTGTCATGGCGAAGTACATGATAGTTAGAAACTTTACTAGAGCATTTAGCAGTATGGTGAGTTTCATTGAGTAAGAAAGCATAGATGGTTTCTTCAAGAAGAAGTTGCTTTAACAAAATACGATGTTCTTATAAGGAACTGATATTTAGAAACAATAGATTAATATAATCCATATCTGAATACTCAAGGACTGTTAGCTGTAAGATTAATGTTAATAATAGAAGTGTGATAGTACACATTTTGACCAGAAGAAGTTGCTTGGAAGCTTATATTAAGAATTCGTTTGCCTGCAAGTTGAATCTGCTTAAATACGTGTGGTCTTTGAAAAGGAAGAATGTTTATGAGTGCCATGGTAAGAACAGAAACTGGTTGATTTGAATAGGCTGAAAAACAGAGGTTGGCGTATCCTTAGTACTCTCGGTATTTTCTGTAACCCGTAAGGGCACACAACTAGCTCTGGTTTGTTGGGTTCAGGACGTGGATGTAGTTTGCAGTTCTAACTGAATGTGGGATGAGCATCCCCACAGGTGCTACACGCCGGTGGATTGTTGAGATTTGGGCAGATTTTTGTAGTATAAAGTTGAGAACAGTATCCGCATTTCGCAGGGCTACGACAAAACGCTTTGGTACGCGAGTTATAGATATGACACTTTTCACAACGCAATGGCAGTGGAAGTGGAGTATGTGATGGCTCCACTCAATGGCGTTTTTTGTATATAAAAGCTCCATTGCAGAGTAAATCATCGATGGTTTCCCGGGAGTTAGTCAAAATGCGGACCATGTAAGTAGCCCTATGCGGGTTTTTGATGCTTAAGCACTTCAAAATAGAGTATCCTTCAGCTTTAAGTTAATCGGTGAGTTCTTCATTACTAATGCTTGGTTCGACTCCACGTATGACTACGGATAAAGCTGGTTGTTTTCGTGGAGGAGGTAACTGTTTAATATGTTTGTCAGTTAGCTTTTGCAGATTAACATTTTTGCCAAACATTTCAAAAGAGTATTTATTGCGAATAGTGATGGCAAAGTTGGGATTCGGAGGCTTAATGATGATTTCCACGATAGTTCAAATGACGTATTACTCTTATATATGTCTTCTTTCTTTTTGTGCTTTACAGCAGTATTTCTTTTGACTGAATAGCACACAGTTCGTTTCCACACGACATACTTCATCACCTCATATTCTGTTATTAACTACAAAAGTCTATATGTTCTGAGACATAGGCCTCTGACCTGAAAACAATATCTACTTTTTATCCAATCTATGCATCAATTACATATGTTTCTTCAACTTTGAAGGTTAGCCTGCAAGAAGTCATCTGAATACTTAAACCTATGTTTATATACCAGAACTTACGATCTTTCGGTTTCCCATCTGACAATTATATAGATGAATCAAACTTTCATATGGAAGTGTATCTGTGTCCCCATTATTAAAAGGTAATGTTTTAATTCCACAAAATTACATATCAATATCATTAATATAATATATTTGAATTGGTGCATGCAGTAACCATGATTGTACAGAAGTGTGTATATTTATACACAACATACAAAAGAATCCGCATTAACCCGTGGATTTACTGAATACAGTATGAAGAAGAGCGTGGGACGAAACAAATTGAACACTTGTAAAATAGATTAGTTTTGTTTTCGGCTTCTTAAACTTTATACAAGCTGATTATTGTGTATAAAAGGCTGTGCAAAAGTTAAGAAAAATAATTTTTAATGAAATAATTCAATTTTATCTCACGGTGCTCTGTCATTTGATATACCAGACGTTTTCTCATTGATATTACATTATTGTGTCTTAAAAGTAATACATTTAGAGTCCGCCATATTCAATTTATGTGAGCCAATATACTCAGTGTCATTCTTTCAAATTTGAAAATATGTCGATAAATCATTTGTCAAGGAATAATGAACAAACAAGTGAAAAAATGCTTTTTATTTCATTTTTCAGGCAGTAAGTTGCACAAAAATGAACTTCGTATTGTTTTTTCGCTTTCAAATTCCAGTATTTGTTTTACATATATTGTGCAAATTGTACAAGATTTATAACAGAATGTATATCAGACATTCTGAAGGAACACGCTCTTTCAAAATTTAAGAAAAAGCAGTTAAAGCTTTCATTTTTGGTATACTCGTTTTAACAAAAGTAAATATTTTTTAAATTTGAAATACATGATATATATTTACTATTTATTTAAACAAATCCTTTTAGGTGAGATATATTTGAACAATAAGTGAATTACAACCTTCTCGAATCAAACCATATTTGGTATGTTATTTATGGTTAATCCTAGTCTTTAGCTTTATCTAAAACGAGGAATTTATATTAAGATTGATTGTAAGTTCTTTAACTATTATATGTTACACAAAACAAGAGCAGCTTTCATGAGCTCTTTTGCCAAATATCTCGCTATTATTTACAAGGAACCTTTGTTAGTTACTTTGAGCTGGAAATTAATAAAGATAAAAGAAAATTTATGGTATTCATCAAAGGAACGTCAGATGTTTTTGTTAAAACAAGGAAACATAGTGGTACGTTTTCCCGTTTTTGTCGGAAGCATATACGTTAGTAGATCATTTATACGCCTCAAAATTTTCAAATGAATCATTGTGTAGTTTTGCACCTCAATGCACACCGAAGCGCACTTCATAAACCAAGAATGTAAAGCTCTTCTCTCCCCTACTGGTTGTCAAGTTTATAAAGCCTCATGCCATTTTGTAGACAATATGCTTCGAATAAAATGAAAATCAAAATCACAGGGAAGGAACAGAAACAAGACTCTGGTATACGTATATAACGTATATGCTTTTTACAGCGGATCATGTTTTGAAATTTATTATTCTATTGTGTTTTATCATGCTAGAAGAAAAATTTAAAACAACGCTTTGTATAGGAAACGGGCTAACAACTTCCTGCATGATCTTAAATCAATTCTCTTTTGAACTTAATGAAGCGCAAAGACTTGATGCTAGAAGGCATTTCTTCTGTTTCTGTCTCTTGGGGAAATAGTATTGTATATTTGAATGTTGGAATGTGTATACAGTGTGTAAATCACTATGTACAGGATACAATATATAAAAATCTATTGTGCTTTGAAAGGGATTCTAATTTCATTATCAATATCTGAGAAAGATGGACAGGGTAAAAGGCTTGGAATGTTGGAAAACACTTTATTTCGTAATTGTGGGTTGCAAATGTGTTAGACAATTGTTGATATCTCTACTTATATTACATTTTACAGAAGCTGTTAAATTAAATCGTATATTATGGTATGATCTGTTCATTTCGTATGTGATATTCTTTATTCATACTGCAGATGAATCGAGCGAAATATTAATGCTAATCTTTTTGTCAGTTGAAAATTGAATAAATACTGAAGTACGACATTTCCTACCAGCAATATTACGATTATGAATGCTGTCTGAAAGCAAAACTACATGAGGAAGACAATCTTGCATTTTTAATTTCTCTCGAGAATGATATTGTGCACCAAGATGCCATAAAGTATCTACCACTTTTTAAAGCCTTATAAAATTTCAGAAGGTTGAGTAAGAAGCAGTGTATTTTTAGGAAAGGAAATATCGAGGGACCAGTGTTAGACCGAATTAAAAATACAATTTAAACTTGGAGTTTTAGTGAGTATCAGAAATTGAATTTTCCTTTTTGCCCAGACTTGAAGTATTATTTGTTATGAACTAATACTAACTGTTTGCAGGAAAACTTCCAAAATAGGAAGTTAAGCATTGGAAACGTGAGGGTTTGAAGAGTACAGTTTGATTCAAACTGGAATTGAGCGTGAATCCTTACAAGGCAATTTGTTTGAACAAGGTTGATCCATAATTTAGTAATAAAATAGTTTATTGTTTCTATCTGATGAAGTAGAAATGTTAAAACATACTTTACACGTAACCCATTAATGTATGTACAGTACCTTTTCTGAAAATTTCAACACCTAGAATTTAACATGAGATTTAAATCAAATTTATACCACTAGGTAGGTGCATAATAATACACAAATTGTGTGGATTACAGATCTACACAGACTCGATGACTTTCAGAATTCCGTATTGTGTGAAGCCCTCGCGTTCTGCAATCGTGGTCTCTAGATCTGGCATGGAACTAAAGAGGAAAATCTCGTTTCAAGGGCTATGTATACGAGTGCATAAAATATCAACAGTGGTTCCTGAAGGCCGTGATGACCAAGTTACTGGATCCTGGGCATAATCGATGAGCAAGAAGTCTGGCGGATATATCGACCAAGGAAACAGATGTACCCGTTATTCCTCGAAGAAGGCTTTTACATTTTCTTGTGAAATGTAGATCGGCATTGTCCAGTTGAAACATGACAAGCATATTTCCTGAATAAAAGTTACTGACACGTGCTCTAAAATCTCCCTGACGTAGTTTTCGCTCTTTAGGATGTTTCTAATGTAGCAGCCGAAATTGCATATTATAGCAATGGCGCCCAAACTTGGTCTTTCTGCATTACTACGCTCAACAATTCTGGATGGCAGTTTGTGTTTACAACAGCAGCATGTAAGAAAGATTTACACATCACTGCACGATAGGTTGAAACGGTACTCGTCCGAAAACAGTACATTTTGAATCTCAATATGCCAGTGATTGTGTTCACATTCCCATTGAAGTGAGAGGTGTTTGTGGTTTCTTGTCAATTGCAGTTGATATAATGATATGCGTTGATCCTACAGCATACGGTGTCGAACCATCGGCGTACACAAATCTATACTTGTTAGATTGCACCACCTTGACTAAACATTGTGCATGGTCCGTAAAAGCCAGGCTGACAAGATGACGGTTATCTCATATTGTTGTCACATCACGTGAGATAGTGACTACTAGTCGTTGCATATGACCCTTTTCTAGCTTATGTTTCCACACATGCAACAGTCGCATAGCAGCTTGCCTTGTATGAACCGAATTATCACAGTATGATATTACTGTTTCCCGGAGAACAATTCTGGTGCTCCAGTCGAACTCACTCATATGTTGGTTTTGTACTATTTGACGTCGGCGAGGCATATTGTCATTTGCTTTCATATTACCAGTTCGTTTGACGGCTCTTTACTGACTTCTGCTGACGTAACAGAACTACAAGCAACAGCGAAACGTTAACACAAGAGAGGGCTTTGAATGGCCTTTCTTGTCCGTCATCTCTCGGCAAACTTAATCGCTTATTGCTCTTTCACTGTTTGGTGTCATTCGTCTCAATCTTTCTGGTTGTTGCAAATTTCCACTAACGATAGTGTGGTTCTTCTAAATGAATGTATAACCAATTCGAGGTCTCTGTTTGGGCGGACATTTATTTGAAACCATCCGGGGATCGGGTTGCTGTTCGGACTGCCATTTATTTGAAATTGATCAGTGTCGCTGTTTGTTGTCCAAACAATAAGTATTCTCCTGGAGACCTGGACTTACCTCGGTAGGACTTTGGAGGACCTCTGTAAGAAAGGATTACCAATTGTTTCAAAATCGCTTGTCGCTCTCAATGATGAGATGAGCATTAGGCGCCGAGAGGTTCGGATATCTCGTCCCGAAAACCTCACGGACGATCAGACGTCATCCACACCATAATGCATACAAATATCATTCACACTAACAACGAGAACACACTGGATTAATAATAGTATACTTATTTATTAGAATACTATTATAAAAAATAACGAAGAGAAATGAACACAACACATAAGACAGAATATGTATAATAAGTTTCATTACTAAAATCACACTTTGCCTTTCTAATGCACTGTAGCCCTTTTTATCACTTTGATTTATATATATACATATAGGAGATTATGACTGAGATTACACTATAAATACCATTTTCACACCATTGATTGGCATTGGGGGAAAAGTTGCCGGGATAATCCCACGTAGCAATCTAGTTGCTGCTCCAAACAATCCTGAAGAATTGAAATGAGTCTTCCGCAAAATAAGTTTCCAAAGAGGAATGCTAACGTTTATAACTTTCATGTATGCACAAGGTATGTGAACCTGGGACTTCACTAGTTCCTTAACACAAAGTCATACTTAATTCCCGACGCAATGTGCGTGGTGGGTGCACACAATTCCGGAGTCAAACTCCTCGAGCGCAAAGGTTCGAGATACAAGCTGCCATGGCTGACTGAAGAGTGTTGACAGTTCATTCTAGAAACCACTCAGTTAAATCAGCTGCATGCACATGCAAACAGAATACGGAAAAGCATTTATGTTAATTTTAGTCCACTGGCCACGATGAACGAGACATTGCGATAACTCGGGCGTGAGAAAGTGCTGATAACGAAGTGGAAAAGCGATGAGGCTCGTTCCATTCCGGTGCTCAAGCATCTGATCACCTAGTAGTTCCATAAATTATTAAAGAAAGCACACTTAATTCAGTTCCAAATAACTGCAGAATATATACTGTGCATATTAATAAGTCAGGGAGAAACACTGAAAAGGTTCGTCGCCCACTGAAATATTCTCATCAGAAAGCAATGTTTTAAATATATATATATATAAAAAACAATGAGAGACTTTTTGTCCAATTGCGTGGAAAGAAAGCAATTCCCACCGAAGAAATAACTTATTTGCGTCGGAGAATAAAGTATAAATCGAAAGAATAATCACTCTCTTTACGAAATATACAGAGCATCCACAAAAATACTTCTATAATCTGGTGGCGGTTATAAATGCTTCCAGGCTCATCACGACTACCTATCTTCATACGAAAATTAACTATTAGATACTAGACATACTGGTATTCATTTCTGTAATTAGTAATGCGTAATAGCAAGATTTAAAATACCTGCATCGCTTGGACAAAAAACAAGGAAAAACAAGAAAGATCGTATGCAATTTCTTACTGATAAGCATTGTAATATATATAATTGAAACCGGTAATAAATATCTAAATGCTAGCTTACATATCGAGCAAGGCTATGTCCACAACGATATATGGATATTATCCTTTTTTCCATATGATTATGTAGAAAGAAGAACAACCTTGAGGTAGAAAATATATTGTATTAAAATACATCTATTCATATTTTAAAGGTCTCGTAAGCGCAATATCAGAATCAGTTTCTTTAAATTTTGCTGTATTTTCAGGAAAAGCATATCCTTATTTAAACCAAAATCTACACCAGTACTTAACCCATATTTTTTAATATCTATTTAATGTAGAATGTGTCTTTGCAATACTTATAAAGTTTTTGGATCTTGATGACAAAAACTATCCTCACAAATCCCGAGTCTCAGAAGTACAGAATTCTCTTCTTACCAATCTTCACCGAATTTTGGTATAAATTTCCTTATTGTCATCGTTCGGTTTCAATCCAATACTCACCCTCTAGCGTCGCTGATCATCAACCCTAATCTGGAATTTATCTTTATCCCCGTGCTTCACAGTGTCTAACTTCCACTCACCCTTACCTTTCTGCGCTGAATGATCCCTCGGTTTCTACTCGTTCTCACTTTTTAACTCTGAAGTTGCACTTACCTTCCATGCCTTATCTCACTAACTGCAAATTGACCCTCTAGGGTCAATGAACATCGATCATTAGTGGACTGAATATTTTCTTCAGGTCATAACAAGGGAATAAACAAATGAAAAAGAAATCATTATATCAGCTATGCCTCCTCAGCATCATTGGTTATTTCTCAACCGCAGGGATAAAGTTACTGATTGCTCTACACATATTTCCTTCAGTCATTATGTAAATATAATGTCCAGTCTATTGGTCATGTGTTAGTTATTGTGAGTTTGTGCTGATAGGTTCAAAAAGAACATTATGGATGAGATCGAAACATACCGAATTTTTAAACAATTGTTCAAAGGATGAATATTGTCTTCCCTTATTAAATTAGCATATTTATTTATTTACAAATATCACTGTTAAGATATACCAAACAACAATGGGTACAATCTGCTACTTTAGAATATATATTTGAAATACTTAGAAAGTTTGTAGGTCTTGGTGATGACTAATATCCTCATAAACTCCGATTCTCAGAAATACAGAATCCTAATCGATCTTTACCATATCGATGAACTTTGGTATGAACATCTTCAATGCCATCGTCCGGTTTGAATATGATACTTGTCCTCTGCCACCGTCAATCATCAACCTGAATCTATGATTTTCCCTTGCCGTCAATGTTTACAGTTGTACTAATTTCTATTCACTTTTACCATCCTACTCCGAATTGTCCTTCGGTTTCCACTCGTTCTCACTTTCCAACTACATTGGCTCTTACCTCCCACTCTTTTCCCAGTAACTGCAAATTGACTCTCTAGGATAATTGTACATCGACATTAATAGACTCTACATATTTCCCTCAGGATCATGATCATTGGATGCATATGTGAAAAAAAAAACATTATGTGAGCTGTAGCTCTTCAGCATCATTGTTCATTTCCCAACTTCACGGCTACGGCCACTGATTATACTACGAATATTTCTTTGAGTCAGTGTTAGAAATATTAGACACATTTATTTATTTTGCTTATTCACAAGTAATGTGTGCTTCAGTTTAAGATATATCAAACAACAATGAATAGAATATGCTACTTGACAGTTCATTTTGTTCTCATACAGTACGTAAACTAATATAAAAAGCTATTTCAGCAGAAAATAGTGGCAAATGAAAGTAAATAGTTGCATTAGATTGACAACGTCATAGCTTTCAACACAATAAAAATTCATTTCTCGCAATTTTCTCAAGAAAATAATGCATGAGAATTCATCGTCAAGGATGCCACTTTGTTCTTCCCCTTATGATCTATTCATTGATATATGTCTTATCTTTGGGCAATATCATTCATAATGTACAACTAAAATATAAAATACGGTCATAATTTTGGGCTGCATCTCAGTCATTAATTATACTGCCATCTCGATAGTGAGATAATAAAGTACTTGACTTTATACTTCAAGATCAATTTCATCTTAATATTTGCATGATTATTGTACAATATACATTTTAAATTTACAATAAACAACTTTGTTTATCGATTTTATAATAAACTGCGCATGAATAATTGTACTATACTATACTATTTTGTTTAGCTCAACTAAATTTATCAGTTGGTATATTGTTCAACATTGGACTTTTTGTTCGTTAAACGCTACAAACATTGTTGAATATCCAGGACTTACTGTACCATAGTTTCATGATTATGTTATTTTCTTTGGCTTTTAAAGGTACCAAATTGTCAGGAGTCTTGAGTTCCATTTTGGATTATGCAGAAAATATACATGCATCTTAGGAGCTCACTTTATCTTTAACTTCTCGTGAATTAGAATCACAATAAAATAATTTTATTATAGTACAACTCAAAAAATCATTATAGGGTAAACCTACTTAAATTCGTGATATACCTTATTTCGTGATACGAGACAAATTATTCTTCACATAAAAAGGTATGCCTTAGATAGAGTTACAGCGGTGCTCAAGAGAGGGCAGGAATACCAAGTGGTGAAAAAGATTTCCAGTGGCAACTGTTACCGTGCGGATGTTACTCACGATGTTAGTTGGTGCACAAGGTAGAAAGCGTTCTCAGTCAAGTGACCTTCGAAGACCAAATATTTTGTGGCTGTGTACGGTGTTGTTGTGTAGCTTTTGTTACAGACGTTTACTCTAGAAGTACTCCGGTTTATTATTTTGTCTATAACCTTGAAAAAGTAGTACAACTGTAAAGCAATAGACACTTATCAAATTGCATCACATTCTTATAAAATTTTGTGCCAGGATAGCTCATTGTCGTTATGAGTTTCACTCTCTCCAACTTTTCCTTCATTAAAGAATTTTTCGTAAATAATATCATATCTGGTTTCACCAAAACGGGAATATTTCCTCTGAATCCTCACATAGTATCCAGCGAAACACTTACAACAGCCCCAAGACGTCTCGATACCTCTCT
Source organism: Thermobia domestica (assembly GCF_964235325.1). Lineage (NCBI taxonomy): Eukaryota > Metazoa > Arthropoda > Insecta > Zygentoma > Lepismatidae > Thermobia > Thermobia domestica. Next base: position 206,771,678 of record NC_137455.1, read on the forward strand.
AGACGCAACTAGATCTGTATGCGCTGAGAATGAATCAGTCACTAGACCAGTAGTTCTACATCACAGGTATACAGTCTTCTCGTGTACGGAGTTTAACCCTACCTGGCAAAAACAAAATTGTTTCTAGCAGAAAAGCTCGACGAGACACGAAGGCAACAGTTCATCTTCCTAATAAAACCACAACGTCGACGTCAATTGTCACAACAGTGTAACGTGATTCTCCAGCTAAAAAGAATAAGTGTCAGCGTAAGCAAACCAATGACTTGAGCGCTAGTTGTAACGAGTGCTACGGTTCGGTAAAGGATCGTACCTCCTGGATACTGTGCTGCTCCTGACTACGGTAGTTTCATGAAAGGTGGCAGAAACTTAATTCAGTTGACATAATCATTTTCATGTGCAGCATATGTGCTATGACAAATTACAGTGATACAGACGGTGACAATTAATGAAATGTGAGTACACTACCCTGTCACGAAATTATTTACCCACCTTCACGGAATAAGGTATGCTATCACGAAGTTAGGTAGCTCACACATATTGTGAATTCTGTTTCTTTATATTGTTTCTTTTGTATTGTTTGCGCTTCTTTTACTACAGTAGTTGTGTTTATGTTCGACCTTTCAAATATAAAAATTACATCTATCCTGCATGCTTGTAAATATGTATTTTTTCAGTCGTCCTCTTTCATATCAGGGAGTTAGGTAGGTTTACCCTATACTAATCTTCAAACAATACAATGTGAAGCATCTATTTTTTCTTTTACTTTTACGCATAATAGTAGAGATTTTGTGATTGGTTATCAGAAGAAAAAAATGAATATTCTATGTATAACGGATCGTTTCGCTACAGACGGTTTTTCCCTCAGATGCTATGTGCAAATGACACGTTATTCTTTCCTGTTACTGTCATTCAAACTTTATATATTTCATGCTATATTTTTAGTTCTGTTTAATTGTGTTATTATGCAAATGTTCCCATTGATCTATTATTTTGAATGTATTGTTTATGTATTTAGTAGCCCTAATTTCAATACTCGTTTCTTCATTATAAGCTATGTACTTTTGAACTAACCAAAGTGTGGTATTCTGGAACTCAAATTGCATACATTACGAAATTTTGACTACTCTTATAGTACATATTTATCCATTGCTTCTACTGATGAAAAAGATATATGGGCATTGGACAAAATTTAATTAATATAACAATATATTGCAAGATGTCAGCGTGGTATATTCGTAACTGTTAGTAGTCTATGTGTCACTGCTAGGAATGTCTGTATCTATATCACTAGTACGAGAAGACATGATCAGATATTTAAGTTTTTTGATATATGAACGGGTCGGACGTATATAATGGTAAGCGCTACTTCCAGTAAAACTGATTTAGGTGGAATGAGTTGTGATCGAACTACAGAAGAATATTTAGGTAGTTTAATTTGAAAAATGTACCTTCAGATGGCAGGTGAAATTGTTTGCTATGTGCCATTGCATTAACTTAAATTGGGTGGAAATGGTCAACCTTCTTTTCCAATTTCCCCGAAGGGTGGAAAATGTAACATACCATTATGTTCACCAAGTTGCTCATTTACGGTACAAAAATAGTATAGATTTAAATAATATTTTCCAGAAGAATTATAAATTATTATTGGTAGTAGCTCCTCATGAGGTAGTCACCAATGGTCTGGCCTTTGTTGTGAGCGGTCCTGGGTTTTCTGGTTTCAATTTCCGGCGAGAACACTAGATCGGAAAGTGTAAAAGCCTTTTGACGCTAGCCATTCTGAGTAAGGTTTTCCTTTTTCTCATTTACACCAGGAAAATGTCGAGATGATATCTAACATACAGCTCTAAAGCTGCGTCCTTGCTTTCCCACCTTCTCACGTAGTATGATCGACAAACGTTGAAACGGAAAAGTTTGGAAAAGGTAGGACGTCCCTCAGGAATCCCTGCGTTCTGGATAGCAAATAAGATATTAACATTCTACATTACTGTTTTCCGTGTTGGTAGATTAAAGCATGTGTAAGTGTGTGTGTCGTGGTTGCTATTTATACGAGACATTTCCATGCGAATCTATTTATAGAAAGTGCAAGATAGTAGAAAAAGAAGGGATACACCAGAAGACAGGAAAGTGCGAGAGAAAATTTTTGCTATGTAGCTTCAATAGGGGTGCAAAAACCTGGATTACCAGAAAAAAAACATTATCGATCATGCTGCATGCGTAGAAAATTTACATGGCTAAACCGCAAGGAGAAGGGGTGGCAAAATCAATATAAACAAAGCTGTGTAACATACCTGTGTTTTATTATGTGTTAAACTTTTAAGCTTTTATCTGTTGTCTATATGGGTCTTGTTTTTTTAGTGGGAAGCCTGTTATTTTGGCTTGCAAGAACTATCTTCCTGTCCTTGTCTTCTACTCGTCGTTATATATATTTTAAAAATAAGGAACTTCAAAGAGATTTGGTGGTTTGCTGGTATTAGTCTCAGTCTCTATACAAGCATGTTATATACGATTTATAATTGTTATACTTGTATATCTTGTATGGTACATATAGGTTATATAGTTGATAGAACATTGTATAGTATTTGGTATACAATACATAAATGGTAGTTACGTAGTGCATATGATGTTATATTGTATATACACATTTAATATTTGTTTGATATAATGTTATGAAAATGAAATGAAATCTTTAAGTTTTACGTCCCACGATTATGCCGGTTAGGCTAAAGGAGACGGTGATGATGAAAAATGAATGAAATGGTGGAATGAAGAAAGTGGGAGGAAACGGGAGAACCCCGAGAAAACCCACGAGCACGGTGTTTGTCCACCAAAAGTCCACACGGTGATACAATGTTATATTACACTATCAGTTTTAAACGTTTATATAAACTGGTCCTGTTGTCTCATTGTCAGGTGTTAGGGTTATTTATGTTGTTACTTTTCATACTTTCCACTTTTATTTATTTATTTATTTTATTTTTTACTTTTATTTTTTAAATTTTTATTTAGTTATTTTTCTTTCTTCTTTTACTTTATTATGTGCCTATATATGTACTAAAGTTTTTTCGTGCCCGTTCGAGCTTATGCTTGCGTGCAACCTTCCACTGCAACATGCGTGCTCGCCTGTGCACGACGTCACGCTTATTATTTCATTCACACTGAAATTGATTCATTCAGTTTAACTTATTTTAATGCTCTAATATAGTTTAATTCTGCCTGTACATTTACCTTTCTTGTCAGTTTTTATGTTATTAGTTGTTCTGGTTTTCTGTGTTTGTCCTATGATCCTGTGTAGCAGTTACCTAACCCTATAATTAGAATATATTCTGTTTTGTTTCTAATATTGTAGAATTGATTTGTGATATTTGTTATTTCTCCTGCAATGGGCATTGTGTTCATTTATGCATGTAATGGGATTAGTCTTGTATACCTTGCACAGTTTGTTATAAGTTTTATTACTTTATTTTGTAATTTTTGTAGCTTTATTAAGTTATTTTCGTGAGTTCTTGAAAGCTGGTATGGTATAAATTGACATTGTTCTTGTTAGCATTTTGTATAGTATGGACTTTTGTATAGTGTTGGCTGATATTAGAGTTGCATAGCGAACATTTTAACTGGGTTATAATTTAGGTGTGAGTTTATTTGTCCATTGTACTTGATTGTAAACGCTGAAGGACGTCCCTCATACATGACGGACTTAAATGACAATACATGCCCAAAGCCAAGAAGTAGATTCTATCTATTATTGTCAAAGAACGACACTTTTAAAGTCATTAAAGTTCTTTTTGTTTTTCTCCGAAACTTTGCATGGAAATTTACTCTTAACCACAATACTGTTAACCACAATGCGATCTACCAACAGATATATGTCTTGTATTTGGAAGGTATGTTAGTTAAACAGAAATTAAAAGTTTACAATTAATCATAATTGTTGACTGTATTTCATTACCCATACTATAGTATTCGCAATCTATCGTGAAGCCTGACCTAGATTTACTAATTTCACCACCCAATAACACGCGAGAGTGTGTCCCGGTCGTTAACTCCAGCCATGAAATTTTGCCAGTGAAATTTCGCACGCTATAAGAACATCTTCTGAGCGTGCAGAATTGTCAGATCGTTAAGGGGGTGCTAAGTTTCGTTTCGTTGTTATAGTTGTTGTCGTAGTTTAACGTATGAATCATGCCGAATTCTTCCTATGTATCACACGTTACGGGAAGCACGTGTGGCGCCCAGGCTTCATGAGTCATCGCAGTCACTATAGATGTTGTCACCTTGCATGTGTCGTAACGAAGAGCTACATGAGAGTATTATATGTTAATATTGGTTTCACCTTCAAACATGGCATGAGTTTCGTTCAACATCATTTTTGAACTTTACAAAATAATTTATCTTAATTTTCTACACTAACTAACTAACTCTATGGCCTATGGAACCCGGAGATTCAATGCCGCGTTCACAAAAGCTCTCCACTGACTCCTATCCTTAGCTAACTGCTTCCAGTTTCTACTTTGTATTCCAATGTCTGCGAGATTCATCTTAAGACTGTCCTCCCATCTGATCCTAGGTCTTCCTAATGGTCGTTTTCCGATTGATCTTCCAGTCAAGACTTTGAAAGCGTTTCTACTTTCTTCCATTCTAGCTGCATGACCCGCCCACCTAAGCCTCCTAGACTTGACGACCCTAACAATGTTAGGTAGACCATATAAATTATGTAGTCCCTCGTTATGAAGTTTCCGCCATTCCCCATTCCCGTTCCTCTTGGGTCCGAATATTCGTCTCAGGATCTTGTTCTCAAATACTTTCAGTCTATGTTCTTCCATCAGAGTAAGTGACCATGTTTCGCAACTACACAGAACAGGCATAATTATCGTTTTTTATAGTTTAAGCTTCAAAGTCCTCGACAGGATTCGCGACGACAAGAGATTTTGAGCCGAATAGTAACACGAATTCCCTGCTTTTAGTCGACATTTTATTTCTTCATAAATATGATTTTTCTCTGTTAATATTGATCCTAGATATTTGAAACTATCCACTTTATCAAAAGTATTATTTAATATTTTAACGCATCCATAATTTGCTGTATTCCGGTCCCGACGCACTTCCATGTATTTAGTTTTCTCTGCATTTACTTCTAAACCCATGTCCCTGCAAGCGTTTAATAAGATCTCTGCATTTCTTTCTATTGTCCTTCTATCATCCCCTATTAAATTTACATCATCAGCATATGCCATAACCTGGTGAATACACTGATGTTTATAATTTTGATTTACTCAGTTTGATGTGTCGTGTTGAATATCTCTTATCTTTGGATTTTTCTTGTTAGATGCTAATAATATTGCAGAAATAACTTATTTTTTTGTTCCTGAGGGTACTTAGTATTTAGTACTACCATGTCTACTATTTAAGTGAATAATAATCTCTTTCAAATGCGTAATATTTGTTTCAGTGTTTTGGATTTGGTGTTTTAGTAGATAAGTTTTAAATGTATAGCTTTGAATTAAAAATAAAGTCTTATATTTTTATTACAATAGTTTGCTTAAAATTAGGATTGCTTATTTTAATGCTTAATGGTTTATGTAAGTTTATAATATGTAGTTTTAATATCGTAGAAAATACATGCCTTAAAATTTCAGACTAACTTCATGTGTTCTTTTCTTATGTTATTACAGATCTTTCTTCATCTGTAGTAGAAGTTTCACTTTAAACACTTATGATGAATTCTTTTCTTGACTTAAACAGGAAATAGTTCAGAACTGATAGATTTCTATTAAATTTTAAATATTTAGTCGTAGCCATGGGATTTCGTCATCGGTAAAGAAGTGAGATTTCATACTCACCTATTCTAGACTTCCACAAGTAAATACAGATGAACGTTGTTAAGGTAGTATCTTGTGAAAGAAAATCTATTATTCAAGTTATTTCTCGCTAATTATAGAGCTTTCTACTCTTACTACTATAACTCTTATTATTACTGCAGATATTTTAATACAGGATTTAATACAGCAGTTGCTTATGTGGCTACTGTAGTATATCTACTGCAAACACTAATAGGTGAATATGAGCAAAGAGATAATACTTAAGACATTTTTTTAAGTCACTGGACAATTTCTTAATACAAATCCTCTTTCCTGTGAATATTTGTTTGGAATATTACGTTTGAGTCACAAAGGATATATTGTAAGGTAACTTGGTTCTTCTTTGCTATAATCATGCTCAGTAATCATTTAATCTTAGGCAATAATATTGTAGACGTTTGCAGAGTTCAAGAAACCAATACTAAGAATTGTAATTTTTAGTTTTGTTTTGTTAACTGACAAATTCTCGCCGATTAGGGATTCGCATTACTATATTTCTGTGGATAACAAGTACCCAACGTAATATTTTCCTTAACCATCTATTTCAGTAGTTTGGCTTCTCTTCCTCAGCTGAAGGGAGTAAGCTTAATATCCAAGATCTCTCAGCAGTTATAATACTCTGATTTGTCTAACTCAAATTGTAAATTCAGCAATGGTTATTATATAGTTTGTCGACGGTCAGCATATCAATCAATCTAAGGCATTAGGCTGAGAATTACAAGAACTGATGTCAGGGGTTCGAATGTTACAATGTTCGCTTAGAGTATAGTTGCATGTTTAGTTACTGACATTAATTTCATTATCAATTTTAGTATTCTCAATTAGCATAAAGAGCAGGACTATGGACAAAAAATTCAAAAACATAATAGATTATTAAGTTATTGTTGCTTTTACATTCTCTAGAATGAGAACAATTCCCATAGTTTTTTTTTGAATTCTTCAAAAGTTTAATATAGCAGCATGTTTTAGTTGTTTTATAAACTAAAAGATCATTGCGTCACAAGATCGTTAATTACTCTAATATTTGTGATACGAACGGCAAGATTCTATATGTTACGATATACTGCACTCGTAAAATATTCTAAGGTCAATTTCCGTGTCTGTTTCCGTTTTTTTTTATCGTAACAAAGGGACGAGGGATAAATACGTTCTAATTTATTTATCTATTGTGAGAGTGTTGCTTTAACGTTTGTAAATTTGAATGCAAGACAAGGTAGTAAACATTATTATTGTTCCATAGTAGCTATATAACTCAAATGGGATTTGAGGCAGGTGTTAGCAAAGGATAAAAGTATAACGGAAATCGAACTATTGTCATTCGCATTTCTAGTATTTTTCACAGATTACACACTTCCATATACTTTAAATTATAAAAGCGCCGAATAATAGATAAATGCTAAATTTTAATATTTCAGCAAAGTTTTATGTGTTGTTGGTTAGAGGCGTCCTATATCAAACAATAAAATTAGCAAAGGAGAAATATGTATATACTCTCTTTCACTAATTTAATAATAAAACAAAAGGTATTGGAAATGTTTGATGTTCCAACAAAATATACTGAAAAAAGATTTGATGTTCCAACAGAATTTCCTTTTTGTATATGTTGTTGTCCTCCAGAGAATAGTCAAGTGGACGCTTCTTTGAAACTCAATTTTACATTGCGAGTACCATATAAAATGATTGTGAATTTTCACACTTGTTATTTTTCAGAATTAAAGATCATTTTCATAAAATGTTTTCAGATATCACAATCGAATTTATATCTCATTACGAAATGAATATAAATACCTGATTTGGGTCAAGTAACTAACTTAATCTGTACTCCCATACTTAGTACTATTTAAAGTGTATACTAGTACATACACCGACAAGTCAAAGTTCTATAGCCTGCAACTTTTTGAACGAAGTCGTTTGGCTGACGAAAGAGGCACGGAACAAAGAAGAATACCTAGTCAGACAATGACAGGGATCTCACTCGATCAGTCAATGTGATTCATATACTTAGAATATGAAAGGCTGCTTATATATCCGAGCTTTCTATGTTTCAGATTTTGATGGTCAGGCGGTTGAGAACGAGCATCTCGGAAACAACACGATTCGTTGGGTCTTCGCCTGATGCCATGATTACTGTCTCCAAAAGGTGGGAAATGAAGAGCAAACCTGCACCGGAGCACAAGAAATGGAAGGCCAACACTTCATTAAATATGTTTGATATCGTAGACTGTGAAGACTGGAACAGTTGGAAGGGACTTAAAATATGCTACAATTAAACTATACTTTAACAGTGAACAAAACGTGAATGTGTCTAAGCACGCATTTAATTATACACTGATAGATATAGTCCCATATCTATACGAGTGTTACACGCACGGCATTATTGATATAAAGTGGATACAATACAATTTGGGAAAAGTACAATTTGGGCGATCTGATGAATGACGGTACTGCATTCATCATATCGGTGCCAGGCTCGGAATTCTTTGTCTTTTAAGTAAATAATTACTTAAGACGTGCACAGGAATAGGGCGTTTTGATTTGGAGAAGCTTCACATGGTCATACATGGGCATAGTAGGGTGTCTGAGGGCACCACGACGGCCATTTCCTATCACATACATTACTTCATTTCGGCCATATTTTCTGCTAGGAACGGCATCATTCAGAACAATGCTTCTTGTAACAAAGCCTTTCAATTATCATTGAAGGTCAGATCCGAGCTCACTGACTACCTCTATGTAGTTTAGATGTATTAAGTGACTTGTATGTGCAATTGTGGTGCTTGATGCCTCCAGCCACCTACCAAGGTTGCATTGCTTTCATGCTGAACTGCATTGCTGGCGTTCTGCAAACCAAACGTGGACATACCAGACATTAAGTAGTTGGTCATAATGTTCTACTTGATCAGAGTATATGTTGTTCTATTATAACATCTGATTAGTTTTATTGATCATTTTCATATATATTCAGAGTTCTAAAGGTCTTTTAATATTGCGTTTCTAAATACTGTATACTAAATTATCATTTTAAAATTTATCTAATGTCAATATATATAAATCTATTTTTTTCATTTCACATTCAAAAGTAAAAAGAAAATCGATTGTGTTCTAACTGAAAGTGAATAATAATATAAGCTCAGTCACTCATGTAATTTGACGTCAATTGTTAAATACTATGAAGGAGTTTTTTCTATTCAAATTGAAGGATAGATAGTAGAACCTAAGTTCACTAGAATGTACGTAAGAGGTGGGCAGAGATATATAGGAACAGTTTCTTAAGTTATACGATGTTGTTATAGACAAAGAACGTTCTTGACAAACCCAATACTTGTGTGGTCAGTGAAATGGTCTAAATAGGAAAATTAATTTCTAGTCAAATGACTGCGCAACACAACTTCATGAGAGTACCAAGATATATAACTGTTAAAATTCGATTCCTTCTCAAACCTTTTAATACTTATTTACAAATTGTAATCTGAAACTGATGATTGTTTAACTAGTGACTATTATTTTTTTCATTAATTTTTCTTTTTAAAATGTAGTACTAGGACTATATATATATATATATATATATATATATATATATATATATATATATATATATATATCGTACAAACTCGACAGAGCTGAACCAATTTTAAACAAATTTGGCATAAGGATACACTTTTATGTGCTAAGTACACTTACAAAATTTTACTTTGCAAGTCTTTTGTTCCTCAAATATTGGCCATCAAATTTGGTGTTGGGTTAAGGAGAGAATATTATATATAGTATGTTATGAAAGATGCTAAATCGACCTTGATCAAATTTTTCAAAGTAGTAAACCTCGTCTAGCTTAGTATGTTCATAAAATTATTATGGCGTCAGATCATTGATTTCCGTGTTATTTGTCATTAAATTTTGGATTGGGCTTAAATAATTGAATGAAGTACGATTGAAGTTGCCCAAACTAGGCTTCGTGGTAGACATTGCCGATTTTTGTACATATTCAAGCATATTTGAAATGTTATGATGTACAGATCTTTGTTTGTCGAGTTATTCGCTATTAAAATTGGAGTTAAACTCAAAACTCCAATTTACAAGTTTGGTAGTTAATGCTCGTAACTCAAGAATCAAAGACATGTACATCACGATATTTAATATACGATTGAACTTGTTAAAGTCTAGAAACATTTGAAGTTTGGTGAAGCAGAGACCTTCGATTTCCTAGGTATTGGTCACCAAATTTTTAGGCACAGACTTGACAAATCTGTCGAGGAAGGTAATTGCAGTGTTTATTCATAATAAAGATTAGCTAAACATCATTGATTGACTACGACTTCTTTTCTTCTACAGGGACACTTACCAATATGATCGAATATGTTACTTATTTTTCTATATACTTCGTAAAGCGAATATTGTGTGAGCAATCAAAGAAGAAACTAAAATTTATAATAAATAAGAATAATTCACCTTTATGCAACCACGTGTTTCTAAATTACTATACCGCAATGCAGACTAACACATTAAGCAAGGCAATATGACCAGACAATTAACATTTGCGTAAGTGAAGACACAATGCAAGAAACAGTGGAACAACTGAACAAATGCCATATATATTTTTTCCTATACTTTACTTGTTTACTTTACTTACACATATTCTCGGCAAACAAATTAAACGAACTGTTTGCAACTTTCACTGCGGGTGATCTTCCAATCGAGAAAAGTTTCCTGTGTGCCTCTTTAGGCTCCACCGCACTAAGATAGACACAGTAATGTAGTTTTGACAATAATTGCACAATACCGATACTCTCAATCTTTCACTTCAGTTTTCATACTAACAAAAATTTCTTATTTTCGTTAAGTATAAGCTATCGATTTTGATATGTTGATTCCAGCACCAACTCAAGTACTTGTCTTATTAGTAGCCCTAAGATTGTCACTTTACGATTAGAAATATCAACAATGCTCTATACACTGAAAACAAATCGAATACTTGTATATGAATATAATGTATTAAAAGTGTTCCTTTCCACCATGATTATACACATAATTCGACATTTTCTGAATGTCGTAACCTTATTCCAGAGATAATAATAATAATAATAATAATAATAATAATAATAATAATAATAATAATAATAATAATAATACTCAAAATGTATGCATACTGTGTTTCATATTATGATACTGTTTCACATTACGGGTAATGACACATACACTCATGTATCTGCTTATAAGGTACTTTTATATTTCTTTTAGTAATTTCGGGAGGTGATTCATGAAACCAAGTGGGAAAATAAATCTGTGAGTTAGTATGTATCTACAATATTATTATACTAATTTATTTTATTACATATCAGAATTGTTTGGTACCTGTTCTATAACTTAATCTAAAACTAATCATGTTAGCAGTATACCATGTTAATATCACAATCTACTATTTGAGGAAATAGCATAGATGCGAAATACGCAATAAGATACTCACAGGATAATGAAAACCTTTTACGTTTTTCATTCGTGTACTTACATAAAAGGTATGTGCCCTGAGCAACAGGTTTCGTGCTTACGTGACTTCTTTTTTGTTTCAGTAATAGCATAGTTTTTAAAGGCTGTTAGAGACTAGATAATTTCTGTTCTAGATTCTCACATCATTATCGAATTTCACTCCCTAATAAACTATGTTTGTTCTGAGATCGGAAAACGAAGGTGAAATTAAGAAATTTCCTGTGAATCTTATAGGTTTAAATTTGACTTTAAAAGATTGTTGAAGGATATAATCTCTTTTTATGCCATTGTTACACAGCAGTTTTTAAAACATTATCATGTAAAACTCATCAACACTTTTGATTTTTCTCTGGATTAAAAAGTATCCTTCAACCTTTAGTTGCTCCAAGTACAATTTCGTCTATTAATTTCGTTGAAATAATTTTGAACAATACTCAATATTTGCAACCTGCCATATATATTCCATCATATTGATAACATTCGTTTTGCCGTGACATAATGATTTGTTCTACTTTTAGTTTTAAATCTAACATTGATGGCGTGCATTATTTAAGTATTATATTATGAATTAAATTAATTTATTTAACTAGTTTTACATCTTGTCTTCTATCACAATCCAATATCCCCTGTGCTCAAATTACATTAAATACCAACAAAATCATGGCAAGGCGAAGATATACTTCTTTGAGACGAGTAACGTTTCCTTAACGACTCGTAAAGATTGTTTGATTTCAATCGACAGAAGATGGGATATCAACCGAAGAGTTAATGGGGTGTGTAATGATACATCGTTAGCACGAGAATTCTCCGAGTAGAAGACTGAGTGATGGACAAAAAAAGTATTGAAGTTAACTTTTCACTGCCAGTTAAAAAAGACTTGACAAGTTCTCTTAGTCAGATCAATCACATGCTTTTTTGTATTTGAAAAGGTTCACTTCTATAAACCATCTTTTTTAAAACCATCTGCATGATAAAATTTTATTTAACTGCTATGCCTCTATTTGAACGATATGTAATAGAATTAAAGATCTTTACGGTATTTTGTTTGTTTGCATATTAAAGTAACCAATGTTTCTAAATACTTTGTAGGAATAGACCAGACAAATTTTCTTATGGAACATAGACTTTTTAAATATTTCCTTGTGGTATTCTTTGAAAACAAGGAAAATATTATGATTTGGGTAAATTTTAATCCCAATATTCGAACATACAACATGTGTAAGAGAGAGAGAGAGAGATGTGTAGATAACTTTGTATATTGCAGCATTGAGACGTCAAATAGATTTTATTTTCAAGTGAAGTAAAGCATATATTTTCATTAAGTTTCTTTCTCTACTAAATTCTCCAACATTATTTGCGTCGTATGCATCAATCTTAGAAGGAGGAAAACAAATATATCGCATAAAAGTATTTAATATTTACTATATTTTACTTTATTTTGTTATTGATATTCAAGTATAAGTTCTCGGTATAAGGAATTGTTCTCAAACTATCACTATAATCTGAAATGCGTAGTAGTGCACTTTAAATGATAGTTCTTGGTTCAGAAAAGTCCAAAACAAAACAGATCTTTCAATAATCTTCCACACGGAATCGGATTAGTACTAAAATTATTTTCCATATAACCATCTAAGATGCTCACATGGTGTATAACTTATTGTCACGCAACAGCTTTGATGGTTCCATCTCTTCTCTGCTCCAGTCATAATAAAATAAATCATTGTTATTTGTAGCTTAAATTAGAATCATTTTTCAGAAAGTATAACTTTTTTTCGAAATATATGTCGTAAGGCGGCTCAGTACTTTATATATAAAGGTAATCAAGAAAGTTCTGTCGTTTTTCCACCTACCACCTTCGATATGACACCTAAGACGTACCTGGAAAATCAATTATAGTCCCCATCAGAATAGAGGACTTTCTGCCAACGTTCTGGAAAGCTAAGGATTCCATCGCGCTAGAACTTGGTGGGCCGTGAAGCGAAGTAGGTATCAAGTGCATTTTGCACCTCTACTAGGGATTTGAACTGCCGCCCTCTAAGGTGATTTTCCAAGGAACGGAACAGGTAATAATCGAACGGTGCAATGTCCGTGGAATATGGCAGATGCAATAGTGCTTCCCATCCAAGAACTAGAATGGTGTTCCAGGTCATCCTAGTCACGTGGGTCTTAGCGTTACCCTGTATCAGAAGAACCCACTTATGAATCAGAAGTGCTGGCTCCAGAGTTTTGAGTTTCTCTTGAATAAGGCTTAACTGCTGACAGTACACAATTGCGTTGATGCTCTGACCAGCTGGTAGCAGTTTCCGATGCACGATGCTGCGAGCAGTCTACCAAACACATAGCAGAACCTTCTGGTGCAAAACTGATTTCGGCTGTTTTAGAACCGGTTCATAGGATGCTAACCAATGATGACGGCACCGTGGGGCTTTGTACGGGATTCATTTCTCATCACATGTCAACACCTTGCCCAGAAATGGCTCCTTTCTCAGACGAGAGAGCAAAGAATCACAGGTGTCTGCTAGCGTTGCCTTGTGGCCCGGAGTCAAATCATGTGGGACCCATCGACTCTATTGGTAGTGCTTTCCAAGTTGATGGTAGTGCTGCCAAATGTTTCAACACTCACGCTGAATTTTAGTCCTAGTTTCTCACATGTATGGCCACTGTTCTCCAGAATTGCTGCCTAAAGGTTTTAACTTTGCACATGTGTTGGTCTTTCAGCACGTAGTTGGTTTTCGAGTGTTTCGTCACCGCCCTTAACTTGATAAACCACCGCTGCACTATACGCGTAGTCACGATACCCTCACCAAAGGCCTGGCATATCTTCCGCTCCGCTGCAGTGTCGTTTGACCACAGGTTGTACTCGTACAGCATAGAGCCCTTACGACGCTCTGTGGGGTCATATGTGTCACTGTGTCCTTAAGCAAGTTCACGGTGTATCTGAACTGCGACAACCAGGTAGTATGTTGGATACCCATACAACAGACCTTCGCCTTATCTCCATTCGCATTCAACTCACGGTGTGAGGGCGAATGGAACACAGACCTCCTCAAAAAGCGACATTGGTTACTTATATATGAGTGCTAGAAGTACTGTTTTTATCCATTTATTCAGCCACGAAAATTAATATCAGACAAAAATACATAAATCAGATAGAAAGTAGTGGCAATTGTGTTCTCATGTCAGAAAGCTGAGAATTCCGTAGCTGACAAAGGCTATAAAGCGTAGCGAATAGTAACGGCTGTGCTTTACTCAGTCTAAAGCAGCAGTTCCGTAGAGTAGGAAAATTAAATCGTCATAACAAAATGTTTCGGAAAAAAGAAGAATTAAAATTGAATCAAAATTGAAACGACACATAGCCACTGTATAAAACAATGATTTCAGAGACTTCGTGACGATCTTTTCGCTAATATGAAGGAACCACTTCCCGAGAAGCAATACTATGAATGAGAACTCATCATCTGTGCCATATGGCGGTTCCTGTAGGACATCAACTACAGTTGATGCGCTGACGGTGTATGACGCCCTTCATACGTGTGGGAGAATGTGATAGAGATGGAAGCCAATTACATTGAAGGAATGTAGCAGGCAATCAACTGTACATAAAACATAAAACCAACTATGAGTTATAACAAGGTTGTCATTACTTTTCATCATTACTTACTTTTACTATGTAAGAGGCACTTTCAAATTCGGCTCAATGTAACTGTACTTTCTACACGGAAAGCAAGTCTGTTTCGGTTTTCAAATACTAGAGTCAAATACTATTCCTTGTTCAGCGTAAGCTCTAAACTCCGATAAACAAAATATGTATATCCTTCCGCTCATCACAAATACGATTGGCTACTGATGTATCACTCCCACTCCCCAGGGGGAGGAGCAAATTATACACGTGCATTTTGACAATACTGTCTCGTGTTGCCCAGATACTTAGGGCAGCAGCAGAAAAGAAAGAAAAATACTTGAAAGACTTTTTTAAAAAGTTTAAATTTAGCTGGTAAGCAATTGTTGCTTAGTGAGGGAAGGTTTCTCTTGTTCGTGTTTCACCACAACACTCGCGGAACCCAGATTCGTGTGAGACATTTTTCAGACGTAAAAGCATAACACGCCTCCTCAGTTGAATTGGCGCCATAATTACTGCGCATGCTTAGAGTTTATTTCTATTGTTTCATTAAACACACTCGATTGGAGTATTATTAGATAATCCGTGTTATATTTTTGCCATTTATAATAATGAAGTAGTTTTATATGGAGCTTCATAGTGAAAGTAATAATGCAATCACATGAACTATTTTGCGGAGGAGTACAAGCGTCGGTAGGACAACAGCAAATCAGCGAGATTTAGTTTCACGTGGCTTTGTTTATCACAGTTTAGAGCTTAGGCCGAATGGAGAATAGAGATTTTACTCTTGTCGTGCTGGCCTTCCTCAAACTAATGTGGCAACGTATTCTTGCAGTTTGCTTCTTCGGTGCTCAGATTGTTTGATGCTGCTGTTAATCTATTAACAGTAGTACACTATGTGGATGTCCCTGAATGTCCTTACTATGATTCTCAATAATGAAAGTTAGCAGTTGTTTGTTGGGTTCTTCTAAAACTAAATCGCTTTATTTGTTTCTTTTCGTTCCAATTTGGATTCGTGAGAGAAAATAACTCTTATTAATTGATACCAATAATATCAATTAACATTTAAAACACAGAGAGTCTTGCCATTTGATCAATGGTATTCAAAGTTTATGTCGTGGAATTGTAATATATGTTTATATCCAATTTTCGCTTTCCTGTGACTTCAACTCCGGCATCTTAGTATACAATAGAGAGTAATAGCAGGTTACTTTCTTCGTTATTCATTAAAAATGTACGAAACTGAAATCACAGTTGATTTATATGTCTCCGGATGCCAAAATGTAAATTTTGAGGAGTGAAGTGTTCTCTTTGTTGCCGTTTTTAGCTTTTCAAGTATATGTCTTCGATTCAGCATTAAGATTCCCAGGAAAGTTACCGTAAAACTTTTTAAGATCATCTGCTATTTCAAGTGATGTACATGTTCAAAACTCATGTTCAAAATTATTGTCGCATGTCTATAAATACGTTGTTGTAGGAATATAATTTGATAACGAATTCGCCTGGTATTTCTGATTATGTTAGTATGTGTATAATCGGCAGAAACATGTATGTGTCAAATTTTATCTGAAAAGAGCAGTAAATAAGAACAATAAAACCAAAATAAAACTTTCTTGTCTATTTAGCAACATTTTGTTTTACTCATTCTAATTTTCATATGTATAATTCTTTTCCTATGAAATTTACTACAAATATACATTTCCCGATTATTATTTACATAGTATCAGTATTAAAAGTACCCTGCAAAATCATTATCAAATTATATTCTTACAAGAACAGAGTTATAGATATGCGACAATCATTTTGGACATGAGTGTACATATAATATCGGTCTGTATGTTAAGGCCAGTTCTTTTAATAGATTCAACCTGCTTCTTACCCATTCCTGCAAGACTTTTCACTTACACCTGCATTTCTTGTTTTCCTATATACGTACAAGTATGCATCGAATTAATATACCCAATCTCTGCATCACACAACAAACAAATGAGAATATCATACTTTTTTGTCTTATTCTTACACATTGACAGCGAGGGGCAGCGGTGGCTCAGTGGTAGAGCGTTCACCTCTGGTGCTTGAAGTCCTGGGTTCGATCCCAGCTTCCGCCAATTGAACTTTGTGGTGGATAAACACCGTGTGCGTGGGTTTTCTCCCACTTTCTTCATTCCACCATTTTATTTATTACTCATCATCACCGTCTCCTTTAGCCTAACCGGCATAAGCGTGGGACGTAAAACAAAGATTCAATTTCATTTTTTTTATTAACAGCGACTCTGAAATAAATTATCTCGTCTACCGTTGTGTGTATTCCAGGAAATAAGAAGTGCGGAAATTGTGTTTGTAAGTTCAAACATTCCATGAATAAGAGTAAATCTGTCTTTCTTCCTTCTTCTCTGCTTAGTTTATTTTCAAACCGAGTTAATTTTAGAATTTCATAAAACCGATTTGAGGACATGGTTCCAATGTGTATAGGAAGACCGATGTACTTTTGGTCAGCAACTTGAAGGTTGAGTATATTGACTTTGATGGCGCATATCGGATTAAGTAAACCCATAAAACCACTGAGTTTGCCTACGTACTTAAACTTGGCGTTAGGTCTTTCAGCTTCTGTGTGTGAATGTTTAATAATACCTTTCATAATCCTGGGACAAAATAATTTCCTGGGAGCTCTTTGAGAGGATTTCACTTTCCCAGAATTTTGTAATCCTCGCTCCTGGCGTACAATATTTTTGACACTATATTTGAGCCTCTTTGACATACGTAATATATTATTTTCATGCATAGAACAACTTTTAGACACAAGATTACCTTTATCATTTGCTGTGAAATCAACTTTCTCGTCCCTTAACTTCATAAATGATAACTTGTAACTCACTATTCTCTTCATTACTCAAACCATATTCATCATTTTCTGTACATATTTTCAAACTATCTGACTCTATAGGACTCCCTAGTGGCCCTTGTGACGTTACTGAAAGAAAATTACAAATTCTGCTACCAACGTACAGCGAACTGACAAGAAAGTATATAAAATCAGACAAAGGTATCAGTAATAGCACAAAACTGTTGTGTATTTCACCAGTGTGACCAGATACATATTCAATTTAAAATTTAATTCGGAGACATGAGAGATATTATAAAATCATCTTTGATATTCTTGTGAGACAATAGTGCAGCATACGTAAGTTGAAAACCTCTTATGATCTTCTAACTAAATGATTCAAGGTAATTCCAAGAGTTGGCGGTAATTCTAAATACTTCCTCAAACCATGGTAATTCCTCGTACCCGCTACTATAAATCATTTATTTTGTAGGCTACTTTTGAACTATTTCTTCATCACTATGACAAATTGTCTAAGTAATCTTAACTAATGAATAACTTAAAATGTACAATTAACTAATCACATTTTCTTGGAATTTTTTAAACAAAAATTGCCTTGTATGTTCGAGGAGATTCCTAGGGTTAAGAAGGACTATATTCATCGTACCTAATAGTAGCTTTTGCACCGTAACATTCTATCTGCTATACATGAATTAAAAAATGTGATTATTTAAGACCTCTAATTGTTTTAACTCTTAATTAAACTTTTTGAACTAACTTCTACTTCTGATAATAGGTAATGTTCAAATCTCAAATTCAGTTATAGTTCCTGTCTTAATAATAAACAACAAAGCACATTCATTTTCAGTATGAATACTAACCATTTTGGAATAATTAATTTAGTACAATACAGTTTAAGTTGCCAAATTAAACTCTTTGCAGTGGCGTATTTAGAATTTTGTTTCGAGGAAACAGAAGGCTATTGCCCACCTGAGTTTGAGAATTAAATATATATTTAATCGATTGTCTACTAATATACTAGGAAAAAACGTGAAACTCAAATGTCGTTGGAGGATCTTACCCCACTCCTGATTTCATTTTAGAAAAGAAATGGAAATATTCAGTTTACTCTGTATACGTTTTTACCTGAAAGAAAATGTTGAGACAAGTTGAAGCTGAATTATTCTGATTACAGTTATCTATAATGGAAAGAATTGCAGACTGATGAATCTTATGCGATATGATACACACAAAAATTTAGCAGTGAATATAGCAGAAGAAAAAGGAAGCATCCTCTTGGACTATCTAATTTCCTGGGTTACTTATTCTTTCTTCTTGAGTTTTTAAAATCAAACATTTACCTTTCTTTATAACTAAACGATGTAAATACCCCTCTGTTATAATAACTAAAGTACGTTTATATTGATATGCGTGCAAGTTGGTGTGGACACCAGTTTCACTTACAGCTCCTCTTAGTTTCGATGTTACTGGCGACGGCTGACTTGAATCACAACTAACAGCGGTCGAAAGTATGATAGTAGAAACGAAAGAAACAACTAAGAAAAAGAAACAGAAGAGTAGAATGGACGAAAGAGAGAAGAAAAGAACACAAGTTCTTACATGAAATGAAATTTGACAAATACAGTGTTATTTCTGAACAAAGAGCATAAGAAACCGGAAAGTCAATTAAATTCTTAGCAATTGTAAGAAGGATTATTATTGTACATGAAATGCGAAAAACTGGCAAATTTATTTCGTGGGACAAGGCTTGAGCCTGATAGCCCCCCTAAATTCGCCACTGATCATCACAATATATTATTTTACAAATGCACAAATATTGAAGCTCAGATCTATGGTTACGGCCGTTGTCCTACTTGAAATAAAGGAATTAAACAATGCAATCTTTAAATTGCAATCAAATCTTTATAAAAGTTTTAAATATGAAAATTGTCCAACGACATCTATCTATTGGAATCATGCTAGCGACACCTGTTTGTGGGATGGTTTATTAATGAACAATATCACAGCACTGGCATATTAGCCATTACAATATTGTTTTTCTTTGTTGCATTAAAATGTACAATATTACTACCGTATAACAGAAAAGAGTCCAGAGATTTGACATATATTAATTGTTGGACGTACAAGCCCTTTGGGGAACGTCATAATTTTAAAATATATATTTTCTTTTATTAAGCCTATGTTCATCATTTTGGCGGGCTTATTTTTGCACGTAGAAGATTGAAATTTTGCACAAACATTCTGTACACCGAGTAGTATTTATCAGATTTTTTCTCAGATTTCTGCGTTGAAACAGGGGGAGATCCAGAGGGACAAAGCGTTGAAAAAAGGGATATTTTTACCAAAAAATCCCGTCATTCGGGATTTTCCCTCCTTATATACATGATGAAGACATGTGATGGTACCGCCTGCAAGGCAGTTCTATTCTGAAGAGAATAATTGGCGGATTATAGTCCTAGGGTAATTAGGGATGTCTCAAGGAATTTTTACAAAATATCCTTCTGTATACGGGAATATGGGGCATTGTCGGTATATAGTTTTTTTTTTTTTTTTTTTTGGCGGGCCTACTTTTGCACCTAGAAGATTGAAATTGTGAACAAACATTCAGTCCACCTAGTAGTATTTATCAGATTTTTCAGATCTCTGCGTTAAAACAGGGGGGTCCAGAGGGGCAAAAAGTTGGAAAAAGGGATATTTACACCAACAAAATCCCTTTCTTCGGGATTTTTCCGCCTTAGGTACATGATGGAGACACGTGAGTCATACCGTCTGAAAGGCACTTCTATTCTGAAGAGAATGATGGGCGAAACATGACCCTAGGGTAATTAGGGATGTCTCAGGGAATTTTTATCAAAATATAGTTATGTATAGGGGAATATTGCACATTTTCGGTATTTTTTTTTTTTTTTTGCGGGCTTATTTTTGCACCTAGAAGATTGAAATTGTGCACAAACATTTAGTCCACCGAGTAGTATTTAAAAGATTTCTGCGTTAAAACAGGTGGGTCCAGAGGGGCAAAAACTTTAAAAAAGGGATATTTAGACCAAAAATCCCCTTTTTTCGGGATTTTCCACCTTACATGATGGAGACATGTGAATGGTACCGGCTGGAGGGCAGTTCTATTCTCAAGAGAATGATTGGCGGATTATAGTCCAAGGGTAAAGAGAGATGTCTGAGGAAATTTTTTACCTGAGATCATGGTCTTTTGCGGTAACTTGGGGCATTGTGGGGATTCTTGATAAAATTTCTCCCGGCCTTAGTATTCAAGATAGAAACTTGAAATTTGGCACACACATTCAGTCTACCAAGTACTATTTATCAGATTTTTTAAAGATCTCTATGCTCACACAGGGTCGTTCCAGAGGGGCCCAAAGTGTGAAAAAATCCCCAAAAATTTTACCTTTGACATCAATTTTCCCTCTCCTGGTATATGGTATGGGCATGCAAGTGGTACCATTTGAAAGCAAGCTCCATTCTGAAGAGAATGAGGTATGAAAAATGAACCTAGGATAAATAGTGACGATGCAGTAGCTGCTTGACTGAAAGTCTAAAAAATACCCCCAAAACCCAGGTACTCGAAAGGGGTAATTGTGCTGAAGTAAACGATATGAGTGAGTCCAATTTCTCCTCCGTACTTTCGGATATACCACACCAGTTGCGCACCCACAAATTTTTGATGGAGTGTCCAATACTAAAAAACACTACTTCTATGTAGTACTGGACGGATATTCTTCTGTACCCAATAAGTAATTATAAAATACTTCCATCTATATTTTCAGAAAAAATGATAGAGCTAGATTGCTTTGACATGAGAAAGAGTACAGATGCAGTGTGAAAATCAAGTGTTCATTCCACATCGTTGCTAAACAAGTAGGCCTATAATAGTTTTATTAAGAAAGTGCGCAAATATACATTGAGTTAGGAAGTTTTGGAGGGTCTTGGACCGGACTTAAAAAGTCCATCAAAGTAAAAGATATTATTTAATCATCTACTTTATAAAATGATTACATCCAGATACATTAAGACTGACAAAGGCCCAGAAGAAACAGAATTTTACAGTTTACCGAGAGAAAGATGAGGAGAAAACCCACATACGACGTAAAGTAATTCTTTTTTAGGTATGTGAAGGAAAGAGAAGCAAAGTGATCTCGTGGAGAGGCGTATTATTCCTTTATACATATATAATGTTGAATTTAATGAAAGAAATAGAAATTCTCTTTTAATAACACACACCTGCGCTAATATATATATATATACACACAGTGCCGTATTTACGACCTTTGTTTCGGGGGGTGTTGCTAACTTTCGGGGGGACTTTGCCTGAAAATGTGAAAATTCTGCAAGATATTTCATATACACGCCACTGATATATATATATATATATATATATATATATATATATATATATATATATATATATATATATATATATATATATATATATATATATATATAGTTGTTTTTGGTGCTGATTTAAAACAAAAATGAAAAATGCCTACCACGTCAAGTTTTCTTGAAAGATTTAATTGTATTTGGATGTGTATAAACATTTACCGTAAACTGTGTTTTTCGGCGTTGAATGTCTTCCCTCCCTACCTAACCATCGTTCTACCATGGCGAAACCCATGGTAGAAAGACTACAAGGTGGATGCAATGCAGTGCTATATTCTTGTCGCTCTGGCGCATGACATCATCTCGGTCACAGACATGGCCAACGAGGCGCAGATTAACTTTTAACAAGCGTTTGCTCGCTGGTATCTCACACGCAAACTTCTCTTATATTTGAAGTGATCTTCAACGAAGTGAAAATTTTAGTGCAAACAGTAATTATATAAACGTAATGTAATCAATGATTGAGCTAAGTGAATTCAAAGGAAGATATTTACAATAGCAAAAGAAACAGCAATGTCAGTTCATATTAAACAACTTTGAAGCTTGAACAATCCAATATTGCTCACTACATTTTCTGCTTTTTCTTTCTTTCTTTCTTTACATTTTTAAACATCTGAAGTAATACACTCGAGTATGTACAGGCCTGAATAGTCTATAAACCAGTGTGTCGTAATGCATTTCAATATTATACATTTATGTATGCTCAAGTATATTTTCGTAACACATTGATCGGTTTCGATTTACTATTATTATTATTTTGCTTGTAAGAGAATGCTTTAATGATGATCCCATATAAATTTTGAGACATCTCAGGGGAGAATTCATGGTTATCGTAAACAGAGATGCACGTACGTATATTTTCGTTATGCTTGGACAGTTTTTTTAAAGAGGTTGCTCACACGTAAGTTTCATCAGAATCTCAGGGGAGGTTAAAAATTTTATTGAACAGGAACGCAAGTATTTAATATTTTAAACACGGTTTTTAATTTTGATTTATAATAAAATCATCTTATTTGAAATCGCTGATGGTCTATTTATAGAATTTGTATTTGAACAAAAGGTTTGGTGAAATTGACAGTTCTCTGAATATTACTGTCAAAATTTATGCCATAAAAAATTGTATCATTAAACATTTGTACGAAATAGAACGTTACAAATACTATCGCGTTCTAAAATTATATAGAAGTAAATATATATATATACAAAGCACCTCAAACAAAGAAATTGCAACAACATGACTATTTCAAGCAAGAAACAAAGTACTAAGCGTAGGTTAAGACGATCTGAAGGTGTTACAGCTAGACTAGATAACATATAAACCATAAAATTACATAATTTTCTTCATTTTCTTGAAAAGTCTTTTTTCCGTTCCGTGGACAAAAGAAGACAAACAATAAATGCAGGTGAATGATTATGTGGAATTTGGTGAAATGAGAATGTAGGAGTACCCCGAGAAACTTACGGACACGATTTTGTCCACCACAAACTCACTTAACCGAGAAGTGGACCAGTACCCCTTGCACCAGAGGTGAGTGTTCTGCTACCGAGTCACAGTACTTCGTTGATTGTCCGAGAATCTACCATATTTTTAAATTTACTGCAGTCATTCTTAATTTTGTAATTCTGGAGGGGTCCCCTAAATATGTATATGTCAATATCCAAAGTTATGATTAAAATGAACAACAATTTTGAAATCTGACAGTGAGTGTAAAAACGTCCTAACAATGTCTCCCTGTCTTGGAAGGTGGAAACTTTATTCTCTTGATCTAATACATTGTTATATATCTTTGTAACCGTTAATCGTTATTACCAACCTTCCATTCGTTAGTTAATTCGCAGTGCAACGTCCCGTTTCAGCACCGAGGCTACGGGAACCTCCAGAATGAAATGGGATCTGAATTACTTTAACGCGTCCAATGCTCTCCATATGCATACCTCGAGAGAGGTAAGACCCTAGATCATCGTGCCTTCCTTTTCGAGTTACATGCCTGCCTCTGTGGAAAAAAAATGTCTCAATATCTTACGTAGAAGGAAATGATCACCTCTGTCGTTCCCTCTCCCTCATGATTTCGAATCCGGGTCTTACCTCGAAGTTCGTCTTTTAAATCGTACTATTGGATTTTTGTATGCAAAATCAATAGAAGCTACTGTAGTCCTATATACTACTATTACATACTGTTAATACTAAAAAGAAACTACATAAGGAAATCGTGTTTATAGAATTTCATTTAACATTGCATTCATTTATTATTTTTATGTAAAACTTACCACATTTAGGTCAAGGTGACCAGACGTCCCGTTTTATCCGGGACAGTCCCTTATTTTCAACCGTTGTCCCGTTTCTTTCTGGTTCTCAAACGGGACACCTAAATGTTCCGTTTTTAAGCAAACATAATCCAGGTGTCCCATAATTATTATTCAAAATATAAATGGTCAATGCTAATTCTACACTCGTCCGTACCAACACTCACTGGGAAGGTTCAGCTGTGCCTGGAACTTCTGAATATTCAAATGAGAATTGGGTGTTCTGTGGTTCAAGTGGGAATTGAGTGGTAATTTTGAGTGTTGAAGTAGTTAAAAGTATTTCTGGGTAGTTCTTATGTTAGAAACGCTGTGTTATCATTCTTACTTGTGTATTTTGTAAATTGAAAACACTGCTGAGTCCCAAAATGCAATGCGGAAGTCACCCCTCCCCCCGTCGACGATTCGTATGCATCCCATTTTTAAAAGTAAGTTCTGACCATTTTGTTTTAGGTTTATAATGTCCTGTCGAGTGCAAGCTAAAATCCATTTCTGGAGACATTCCCCTTCTTCTTGAGGAAATCTAAAGTATTTTTTTATATTAGTTCCTTTAGTTTTTCTGTAATAACTACTACAGCCGTACACTCCACAGTTAAGCATTCTCGATATCATTGGACAGAACAAAGTAACAAAGAATTTCGACTTGTTACTTAAAGTCGCGCCTTTTCCCGTTGTTCCTTTTAACCCAGATGACGTCACAGCCACGACAACGCATCTGGCGACATGCGCATTCAAACACCTTGTAGTCTTTCCACCATGGTGAAAACTACAAAATATCCTTCTGTGATACTTCCCGTCGCCGTCCCTACATCCACTCCACTATCTCTCGCTACCAATAGCGTCGGGCGAAGTTTCGCCTCAAATCCTGACCTTTGTTCCCTGACCTCGCAAGAACGCTCGCCAAGCAAGCAGCACTCACCTGCTGTTTGTTCGAGCTTTATCTGGATTGAATCTGAACGTGTTATCTTTTGGAAGACTGAATTCGCCCGGAGTCATCAGAAAACATATAAAAGAGCTGTCCTCATGAGGGACTCGATTTCTCTCTCTTTATCCCAGAGGATCGTGTACGTACCGTGTTCGTAGTAAGACTGTAAGGAAGATGTTTAAGTTTGTATCAATGTTTCATTCATGTGTAGTGTCGTGCGTGCGCTGATACAGTAACAAGTGGAAACTTCATCACAAAAGCAATTATCGCGGTTGCTTTTCTCTACGCGTTTCATGAAGCATAGCTTCGCGTTCGAGACGGTATGAAAATTTGCCAGATGACTTTTGTTGCATATCGCGGCGAATAGTGTGTTATTAACATTCACTTAAGGAGCACTGCAACCTATGTATCTTGCGTATTTTGTTATGCAACTCGGAGACCAGAACAAATTGTGACCTCATAAAATTTGTGTGTAATGTATCAATGACCTACGCTTATCGTTCAAAGGAAAGAAAATTCCTTTATGATTTGAAATACCAATTATATGGAGGGCGCCGCAAAAACCACTCTGATGATTATTACTTTTATTTCTGCCATGTCCGTCGGTATAACCGCAAAAATCCAAAACTAATACGCCTCGTTCCTCATGGATCCGACGTGCGAATGCCTTTGCCTCCAACTGAATTCACAGTCTCTCTTTAGAGTATTCAGACTTCGAAAATACAGAAGTTCAAAATTAAAATACCGAATACAAGTCCTCTGAAGGTGATTCACCTCAGTCCTTCTCACAGATTGAACCTAATGGTCTGACTAGAGATCTGGGCCTTTCGAAAGAGGCAGCTGAATTGTTGGGCTCCAGATTGAAAGAAAAAAAAATATTGGCCAAAGGAACCTCATATTCTTGGTACAGGCATCGAGAAAAGGAATTTGTTAAATACTTTGACGAAGAGAAGAACGTTGTTTATTGTTCTGATCTTCTCGGATTGATGACCAAATGTAATATCACTTACGGTAAAGATGAATGGAAGCTGTTTATAAATGCCTCGAAACGGAGCCTTATATATTGGTGATTTTCTTTTACAAACTGCACCATAATTTGAAGTTAAAACGTTAAACTCAAGGTAACGTTTTGTTTTTCTCTCGACCAGATGCGGCTCGTGCGATCTGGCAACAGTGGTTTTCATCCATTTATCCCTATCATAGATAATAAATCGATTGCTGACAAATCAATTTGCCTCACCAAGAGTCGCTTATTTTACATCGATTTAAATATATAAAAACCACTATTGCAAGATAGTACGTGGAACATTGTTCAAGGGAATTCCTATTCAAATAGAGCTTAAGCAAATATGTCGATAATCGATTTTACAAAATATCCTAACGTAATGGACAAAAATAGAAGTCATTTTTGAAATCAACACACCAAATCACATACAACTCAGAGAGAACGTTTCTTACATTTCTCAAAAACGTCAATTTTGCAGGCCTGTGTCATTGGATATTTACTTCAGAATTTGCTACCTATGTTCGCCAAATATGGCCTTTTAATGGATGGTAAGTGACAAGAACTAGATTCTTCCCATTATAGCGTACTTTCATAATACCATAATAACGTCATTCTCATTATACAAGTATAAAGTTATGCAAGAATTCAATCAGATTTCTCATACGCAACTAATTTAGATTTCGTCCCGAATCTCGCTCCCATTAATAATTTAGCTTTCACCGTACAAAATGTATGTAATATTGAGCGAACCTTACTAACTTAATCTATTTTTTTATATTTTCATACAAGCTTACATTGGAAATCAAAGACTTACGTGTACATACAATAGCATTTAATTAATCAGAGATAATATTTTAAAAAATACAGAAAATACGAAGGTAGAAAGTGTACAAATACTAAATGAACAAATAAGAAGGAAGCCAATGAAATGCGAGACGGAAGTAGTGTTAATTAACTTCTTTTGGGAGAAGAAGTATCTCAACATTTAGGGTATAATGAGATGATTTTCAGAGTAAGTTTTTTCCCTTTTTTTCTTTCTTTTATTAAGTTCGATATCTTCTCACTCATTCCTCTTTTTTATTCTCCAAAATTAAGGTATAAACGAAAGCATGAACTTTAAAGAGTAGTATTTAAAAAAAAGTAAAAAAAAACTTGCATTCTAAATTCTACCTTCTTATCTAACAGGATTAATTAATTTTAATGGAAAATTTTTCGCGTGCTTTCAACTTCGTCTAGCTTCAACCCATAAACAGTAAAGAATTTCTTGTGAGGTAATATTTTCTTTGAAGGTGGGGAGAAGAATATATATAATATATGAGTGTGTGTGTGTGAAATATAGCTCCTACGTTGATTATAAAGAAGTGCCCTGCAAAAAGGGTTAAATTTTTCATGCTGCATATATATATATATATATACTAATAATTAAAATGATGACGTTAATTTATGTCTTTGAATTTCCGAAGTTTATGTGCTGCATTCTAATCAAGCATATTCATTCCTGGAGATCGCACTGTTCGTTTAAAACTTTTTTTAAAACAAGAACCTACGTCTACATTTCATATAAAATATTGGTTGTTTCAGGATGTACGTTTAACTTCTTAACACGGTAGCACGTAGTAATGTCATTAATCTTGTTTTCAACTATGTCGTTATGGTATTTCAATGCTAAATGGTGTACTGAAACCTAATTAAGTTAAGCATATTCCATTATACGCTTAGAACCCATTTGGAAATTAATTGTATTATGAAATTGCTACTGTGCAGAATATGCAAAAATACTTATGTTACTTAGCGAGAATATGTAGGATATTTAGGTAAGAGCATATCCACTTTCTTTAATTTTAGTAACATAATGGGATTTCTAGGTTATCAGTCTTTTCAACGTTGAACTATAGATCTGACGTATGTGCTTTCGATGCTAATAAGGAACAGTAAACTAGAAACAACCAAAGGATTTCCTTTGTTTATCTACTAATGAATGTGGAAATAACTAGAATAAATTCAATGGGGCACATTCTGGAAATATTGTTTTTATGCAGTTGCTGTCGTACTATACAGCAGAAAATGAGGTGTTGAAACAACACAAAATGACTACCAATATAGCATGTTACTTGTGTGTTAAATCAACACCAAAGATATCGCCTTCCGAACACATCAGAAATAGCTGCTCTACTGGCTGAGAGCATTTGCATTGTTTTTATTATTATTATTATTTGGTATGAACAAAGGTTTACGCTGTATATTTGGCGTTTATACCAAGTAGCTAATAACGTTCTATGTTTTTTGTAATTGGTCACAATAATAGTTTCGTAAACCTATGAATTGTCTGACAACATTTTATAACAAAATACTTTGGATAGGTTAATAATTACCTGTACCTTGGGCAGAAAGTGCTCATACATATGCACTATACTTCATAGAATGTTAATTGAGTAATAACAGAAGAAGAATGTTTTTAAGATATGTAAGATATTATTATGGGATAGTTGTTGCTATGTAAATGTTTATGGATACCGAGTCAGCAAGTTTGTGTGCTTGACAGTTTGAAGGAAAATATATTATAAAGTATATTAGCTAATAAACCATTTTAGCAACGTTCATCGACGTTATCATTCTAATAGAAAAGGTGAGAATAATGCTATATAATTATTAAAGATTAGTTTACATGCAACTAATACGACCACTCAATATTTGTATATCTTACTTAGACGGACCAGGTTGACGACTACCCTTGGTGAGTCGTTATAAAAATTTTGGTGCCTTCACACCGGGATTGTAAAAATTTTGGTTTACCTCACCCGGGACTTTTCATAAATTCTATACCCCGAAGCAAAGTAAGGGTGAATTTACTTTTACAATTAAGTTAATGAATACAAATTTGACCATATTGAGAAGTGGTAGAATAATCATAAGGAAAATGGACACTGAAATAATGGAGAATGAATCCACTAATAGTGACAACGGTGAACCTAGTGTAACATCAAGAATGACATCGGAAGACCGAATCTTGCTAGTCTTACAGCGGCAATTGAGTCAGATGTCTACCGAATTAAAGCAGACGATAGAACAGAAGTCTGATGAATCTAACAAGCAATACGAAGAATTAAAGCAGACGATGAAGCATAACTCTGAAGAATTAAGTAGACGAATAGAACAGAAGTCTGATGAATCTAACAAGCAATACGAAGAATTGAAGCAGACGATAGAACAGAAGATGGAACAGAAGTCGGATGAAACGAAACAATTAATTATCCAGACGATGAGCGATATTACCTCGCAATTCGAGGAAAAGTTAAAAGGAATATCGGAGGAATGCCAGGGTAATCACAACCACCTGAGCCAAGAAATCAGTGATATAAAAAAGGATTTAGAAGTAACCGAATCTTCTGTTCAACAACAAAAGATCCAGGTCATCAATAATGCTAACAACATACGAGCAAATATGCAGTCGATAGCTACGTTACAGGAAGAAATTAGAATGCTACAGGTTAAGGACAACACATACCGTAATAACATGTGTAGTGATCGCTTGGAGTTTCCCCACTCACCAGAGATGAACTCGCCTTCGCCGGTGTCTGATGATGATATTATATTGGAAGAAATACATCCGAAGAGTACAGATGGGCGAAACATAGATGGTGTAACGACACATCACGTCATGGATAGGAACTATCACCCAATAAGTACACGGAATGATAAAAGGAAGGTAAAATTAAGTGTTAAGATGAGTGAAATTCGAGCCATGAGCAAATTCAGTGGTAAGTGTAACGAGAATGCTACTTCTTTCTTAGAGAAATTCCAGGACGAATGCAATATTATGTGTATAGATAGATCACAATATATGAAATTAATCCCTCATGTATTACTCCCACCTTGTTCATTATGGTTTAAAGCAGTACGTGATCACATCAGTACATATGATGAATTCAAAGCGGCACTGATCGCAAATTATGAAAATGACTTTTTGCTTGCGAATAGAGATGCCACCATTAGAAATCAACACTTCAATCCTCGATTGCATAAATCTATTGTAGAGTTTGTTGTAAATACATACAACGAATTAAAGGTCGTTAATCCATTGCAATCGGAATCGAGAATAATAGCATCGATTCGAAATTTGCTTCCATTTAAATTGCAACAGATCTTATTTTCCACACAGTGTATGAGTTTCAACCATTTATTAATGCTTGTCCAATGCTATGAAACTCAATACCATGCTATGAATCAACAAGCAGGAATGGGTAAAAATAAGAATAATTCAGATCATTTTGTGCCTCTTCGGAATTTAAATATCCGAAGTGTGAATAATACGGAACATAACCTAAGCCGAGTATACTCTAGCAATCAAAATGAGCAAAATAGGCAAAGTTATGTAGGGAATCCGCCTAACCTAATTAATCGTAGCAATTCATATGTTAGACCATATAATCAAAATAGGTTTAAAAATAGACCGAATGTATGGCGAAATTCCAGGAATACAGCGAACTACGTGGATAGACGTAATGGGAGGACAAGAGATGTCACTTCACCTCCGGATCCAGGTATTGAAGTAATTTCTGTACAGAACAATAATACGGGACATAATAATGATTGTGCAGTACAATGTACTTTATTAAATTCATATGCAAGTATGAATGTAACCTGATTACCGTTAATGAAATTAAGTTAAATTCATATCCGTTATAGATTTTCATGAACATTTATTTTATTTTTATTCAATTTAACTCTTTAATTCTCATTAATCAATGATAATTCTCAAATGTTTTTAATATATTTTATATAACAAAATACTTTGGATAGGTTAATAATTACCTGTACCTTGGGCAGAAAGTGCTCATACATATGCACTATACTTCATAGAATGTTAATTGAGTAATAACAGAAGAAGAATGTTTTTAAGATATGTAAGATATTATTATGGGATAGTTGTTGCTATGTAAATGTTTATGGATACCGAGTCAGCAAGTTTGTGTGCTTGACAGTTTGAAGGAAAATATATTATAAAGTATATCAGCTAATAAACCATTTTAGCAACGTTCATCGACGTTATCATTCTAATAGAAAAGGTGAGAATAATGCTATATAATTATTAAAGATTAGTTTATATGCAACTAATACTACCACTCAATATTTGTATATCTTACTTAGACGGACCAGGTTGACGACTACCCTTGGTGAGTCGTTATAATTTACATCAGTAGTAGTGCTACTATCTGTTCTCCTTATTTGTTATTCGTATGTCTTACCAAGTGAGAACAGAAGATGGCAGAACTGCTATTCATGTAACTGCTGTCAAACAATTCCAAGTTTACAAAACTATTATTATAAACGATTACAGAAAATATAGATCATTATTTGTAGTTTGATATAATGCCAAATATACTGTGTAAAGCTTTGTTCATACCAAACAATAAAAACCATTGGAAATATTCTCAGCTAGTAAGGAAATATTTCTGATATGCTCGGAAGGCGATATTCTTGGTGTTGGTTTAACACACAAGTAACACGCTAAAGTGCTGGGCATTTTGTGTTGTTTCAACACCTCATTCTTCGCTGTGTAAGAATTTGGCTAATGTATGATCTTAATTCCCGTATTCACGTTTATTATATTACCCATGACTGATGCCTATATCGATAGAGGTAACCTATGACTTTTCCGCAGGATTCTCCGAATACAATATGACGACAAAATTTAAAGCACAAAGGTGTTTAATATTGTCTTTCCTTGTTTTCTGTTAATGTGCTTGGAGAGCCCCACGAAAAGATCGTGGATAAAATAATAAAAAATATATCAGTTGTGTAAAAACGTAATTAAAATGCTTCTCAACATGGAAATTGTAACTACGTATTAGTCAAATCCTTAATACGACAATTATCGCATGTAAAATTGTTTCTAAATACGATCCAAGATATTACAACTATTAAAGAGAAAACTTGTGTTGCCCATAAATAATATTTCTTTTTTTGTTAGATTACTTTTCTATTTGCTTGTTACAGTCATATTGTAATATGACTCAAGTTAATTGATAAAGGGCAAATAATATTTTATTAATTTTGATATTAATATTTTGTAAACTTTCATATTTTAAATGGAAATAAAAAGTCAATTCCCAGTCTGGTGCTGTTAGGTCGTTCACATTTTTATAGCAATTAAGGAAGTCTCGTAACAACTCAAAAATATGTCTCGATAAAACATTCTTTTAATAGGAAATATTACTTATGCAGGAATGTGTCAAGTAAAAAAAAAACACTTCCTACTTCGAGTCATGATGAAATTCTTGAAAATGTAATTGTAAGCGGAAGAAATGACGCTACCATAAACTAGGAAAAAAGAGTAGTGAACTCGAGAGAGTTTTGAAGTGACCATCACAGAAGAAGGTTCGACCTCTCAAATCTTCACCGATCAAAATCTTGGTGAGTACATGCTGGTTACAAATTTATAGCACACTTCCATTATTCGACTTAATCGCCAATTTCATTTCACATCAGAATCTAACTTCTAATTTAATATGACTGTTATTATTGATTTTGTCATAAGGCCACAGCACCAGTTTTGGGTAATTATCTAATCTGATATCTCTAGTTTTATTTATACAATCAAAACTATTCATCTTAACAAATTATTGCTCTACCTAAAATTAAATGGTTAAATTCGTTATTAGATGGCATACTAATTTGCCCCAATGCTATCATGGTTATTATTACATGAGCTATGTGTAGATATAAATTGTGTATGTCGACATCCGGATTTCGATCTAATAAGTTGGCATACGTTATGGTGGAATAAGCACCTGGTTTTGTGGCTAACGCCTTTATTAGAAACATGTTATAGTAGTGAGTACAAAAGAAAATTAATGGCTAATGCCTTTGTACATAAATGGTAGAACAGTTTTCTTATTAAATATAGATACCGATCCCGAAGCCACACATATATGAGTAAGGAGTCAAATCATGCAGAGAACAGATAGAAAAATTACATGGGATATCAGATTTGTTATTATCCAGGATTGTGCTGGTATGTATGTTTGAATATGTGCATACCACTTTCTGTAGAAAATTCTGTAGATACAACAAAGAAATATTGCATATACATATAGATGTATTTTGCGTTTATGATGAAATTGCTTTTCACATGTCAGGCATTCTTAGGATATCTTATTGCAGTGCATTGTAACAGGAAATGCTTATGTAGACAGTAAGCGTGTGCGAAGGTTATCTTGAAACACGAAATTAGTTCAATATAGTAATCATGTTCAAGAATTAAATATGTATTTTTATAAAACTTATAAGCAGACGTAGGCTGAAGTTAAGATCAGACGTTCGGATTTCGATCCAGTAAGTTGGCATACGTTAATATTATGGAACTTAAATTTGACACACTTCCATACTTACTAGATTTCTGAAATTCTATACGGATATGTAATCACAATGACAAACTACAGTGATATATTGAAAGACGAACTTAACCCTAGAAAGGCCGTGCTCGCATCAGCTACATGAAGGATCAAAGGAGGGGAGGGAGGTAAAATTTGCCCGCGCTTGTTTTAAGTAGTTTTCAGAGTATATTTATTCAATTTGAGTTAAAGTGTTGAACTAAATTTCAAAAAAAAAAAAAAAAAAATATTTTTTTCAAATATTTTTGCCTTTTATTTATAAAAGACGAACTAAATACAGTGTGTAAAACTGCTTATATATTATACCAAATTTCATATAATACTAAGCAGAAAACCAGCATTATAACTAACATTCGACAAGTTCTATGAAAGTCTTAAGTGTTTGTATGCACGAGAAAATTAACTCTTTAAAAAGTAATAAAAGTTTTACATATGAAAAGAATGGAAGGAAATTCGGGATAAACAAAGGTGGGTAGCACCTGGGTGGTTAAATCGACACGCACAACATGAATTATTCTTTTTTTTTTTTTTACAAAAACACACTACAGTTTAATTTCAATTGAAAAAAGCGAAAATGAACCTTTCATCAATAGAAACAATAACCAAAAACAGAGAATCCTAAATACATATTAATCTATATAAAATAGGAAAAGAACTCGCGGCAAAAATTGACATCCCCTTGGTCTTTCTAAGGTTAGTATGTTCTAGAAAACTATTTGAGTTCAGAATACGTTTTACTCACAAACATTTATTTTTCCTTTAAAATAATAGAAACTTTATTAATCCGCTCCTAGGCTTACAGTAACGATTATCAAAACGATTGTATCAGTAAATACATCATGTTTTAAGGTAAAATGCATTAACATAAAAAAATACTTGAATAAAAATAATTTTAAGATACATGAGGAACACAGCAAAGGAAGTCATTATACATGCTTTATCCGGAAAGAAATGAGACCGGCTATTGCACGGCGCACCAGTCGTCAATTCCGTATCTGCTCCGGGCGAGATTGGTGATGGTGGTCTTTACTAAAAAAACACTACTCGGATCTATCACTTACAAACTCTTGTAGAGAAATTTTTGTTTAGTTCTACGTCCCACGACCTGATAGCGAGGTTAATGGGGACACTGATCTAGAGGTAAATGTTACTTGTGAAATGAAAATGTGGGAGGAAACGAGAGAGTTCTGAGAACACTAATGGTCATGGTCTATCAACCAGAAACTCTGAAGATCCCCATGTACCAGAGGTAATATATATATATATATATATATATATATATATATATATATATATATATATATATGCAGGGCGACTGGTAATTCCTTGAATTCCTTGCAAGGAAATATTCTAAAAGTATTTTGGAACATATTTTTCTATATGAACCGGGGATCGTAAATCAATACTTCCTGAGTAATTTGCACATGTCTAATTTTCCAGCTAACTAGATTTGCGCGAGAAAGTGGTACCTTAAACCACTTCCACATACCGTAGAGCAATGAAATTTTACATGTGCAATTCTGCATACCCATGTAGGTCATGTGGTAATGTACAGCTCGTAACTCTGCTCCGTTGCTCTGTTAGAGATCCGAACGTAAAGCTAGGTGCAGTTGTCCAAAATTCATTACTGCACCTCAGAAAGCCGCGTGAAAACATCACAGAAGTACTTGTTATTAGGAAATGACTGCATGGTTGAGAAGAGGTGGAATGAAGATTGTGTGTTGTTAAGAGAAAATTCGAACTATAGCGGATTTCATACCCAGAGTCGTGCATCTGTCTGGCCAAGATCTTTGCAGTGAACGGGTGCGTTGTTTTCCAGGGGCGAATATCTTTTGTCAGCATATCACGCTCTGAGGTTTCACAGAATCTCGCTACGCACGAAGCACTGAGGCATAGCACATCCTATGGACTGTGGTACCCTTTGCCGAGATACCAAGTGGGAATACCCCATGCTGATCCCAAATAAACGTGATCATCACTTTGGTCGCTCAGAATTGAACACAGGTTTACTTTGCTGGTAGTACGTCGCCACGCTGTCATTGGTTTCAATAGGACTTTATGCATGTATTTATGCAAGGGAATCCTCAAAGAAGGTTTCAGACCTTAAACTCCGGTCTCAATCGGTCTTTTAGGTGTGTCAAGTGTTTGGAAAAGAACTGGCCCTGTACTTCTAGACGGTACCATTCCGACATTTACCTGCTGGGAATGAAGAAATCCAGGGTGAACCTAGTCAAACCAATGACAGCGTGCCGACATATCACCACCAAGGAAAATTCATGTTCAACACTTAGCGACCAAACTAATAGTCACTTTAAATTGTGATCAGCATCGGTTATTACTATTTGCTTTCCAGGCAAAGGGAGCCACAGTTACAAGGATCTACTATGCATCATTGCTGTGTGCGTTGCGGGATTCTGTGAAATACTATAGTATGGAATGCTAGCAAATTGTGTCCACCTCCTGGAAAACAACGCACTCGTTCACTGCCTGGGTCTTGGCCAGACAGATACACGATCCTGAGTATGAAATCCGCTATAGTTCAAGTTTTGTCTTGTCCACACACCACCTTCATTCCACCTCTTCCCAACCATGCATTCATTTCCTAGTGGCAAGTACTTCTGTGATATTGTCACGCGGCTTTCTGAAGTGCAGTAATGGATTTGGGACAACTACACCTTACTTCACACTCAGACCTATAATACAGCAACGGTGCGAAGTTACAAGCTGTACATTACCACCTGACCTATGTAGGTATTCACGATTACATATGTAAAATTTCATCGCTCTATGTTATGTAGAAGTGGGTCAGGTACAACTTTCTCGCGCATCTCTCACTAGCTGGCAAATTAGAAAGAAATTACACATGTGCAAGTTACTCAGAAAATATTGATTTGCGACCCCCGGTTCATATAGGCAATATTTTCCAAAGTACTTGAAGAATATCCCTGAGGTACTTAAGGAACTTTTATATATATATAGAAATAGTTGGTGACTACTTCAGATTATATGACCTTAGTGAAACTCCCTCTAAGGAACCAATTGTTGCGTGAGTACCTCCGAATTCTGAAACATGTATTTTTCGATAGCGCACATATTGGTTCCTTAAGTGAAGTCTTTACCTGACTACAGTGAGTCTAACACTTTTGGAGCTACAGACCTTTAAAATTCATTTTATCATGTTTCCTTCAGCCTGTAACTCCGAAACGAAGCATTTGTGTACCCAGGTTGGTCTATACTTTTTGTCTCATCTTGGTGTTACGAATCACCTGTCAAACGTTGTCGGCGTTGTCTTGAAACATCCTATATATATATGTCTTAAAGAAGATGGTACTGAAATTCGAGATAGAGATTGAGTTTCGAATGGCTCCAGGAAGAAGAAGGTGACCCATTCCAACCACGCTTGTTGACGAGGTTCCTGTGGCTGCTATTGACCACGCAGCACGTGCTCCATATTCCAGTACCAGTGCTCGGGAAGTATCACAGAAATTAGCCATTCCGTTGTCAGCAGCGAGGAAAGATTTTAGGTCCATTTTACACTGCTATCCTTACAAGGTTCACACAGTACAGCAACTGAAGTCCCAAGATCCGCCGCAACACCTTGAGTTTCCCCTTCGGTTTTTGGCATAAACGGAAGTTGATAACATGAGGCCATAGAGTATTCTATAGACTGATGAGGCACATTTTACACCAGAAGGGGCAATGAACACGCAATACTATCTGATTTTTAGGCTCGGATAATTTGCATGTTCTGTAAGAAAAGCCATTACACCCTGCGTATGTGACCGTGTGGTGAGAATTCGCAGGAACGTTCATTATTGGCCCATTTTTCTTTGAGGAGTTTTCATGCAATACGGCGCAACACTGCACATCGGTCGCCACGTGGAAGTGCTCCTTTGTGAAACCTGCACTGCTGATCGCATCATCTTCCGAGGTTTTCCAAATGAGTGGCAAGCTAGATCTCTCGATCTAAATACTTGTGAATTCTGGCTGTGAGGATATCTGAAAGCTCGGGTCTACCAGGGAAATGTACAGTTGCTGGGAAATCTCAAGGACAGCATAAGATAACATGTCGCAACAATTCCGCCGGAACTGCTGCGAACAACTCTTGCGAACACAATTTTGCGGATGCAACATGTCGATGTGTCCTGTAACTTTCAAAAAAGTATTCCAAAAATACAATTTATTATTATGAACACGATTTTTAACTCGCCAGATTAACATTTTAAAAGACTATCGTACATTCTTTTATGATTTGACTTTATGCAGAGAACTTTTCATACACAACTATATTATCAGTTTTAAATTAATAATAATAACAACAATCAGCTCACACATTTAAATCATGTACAGTTCTCATGTAAAGGAATTTCGCGATATGAATTGCAGGATAATAAATAAAGATGTTTAAATAACAACGTAAAACAATGTTTATATAAAACCCAATAAAAATGATTTGATGGTGGGTAAAATGAAAATATGGAACAATAACCAGTTGCACCATCACGGTTCAAAATCACGCCACAGTCCAGCAAACATTTAATAGCACTAACAGCGTGCATCGCTCAACCTGGTTCAGGCAGCTCTTGAAACCAGATCTTATTTGAACATCTAATAAAGTGGGTTCAAAATCAGTGATCTCAAGTTTGAAAGTCTCTCACGAGAATATTTTATATCTTTGCAGGTTGTACAATTATACAAGAGGTCCATTACATGTAACAAAATATCTTTACAATCCTTTTAAATTTAAGGTAAAAAGAAATCAGTAGATCCTATTTGGAGAAAAAAAGGAGAGACAAGTGAACAAATGAAGAATAAAAGACATGTGTTTGTGTGTGTGTGTCTGCCTATTAAATAGGTTGTAATTTTCAAATAGCACACACACTAAAATAATTAGTTCATCAATTACACTGGAGTTTCATACTACAGGAACATTTCAGCTATGATTCGATCTATCCAGTGTGTAAAATTGATCACACAAGTACATGGGTTATTGCCGACCTAGCAGGTGATGATGTCAAATTCTCAAGTATACAAATTGAAAGAAAACGTGTTATGTCAACGGTTTTCAACAGTCATGGTTTCCTAGTGAACTAGGTCCAATAAATTGTACTTAGTTTATAAATGTACAAACTCTAAGTGGTGCAGCATATAAGAAATATTATTACTCGGTAGTTTTGCTCTATTTATGATAGCAGGTTAGCCCGAAATTCATATTTGTATATTGCTTTCGAAACAAATTATATACCAGATGGTTTTATTTAGAGCGATAGTGCATAATTCCAATAAAAGAGAATATTCACGATTTTGGTGTTATACCTATTTTTTATAATGGACAATTGGTCATCATAACGCATTTTTCTGTTTAACAAGAACAAAAATTGTAGTAAATATTTGCATAAAGGAGCAAAATGTAGTAATATAAGTACGTATGTACCTTAAACTCATTACCGGTAATACCCGCCCCCATGAAGCTTCAAACGATGTGCCGGATATAGTGGCTCCGTATCTTTCTTTGAACGTAATTATAATAAATTTTAACCTGGGTTAGGTGACACTATAAGCTATCTTTTTTGCACTATAAGTGCTAATTAATGAACTGCAGTTTTCAATTCTTTTCTATGTTCACAGATGACTTACATATTTTCTGCTTACGCTTGAAACTTCTTTAAATATTACTCTATCTTTCTGAATGGACTTGTTTTACCAGTTAATTTTCAAAACAGGCCCCTGTTCTTAATTTGTACTTGTTTCGGTTCCAGGTAGAGCAAAGCTGTTGGTCCTGCACTAGCAGCACAAAAGGTGTGTTCTTATTGAGCAAGTGCGAATATGAATATGCGCGAAAATAAAGATTTGTTATGACTATGGTTTATGCGCAAAACATGCT
Organism: Thermobia domestica; assembly: GCF_964235325.1. Taxonomy (NCBI): domain Eukaryota; kingdom Metazoa; phylum Arthropoda; class Insecta; order Zygentoma; family Lepismatidae; genus Thermobia; species Thermobia domestica. The sequence continues at coordinate 206,811,377 of NC_137455.1, forward strand.
CAATATGTGCTCTATGGATTTATTACATGATTTATTTACGTATTATATCTCCAGTTAGTTTCTTAGTATTGAATGTTAGTGAATCTTAGGCGTCCAATCTACTTTCATGTCAAAAAGTATACCATGCTATTGAGTCTCTACTCACGATTTTATCTTTTGAGTTCTACCATATTTCGCGTTCTTCTCTCGATTTAACTTGTGTAATACTCCTAGGTATCTTGGTAGGATGCATGTTTCTCGCACCAGCAACCATTAAAAGAAATATTCGTTTAAGTGCACAGCCCCCTTTGCTAAGGAGCCTTGTATCTAGGTACCCAACCCCGCGATTCTCCGGCTTTGCCCTGCTCTAAAGTGCAATGTATGTAATGTCCAATAGACGCATCATCGAGCTATTGCTTAAATTTTCATCTTCGGAGGCTAAATTAAACGTATCCCTAGCTTATGGTGGGATCCGGACCACAAATGCTCCGACTGGGAACAAACCCGGGTCTCCCAGAGATGCGTAAGCTAACCATTTAACCACAAGGATTTTTTTGCGAAGAAATATGTACACTTTTATGTTATACCTAACATTGGATGGTGATGGTTTGTCAATTTTATGGCATACTTAATTATATGGGACACTCAATTTTATGGCATAAGAGTTTCACCGGGATATTATAAATATGTAAGCAAATACTACACATGTCACAGGAAAATGAATTTGTAGAATGAACTCCGATATTATTTACAAAGAAACAGCGATTTTAAAGTATTTCATTAAACTGTTTTCATATTCCTAATTTATACTGCAATAAACATATTTTTCTGCAAGGAATGCACTTGACACGAAACTATCCGAACATGGAATGTTCCTTTTACTTGTTTTCTTGGTAAACGCATATCAAAGATAAAATATGTTAGCCAATCACAGTGTATTTTACAAATTAATCTCAATTCTCAGAACCAGCTGTACTAAACTTAGGTTTTGAATGATGCAACAGAAAATCTTAAACGAAGATCACATAACTGCAATTAAGTTGAGCTTTACTCAATGTAACTTTGATTTGACTATCGTCAGTTCAACTGCTGTAGATTAATGACATTGGCCGCACTTTCTAAGATTGAGGTTAAAGTTTTTATGGATATTATGGAAGTGGTTTGCTATAAGCTATTATAATGAGCGATCTCCATCCTTGACGCGAAGTGCTTATGACTTGTCAACGAAGAAGTTTATGTAGTTACTAAACTGCCAGGAATTATTTTAGCGTTAGTGCCATTCTTAATTTATTCCACCAAAATATTTGCTTTTTGTGCACTTCACAAATGCACTGGTTTTAAAAGTTTTGTGATTATTTGTTTAGTAATTTACCGAAAGGATCTGGAATAGAATTAAAAGTTGTTCAAGACTTTATTAAGGATAACTCTAGAGTTCAATCGTTTATATATATACCAATAACCTGAAAAATATATATATTAGACATGTTTGTAGTACACACAGAAACAAGAGATGACAAGATTCCCATTCGTCTAGATGTTGCAAAAACTAAAAGGCTTACAAAACTATTTTCGTAAACGATTAAGGAAGTATCAAACGTTGTTATGTTATTTGAATATCAAATATATCACGTAATGTTTTGCTAATAACATAAAGTAACAACTGAAACAAAGTTTCACCGCCAGTTGCTAGATATATTTGATAAATTAAGAAGTGTTGAAGTGACACTGGTAGAAAAAGTGAGTAGTTTTCACCCCATAATTTTCCAGCATAATGGTCCCTTTTAATGGATGTTGGATGTGGAAACATATTAACGGTGTATGTTATCTATTTAAATATTTAGTCACTTAAATATAACTAAACACTAAAGCAGCAAGCTACGAGGCTAGAATGTTTGAAACTAGAATGTTGCTATATATGTAAAAACAGATCTCATTTGTAATATATCAATTAACAAATATAACGTATTAACTCTTTCTGTACTATGATAAAATCACTTAATAGCCATCAAACTCTAAGAAATAAAGTCATAACATCAGAATTCACAAAGACAGACAGAAAGATAAAATAAAACTTCAATTCATTTCCTCATTTTTCTTTTGATTTGACCTTGTGATATATATATATATATATATATATATATATATATATATATATATATAAAAGGACGGTTTTTATTTGACATAAGTTTGGATAGCTCAATAAAGTTCAACTCATCCTCACTCTTCTAAAATTCAGTCCTCTTCTCAGCTGAGACAATATATGGTAAAAGGAAAAAAAATAACATGGAGAAATGACTCTAATTCCTCACTTATAATGATGCAAAGTTGCCAAAGGAGAAAAGAGAATTTCATAGAGAAATAAAATATACTTCGTACAATTTCTTTTGACCGATCTCTTTTTTGCCCATCTTATTAAAAGATTTTCCAGTGAAAAAATGACTAATAATAATATTACTAAATGTGATCAAATAATAATAATAATAATAATAATAATAATAATAATAATAATAATAATAATAATAATAATAATTATTATTATTATTATTATTATTATTATTATTATTATTATTATTATTATTATTATTATTATTATTATTATTATTATTATTATAAGTTACGAATTAGGAAATAAACTTTTATTTCATCTCTTTTGCAGCGAAAACAAATTTTAAAGGAAAATTGAAAAAATATAAGTACTTATTAGCCAATCCGGACTGACAGACACCTGTAATATTAGCTAGATAAACATCAGGAAATATCCAATTATTCAGCATGTAACGTTTCACTTGACAATATATTGTGCTTGAGTTTTACCTTAAGAACGAAACATACGTATATTTCTCCTCTTTTCTTTATTTTTCTTCTACCTTAAGTCTGTCATCCGTTTCTGAAAGTTATGTTTCACTTGCACTCTTCTCTATATCTTTGTGCAGTTGTAAGTCTTACCTAAGAAATGTTAGACCGTATTTCCAAAATTCGTTTAGTGATTGAACTACATCGATCGGACATTTCCATCATGCACATTATAGTATTAAGCAACCAAATAATTATGGTATGTAGTAAGCAATGCTAAAGACCCTGAAGAACTGTTGGTAAATAGTAATAAAATGTTCCAGAAAATAAACTTCATCCATATTTTTGTTACAATTTGTAACAATTTCCAACCAGCCATTAGCACAACCTTTGTATAGTAGCAATGATATATTACAACAATCATTGTTTATTAAATATACGTTGTAACTAATAATGTAGTTATGAACTGCGTTTACTTTCTGTATTTTTGCTTTTAATATTCTTCTATTGCCCTGCCCTTCCAAAATTGTGTTTTTTTTCTTTTTTATTTCACAGAACTCTTCAATTATAGTTTTACGCACCCCGTGCCTGGTTTCATTCGAGGAAACATAACACTTTTTTCTTGCATGTACAAATTCCTTGATGTTCGTTACTTGAACTTCATACTCCCGTTTATTCGTCTCTTGTATACTTCAAATGTTTTCACCAAAACATATGTTTAAAAATCCTTAGTATGTGACCATCGTTTCTAATTGACGCTCTAATTTTATATCTGTATAAAAGTAATGCCCATGTTTCTGTGACGCTGAGTTCAAAAATATGGTTACATTGCTCTTTATTAAAGGAATTGAAAAAAGATTATTTTGATTAATATGCATTTTAAAAGACATTTTTTCTCTCTTGACTTGCCAGAAGCTAGCAACAGAGAAAGGAAATACGTAAAACCTTCTGAATGTGACTAATGTTGCTTTTGCTGCGCAATTTTGTAGGAAGTTTGCTTGTCGAAGGTTACTCATAGTCATCCTACAGGATACATAATCATGATTTTGGCAACGTAAAACCGCATTAATATGTTGAAATTGGTTAAATAGTTAAGAATCTATAGATAAGTCTAGAAATCATGCTATTAAATTCTTCCGGCTGTGACAGTACACGTGTGTACATGTGTGTCACGCCACTCAATTTGGGTGCGGCAGTCTCTAAGAGCCAATCAGAATGCAAAAGAGCAATAAGTTTCCATATTTGTGGAGATGATAAAACGGATATACTGACTGATACGCGGTAGGGTGTGTCCCTCGTAAAATAATAAAAAGGGACCTTAAGGTCTCAATGATTCGGATTCGGATTCGGACGCCCAGAGACGCAGAGATTAGGAGAATCGAAATTCAGACATTCGGGACGTCAAATTTCAAAGTGTTAGAAGACTTCTAATACATGGTATGTACAAGCACTTGTTGAAATATTAATTTCAAGTAAAGAGATGTTATGCAGTACTATAAAATGATTCATCAGCCTATAGTAAAACTTTGAAGATTGAGAACTGAAAGTCGCATATTCGTATTTCATCTTCATCTATAATAACTTAAATACTTGAATGTCCAACTTGTTAATCGATCTATATTAATGTACTTAACTATCAATGATTTAGCAGATATCAAATCACTTTTGTTGAATCATTCAAGTAAATGTTGTTGTATATTACCATTTTTGTTATGTAATAAACTTGCCTTTTATAAATAATGTTGTCATTCCCCTAGATTAAACCACTTTTTCCCATGAAAATCATGGTGTAATTTAATTATAATACTTTTGTGACACCCGCTAAATTATAGCGTGAGCAGTTCTCTAATGAATGTGGAACTTAACGAGCTAAGTAAACAAAAAAAAAAACAAAAAAAAGAGAGAGAGACTGCACATCGTCACATTTCTCCCTACTTTCCCCTCAACTTCATCCATAATTCTTACGACGTACAGAATAGCAACACGCGTTTCATTTTATATTTTTCCTTGAGATATTCATAGTTGTGGGCTAGTGAAGACACTTATGTTTTGATACCACGAGGCCTCGGATTCGAATCCGTTTTCGATCTTGGTAGATTTCTTTTTCAGCTTCACTAAGCGACAGCCTAATAATACCTCAAATCATAGACCGTTTTTGGTTTCATTCTTTTCTTTCTCAATATTATTTTGTTATTATTATTTAAAAGAATATTTGCATTTAAACTTTTGTTCAAGGCTGAATCTAGTAGTTTGGTAAATAAATGAATAAATAATAATAGTTTTAACACAATTCTTAAGTATTTAAATATATGGTTTACTGCATCTTCTGTATGATTATAATTGGTTATTAAATTTCCACTTTTTCCTTATCAGACTAATTCTCTGCGTTCTCTACTCGAATTTGAAGCTTAGTAAACTGTACGTAGGTCTAAGGGAACGTGAACAACACTAATGTTGAGTAAATGCGTTGATTTCACTTGGAGCAAATTACTTTTTTATCTCTAAATTCCGACTACCAACGGTAATACTTGTAAATATATTTTTCAATACACAAAAGTATGATCATATAATGTTAAAAGTTAAGAACAAACTGATTCAGTATATTTCCTTAAAGAGGTAGTACTTTTGGCATGGAAAAATATACCCATAGATATTTTTAATGCAGAAAAGAAGTTTTAAAATGTGTTTGTCTCAACTTCACGCCTATCGACGCATAGTAATTTTTTTCAACACCGGTATGTAATTTCCTAGTGACATTATAGTTTCATTCCCAGAATCTAAAAGCCGGGTTAGTACCTTCTCGCCCATGCGCTCTCACATCCATCATAATCTAAATATTTCCTACTCTCCTATAATAACAACTGTGAAAAATAAATTTTACAGGATACCAATTTTAATCATCATGCACTTTCTAGAAAAAACATAATCGTTGTTTAATTTCCTTATAAAAATTGTAATTTTTCTCATAAATCTACTGCAGAGTTTCAACAAGTATAGTTCAGTTCTTGTAATTTTAATTTTAGTAATTATTTTTATTCCTTATCTAAAGTGTTTGAAGTACTGCGATATTCTAAAATGAAAAAAATATAGAGTGCACTTTTGTTTTTAATAAATCTGTCATTTTTATGAGAAATGGTTTTTAATGACTAACTAGTACTTCCAAACAATTCATTTGTTAATATTTTACTAAATAGCAGATTTATTCATAAGATCAATCCATTCATCATTGCCTGAAATTGATATATTATCATCTGTCAAACACTTAGCACAGCGTAAATTTCTTCGATTCTTTGGTTCAATAAAATTAGAACCTGAACCTGATAGATTTTTAAATAAAGAGAATTGTGTGCGATTGTAAAAAAAAAAAAAAATGACCTTTGTCAAGACGGAAGCGATAGCTTCATTTCTGTAAACAGTGGAAGAAAGTAACTTTGTTGACAGGCTTTGGTGTGAACACAAATATATTCTTCCATTATGTCCGTCTAATATTGCCTTTGCGTGTTAGATGTAACTAAAAGGACCTTTCCTTCTTTGTGATAAAGACGATCATTTTCGTTTTCGTATGTACTTGTATTTACCAAGTATGGTTCATTGTGGTATAATAATACTACAAGTTACCTTATGGCTTTTAATCCTTCAAATAAGAAAACAGGGAGCATAAATAGGATTGATCTTAAAAAGTTTGTTTGCGTTTACCAGATATGCCATTCTTGAAACCGATATTTTTTAACAGCATCTCAGTGAACAAGTTTGTCTAGTTTGGAAAGCAACCGCTCTATGTCGTATTTTTTTCATTATGAATAATTGTTCCACCTCAACATTCATTATGCTTTTTATCTAATTAATATAACGAGGTTTGTAGTATACATTTTCTCAAAACGCCCTGAAGCCGTCAAACGTCTCCATAGCTATTATCCACTTGAAGTGTATTTTCAAAAAATTAAAGAGACTGTAGTAAATTGGAAGTGGCTACATGCAGGCAAATAGATTAGTGCTCACGTTGTCACAAGTTCGATATTACACAGATGCATTTAATTTTGTGTTAATGCTCATCGACGGGAAACACATACTATTGGAATTTCTAAAGGTAGTATAAGGTTAATTTATCCTCTGACGTATTTCCTAAAATTAGGTCAAGAGTTGCCGCGGTGGCTCAGTGGTAGAGCGTTCACCTCTGGTGCTTGGAGTCCCGGGTTCAAACCCTGCTCCCGCCAAGTGAACTTTGTGGTGGACAAACACCGTGTGCGTGGGTTTTCTCGGGGTTCTCCCGTTTCCTCCCACTTTCTTCATTCCACCATTTCATTCATTTCTCATAATCACCGTCTCCTTTAGCTTAACAGGCATAACCGTGGGACGTAAAACTGAAAGATTTCATTTCATTTCAAAATTAGGTCAAGTGTCAGATACGTAATTAAATAGTGCATCAATGTCATACTTTGGAAATACATATATACATATAACTTAAATTAGGGTGGCCATAGATAGTAGCAAATACTATTTCGCAAACCATGAGCTGTTTGCGTTGATACAATGGTTCTTAAATACGTGAAAATCCGGGACAATGAAAGTAAATCGCCAAGATTTCATGGTTTAAAATATACGAATAATATTTAAAATATACTATAATACTTAGGAATAATTACCCAGGTAACACAAATTGGAACAGAAGACGTTTTTAAAAAGGTATCACATGACGTCATTTTTTTTGTGATAATGTCATCAAATATCACGTGATCTGCGACGTCTTCTGTAAGGTGCAGTAGACGTCTACAGAGGACTATTTGTGCACCGTCATTTCTTTCACCTCGATTTCGTCGTCCGTAGACGTCTACTGGTGACCTATATGGTACCATCATGGTACGTCATCTTTTTAACCTCAATCACGTCATCCTGGTACCTACTTGAGGTACCCTTTTGGTTATCCTGGTACCCATTGGTAATCATGTAAGAGAGATGTCAAAATTTGGTAGAACCGCGTGTTGAAGTAATGCCACTTGTGTTTTTAAGTTTACAATTGGAGCGTTCCTATGAAACCATGACCAGTGCTAGTAAAACTCGTATCACTGCCAAAAACCCACTTCTTTCCACTACCCTTACTAGCGCGTATACCCATAATCGCTGACGTGCCTGCTCCCTTCGGACGCATTCCCGCGCGTTCGCACTGCCCTGACTTGATTAGATAGTATTCGTGCTTCTTAGTGGCAACATAGCAAAGGTTAGTTTAGTTTTAAAGTTTTACGCTACACATCTAGAAGCCGCATTAATAAGTAAATCGTAAAACAATCGTTGGGGTATGTTTAGCAGAAGGGTTCCAGAGGTACGTAAAAAATATAAAATTTATACAAATGGGTTTATGCAAGTACTTAGAGCTCACATAACCCTAACCAAACCTATTATTAACAGAAATAAGTGAAATTCTATGATTTATTCGAAAATTATGCTAGACCCTAAAGTAACAATCTAACAAACTAATCTAACCTAAGCTAATGTGAAAAGAAATCACCAAAATTGTAACATTTTTCTTAGAAAAAATTGCTGTACCTCTTCTGCTAGACATATATCTAATTGTAATTTTTAAAACAATTTCGGTGGCACCCTTGAATTGTATCTATGCGAAAGTGGAAAGCTTTTAGGAAACAATAAGAAGGAAACTAATGAAAGATTTATAATTTATCAACAATTATTTCAAGTCATGTGCCAAAAGTAAACCTGTACGGGAAATTCAATGCAAATACTCACTTGTCTTAAATCTGATGTTTTTTTTTTCACAGCGCGCGTTCGAAACGAGTAGACACTTTATATGGAGGCCATAGAACTTCACATTTTCGTGGAGTGAGCCAAATTTCGTTGGCAATAATAACTGAATTGCCTTCAGGCAACTGTATCTCCGGTTCTTCCTCAATGACACAATACATAGTTCTCCTTCACCCTAATTAAATGCAATGTTCTGAAAAGATAAGATGAGATAATTTACCTTCTCCTCCGGTATAGTAGCACAGTGGTCTGTTATGACAATCTTGCTGTAAAACGAGTACTTTTACTGCTAAAAATTAAATTAACACTACGCGACTTTCTAAATGATGGACGCGCGCTATTCTATCATGTGATTCTATCAAGCACGACTCCCAGCATGCACTGTTCTAAGAACGTCCGCGTTTTTAGCACCTCAAAAAGACGTCCTTTTTAGTTGATGTTTGAGACGTCAGTTCTTTCAACCATTCTGGCACGTGATAAACACGTACAATTTCGGTCATGTTTGACACGTCATTTTTACTACCATTCTGGCATGTGATAAACACGTACAATTTCGGTCATGTTTGACACGTCATTTTTACTACAATTTTGGTACGTGATAAAGACGTTCCAAATTTTCAAAAGACGTCATTTTGAATTCGAACTCCAAAAAAAGACGTTCATGGTCTGGTTTGTGTTACCTGGGTAATATAAACAACAAAAGAATTAAAATCAACACAAAACAGAAGAACACATATTGTTGGAATGTCTGGAGGATCAAAACATACAAAATGGGTTAAATTATTTACACGACATGGGCTAACGTAATTCCAAAAAGGAGTAAGGTTGCTCAGTGGAATAGTGCTCGACTCTCTTCCGGAAGGGGGGGGGGCTGTAGTTCTATCGCCGTCCATGCGAGATTTTGGTGGAATGCGTTAATTTCCTCGAGGTTATCTTTTGCCTTCCATATCTTCATTTCACCACTTATGTTTTAATAATTTACTTCTATTAATTATCTTTAGGTATAAAGGATATAACCGTGGGAAGTTAAATTTTAAATTTCATTTCCATTTCTGTGACTCCAATAAATTCAGAAAAGAAATTAAGACAAACATCGTCTAGTTTAAATGTTTTGTTGCCTTATACGGGGGAGTAGTTGTAATTCCTATTTTGCATAGAAAAAAAATAAAAAAGTGAATTTAGTATATTAAGAAGGAACGAAGTCATCTACACGACTAGTACTTTTAATGCCAAGAAATAAGCCCACTGAAAAAATCGTAAAATAAATGTACCTTGTATTACCTAAAATTGAGAAGTGTAAGAACACATTTTTTTTTTCAAAGTACAGTAATTTCGACCTTTGAATCCGATTACTTTCAACCCCAAGCAGCGGTTTGGTGCCTGCCACATACTTCTTTGGTGGAAGAAGTACCAGGTTCGATTCCCGATGAGACAGCATTGGAATTTTAACGCATTTCAGTGATTGAGATTCCATCCTTAACTTTAGCTCCACGTCTCGTATAGCCTAGGTGCTGGAAAAAGACGTTACACTTGAACGAATAATGACAACTCAGTAACTCAGCAATAAGAATAAGTTTTAAGATTCAAAAAGAAAACTTGAAATTTAATGTCTACGAGACGTCGAAATTATTGACTTTCTTTGGGATATTGTACCTTCATATTCTTTACCGGTTTCAAGAACAAGCAATAAGATCTTTATTTTTTTTTTTTGCCTCAAGGAAAGCATGCCCACAACAATTAGTACCAGATAAATCCTTTAATATCATCCCATAAACATACATAGGGACGAACAAAGAGGCAGATAAACAAATGCATGTTGAATCAAGTGGTAATAATTTGATTACCTTTGCTTTTACATTATTTTCTAAAGGATCACGAAAAAAAATGTTAAGTTAGAAAATAAAAGATTGTTAGGTATAGAGGACTATCAATGCAAGTATAATTAATTTATCCCTAATCCATTGCAAGGCATTTTTTTATCGTCCAGTTATGTATCTCCAATAACTTAATGTGATATAGATAAAAAAAAAATGTTGAATCCCTCATAGCTATAGAATTAAAACTGTAAAACTGTTTCACTACGATGAAGAGTTTCTAGGTCAAGTTGTGTACTTCGAACACTTATATCAAACTATTATATTGTCAGGTCATTCAAAATAGTAGCTTTTTCTGTAAACACTTGATTCTATTAAAGTGTATAGTTCAGTATGTCATGTTATATTTTTTTTAAAAAATAATGACATACTTTTTCTTTTACTTTTTACCTAAACGTTCCGATAAATGAATACATACTTTCCAATGAATTGGCAAAGTTATTTTCTTGCTCTCCATTGTAAAGCACCGCCCACAGCAACAGCACAAATAGCATTATCTTGCTTCTCCTGTTAATGTATTAGTTATTCAATTATTTTCCTGTTAATTTATTTGTTATTGTTGTTTGTTTGTTTGTTGTTAATTCTTCTGTTCAATAACTGTTGATATGTGGAGACGGTAAGTTTTACCATGTTTTAATGATTAGAAATATTGACTAGAAATTCCATGCCATTTTCAGCAAATTCAAGAACGAATATAACAAATAATTCTGCTACATTTTTATAATATACAGTAGCTGAAATATCCATTCTTCTCACGGGAGGATAAAGTTTATGTAATATACCATATTTGAAGGTAAAGAAATAAGTGAAATAGATAAGGAAGAACAAGATATTGCCACTGTAAATATGGATAAAATATGTAAATATCGAAGAGCCTTCGTTGGTACTCCTGTCAATGTGACTAAGAAAATTAAAATACATATCGAAGAGCAACGCCTTCAGCATTGTCCTCGTCAGTACCTGGACCGTGTCGCATGTTCCTTTCTCCCTAAACTTGGTCTCAAATGTCATCGGTAAAATCACCAAATAGCTTACCGATCCCAAAACTAACAGTGATCATTTTTGATATGTTATTTTTTATACCCCTCAACCCTCATGCCAATCGGGGCTAAAGTTGAATTCGAACGACATCGAGAGTGTTACTGTTGATCTCAACAAACCCAAAGACTACGAATTTGACACTAATATCAATCATTTTGGGCATGTTATTTTTCACGTCTCGTTAAGCTCCAATGACAATGTTAGCTAAAGTGGACATAAATTGCGTAGAGAGTGACACCTTATTGAAAACTCTGAATTTGACTAAAATATGCGGCGTTCCACGTGTTTATTATCTTCCTTTATGCATACATTTTGACAACCTGTGTTTCCCGAGTGCCAAAATTCGGAGAAAGGGCTTCGTAGGCGATTAGATGCGGTAAAGACCTATCTTGTAACAAATTTACTGAGTCTAGGTCAATCCTTTCTATGCGTCATATGCGAAAAACAAATGACCGAAAGACGGACAGAAAGATACAAAAAAAAAACATTATTTTATTACTGCCAAATACTGAATTTCTTTCTTGAAAAAAAAAAGACGATTCTGATATACTGTTTCCTGCTGAATTCAAAAATGTTACTTGCTTTCCCGTATAGAGTTTCAATTTTTGGAAAATAATGAAAACGTGATTTAAATTTAAATTTTCTGAAAGTAGCTTAGAAAGATTTAAAGAAAAATGCTTTGTGATTATAATAATGTTTCATAATGATTCGTACATTTCAATATATTAAACTCAAACGTGCATTAAGTTTTCCATGTCCCTCTCACGTCACAGAAGATAAGTTGCTTTTGCAGGAAAAAAGGGGAAGTGACCGCCGGAGAGAAATTTACTTACTACACTTGGCAAAATCGAACGACGCTAAAACAATTGAGCACAGCATCAATATTACAAGTTTACTTTCTTGCTTGTTCACACGATGAGCTTCATTTTACTGTTGACTTAATGTACTTAGACAACATTGAAAGTTGTGTCATTGAAAGACATTGTCAAGTGGACGCTTCATTCTGTGGTGGTTAACATTTGCAAACGTTCTTTGGTGTTGTGAAAACAGTACTACGTATATTACTGAAAATGCCTAAGAAGTCCAAGAACGATCTGATAACTTCAGTTATGTGTCTGGACAGATAACTACAAAACAAAAGGTCACGAGATAACATTTATTATTCGAAAAGCACACAAATTGTACTTTTCATCGAAGCTGGATATAGGCAAGACCTTTGTACTGAAACTTGAAATTTTGCCATGAATTGTGAGGAGTAATCTAAGTGGTTAGTTAGGTGGTTCTCATCAATAAATGCTATGATTTAAATCGAATAAAACCATTCGCTACAATTAAACGGCTGCTACTTTTGTCTGGCAAATGTAAAGAGAATAACGTCCAAAGGGAAAAATGAGTTTAATACCCAGATTTACAATCAGATAGAAGATCAACCCTACATGATGAAAGTTTCCCTGTGCCAGTGCAGAAAGAAGTATGTACAGTAACAGAAGTAGACTCCATGACAGTGAATGTAATATGAGTAGTGTGTGTAAGAATCCTCCATACTGGGAACATGCCAGAGAAAGCAAATTTTATTACTTAGGAAGAACTGAATGACTTGTTAATAACTTGAACTTACCCAAGCAACAAGCTGAGCTCTTAGCTTCAAGACATCAAAGTTCGAAATTTTCAAAGAGAAATCAAAGTGACATTCTACCCTGATAGACAACACGACTTTGTTAAGTTCTACAACACTGATGATGATTCAATATACGCAAAGATGTTGTAGAACTCATGCTGACATTACAAATACAGCATAAAAGCGATAACTGGTGGTTATTTTTTGGAGTCGTAAATAGCAAACATGAACTCTCTTCTTTTGTATAACAGTAATACACACCTTTTCATCCCAGTTGGATATTAAGTAAAGTTGAAAGAAACTTATTAATATTTTAAACTTCTGTTGAACAAAGTGAGGTATGATGAGCACAATGAAATATATAGGGACACTTAAAGGTGATTGTTTCGGTGTTAGGGTTACAGATAGCCTACCTAAAGTATTGTAAAAACCCTGTTGTTCTGTTTGTGAGTGGGAACAGTAGAGGAAGGGAAATTCAGTACACACAAAAAGAATGGCTTACTATGCAATTGTCACTGCTGGAATTAAAAATATGAAAAAGGAGCCGCCTGTTGATCCAATCAATATTTTTCTGTCTTCCATCCACATTAATTTAAGCCTAACGAAAGTATTATCTAAGTGGAAGGACAAGGATTTAATTACCTCCAGGTAATGCTCCTAGTTATTTCAAATGCTAAACCAGAAGAAAGTTTATTCGTTGGTAGCTAATTAATTAAAAATGACGTGCTCCTAATTGTGGTTCTTTAGGTCCGTAAAATTTTGGTTATTTTGGGACATGATTGGATTTGGTCTAACGTAGGTTTCAATAAATTTTCGACAAAGAGTAGAAAGAATGTGTGAGGGAGTGGCATGGAAAATAATCGAGAATTACCGATATTACTGTCCACCCCAATGTTTTTGAGGTAGTTTAGATTATTAGTAACACTCTTAACATCATTGAAGTCCGAGTAAAACCCCATTAGTATGGGCTGGGGTGGAAAGAGGGTAACATATCAAAGTACGTCCAATCGTTGGAATGAATAGCGACTCTGCCGTTGTCATTTAGTTCCAAATTTATCCCCCATGCGTATCCTAAAGAGAGGAAGTAGTCAACTAATTAATTTTAACCGATTCCCCTCGTACAAAAGACAGACATTTCAGCTAGTATGTAATAATTTTCAATAATCAATTGCCTTTCTTCTAATAATTATCAGTTACATACAGTAAAGGCTAAAATTAAATTAATTTTCACAGAAATCTGTCAAATGCCATTGTAGAAAATATATTTCTTTGAAATTATTCATTAAATTGAATTTAATTTAAAACCACTGACATACACTTGAAAACCAATTAGTGTAGATTATGTATAATTACAGGTTTCTGTTTTATTTTATTTTTATAGCTCATTTATGCTTCTATATATTTAATTATCTGAACACAAAACTTTGGTTTCTGAATATATTAATACCTACCTATTTGATGCGTGTACGGCTTGGCAGGTGCGTTAATTTTACATTATTACTTTAGGAGGGGAAGAGGAGCTTCATTAATGTACATTTCTTCTTGTTAATAACTCATCAATGTAATAAAAGTGCTGTCAACTAAGAGGAGACAGGGGGTCGCGGTGACTCAGTGGTAGAGCGTTTACCTCTGATGCATGGGGTCCCTCATTCGATCCCGGCTCACGCCAAGTGAACTTTGTAGTAGACAAACACTGTGTGCATGGGTTTTCTCGTGGTTCTCCCATTTGCTTTCACTTTCTTCACTCCTCCCTTTCATTCAATTTTCATCATTACCGTTTCCTTTAGCCTAGCCAGCATAACAATGGGACGTAACACTTAGAGATTTCATTTTTTTTCAAGAGATGACAGTTCTCTGGTCATTTAACCTTATTGTCATAGAAATAACTAACTGATATCCAGATACAGTGAGAAACTGCCTTACTAGAAACGTGTTGGAGGAATATTAACAGTACTAACGAATATGCCATAGCATCTAATAAAATTGCAGGGTGATTTCACCCCATAGAAGACAAAGATCGAGTTATATTTGCACTATGTATATTTGGTCTAAGAAACGAAGCTTTTTCACAGAATTTATTAAACACACACCGTCTTTTAATATTCATGTTCCTAGCATGTGAACTTGAGTTAATTTTTATGTAAATGTATTTCTTGAATCACAAGGGCGGACAATAAGGTTTTAGGATTTATACTGGTACTCCATAACTTACAACGTAAAGAAATTGTTTATCGTTGAGATTATTACAAAATATTTGAAGATATAAGTAAAGGGAGCATCTATGCCTTTCTAACCATAGGACATTTAAATATTCTGGTTACCTTTATCATGAGGTTTTAGAGGATATATGTCCCTGTCATAGAAGACAACCTGTTAATCATTGTGATCGATTCTTACACTTATAGCACCATATTTTGCCACCTGTGATAATGTAATCCAGTAGTGGAGGAGCAGATTGCACGTGAAAAAAGAACTTTCTGCTGCACTCAACTTTCTGTACTTCTTCTTCTTCAATCAAAGAATGAGGAACAAATCTTCCGCTTTCATCATATATTCTTTCAGGATATGCCGGGTTGTTTCGGCGTTGATGCGCAGCACATCATCCACCGGGTGGATCCTCAGGCAACAGTCTGACTGCAGTAGGTTGGGAATATGCTTCATATTCTTTTCAGAACGATTGGCTATCGAACATCTAATTTTGGGATAATCAGAAACTCATTTACGTTCATCATGAAATCGGAAGTACCATGCAACATATCAATAAGAAAAAAGAAAATTTTCGCAGTGAGTTGTTACTATCATTTCGTAAATTTCTGTTGCAGAATTCCTTGACTTAAAATTTAATATTCTCCCTTTGCTTCTTGCAAAAAGATAAGAATGAGAAGCAGAGTGTCTTCTATGATCATATGTAGAAGAACACAGAGACAAATCATTATGTGCCCTGCAAAAAAGAAAAATGGGGTGCGTACTAGCCCAAAACTTCTCACGTCATAAAGATAAAAGTTTTCACCAACTCATCAGGAAGTGGACACACGAAACTAAGAAAGATAACTTTGTTTTACTGGTCAGACATGAACTTTAGTTAATAAATGTGTTATATTTGATCCTTAGTTCTGCCAAAAAAAAATGTACGAAATAAGATGTATAACTAGGATTATGGTACTGAATGTGGAAATTGTTGATCATACAGTAACGAGTAAGATAATATAATCGGAAGCATCTGTTAATAAGATACTGTTATTGTGGGAAAGGGGGCATTTTACTCCTGCGGTGCTGCATGGCTGCCAGGAATAGGCAGCCGACACCGCCAAAATTATATCACTCATTGGAACTGATGTGAGTGCAGTGTCAAGTGGCACTAATTTCCCTGCATGACGGAGGTATGGGGAGCATAATGTTAGCTTCAGCATCCTATGCCCCATATCCCAGACAAGGGTCATTTAGTGTAGCTTAGATTTAATTAATATCCTAAAGTGAGAACAGACGTATTCCCTGCATATCAATCAAGGTACCACTACAGACGAGAAGACTGGGTATCTGCGGGCTACACCGCGGCGCAGCATGCAATTTCAAAAAACTTGAAAAACATACAGGAAACTTTTCCATACTAGTGTTCAGGAACTCTTCAACAATCACAATAAACTTTTATATTTAATAAGTTTATCGGACAATAATATTTGGAAATACAGGCCGAAGCCTACTATCTTATCCTTGACTATATTTTATTAACTTTTTTAATTAGAACTATTTCTCGTAGTGTCACTTATACCTCTAATTCATGTTGTTTGTGCCTCCTATACGTAATTAAATTGTCTGATTAGCACCAGCGACTGTGCTACAAAGTGTCGGCGGGTTCTAATAAAAATGAGGGAAAACTAGAATTGACTAATTTTGATATTAACTCCGTAATGGCGTCAAAGTTCACCAAAGTATCTCAACTGGATCGACAAACAGAATTGTTTTATGATCTATACAGATTCGGGGCCTGCTGTTGTGGACTACGATTCGGCCAGTGCCGAAATAATTTAAGTTGGATTAGAATTTGCTAACTGGAGATTAATTAAATTATGCAGTATTTAATTCTAGTTTTGGTAAATAGCAAGAAAATAATTGTGAAATTCCAGAAATATCAAGTAAGATTAAAATGAAAAAGTAGGAGGAGAAAAACAATTAAAGTCGGAAGTAAATATCTTAAAAGTGAGAAAAATGTACTTGACATGTAATCTCCAAGCTCAATTAAGTTGAAACGAAAATAATCAATGTATGGAATTCACTTTCATAAAGAAATGAGAAAATTCGAAAAATCTGTCCAAGTCCGATGAAACTTTCATCGAAGGTATCCAATTACAAAGTCCTTGTTTGTGTTGTTCGAGAAGTATCCCACCAACGGCCAACAGTCGGGAAGTTGCTGAAGAAACTATAATAATATATCATTAACACAAGCTGTTAAAAATATTCCTCTCAATCATTCGACATTACATTCAATGCTATCTAGTGATATGATTCTTGAGATTAAAACTTCTGCCTTTTTAGACACTGGCTTCTAATTTTTAAAAATCAAATCAGAAAAGGAGTGAAGACCTGCCTATGGCTGTGAGTTCCGAATTCTCTTGATACTAGACGCTGAAAAACAGTCAATTCGTTTGGAAGTCGTGCTGCGCTCAATAACCTAGTATGAATTTCTACAAAGTAATACACCAAGTAACCATTGTTATTATTATTGTCTAGTTATTCTGCAAACCATAAAGAAGCAAGTTTGATATCTTCATTCTTTTCCTGAGTCTTTCCACATCTTCCGGCAACTTAAATTCTACAGCCTATCTCTGTATGTTATTCCAACTTCACTTATCTCTAGGCCGTTGGTTCCTTTCTCAGTTAAACCATTGGACATTATATGAATAGGTCTTAAAATCTTATTCCTTAACAATACACTCCTTCAGCCCCAAATTTGATGAAAAGTTACGTCACAAGATAATTGGACCAAACCAACGTTGAAATGTTGCGTTATGTCCGTAGTGATGAAATGCTATGATTAAGACAAAGAAATAACAAGCATTCTGAAATAAGAGAAGGTATCGAAGATTATGTAAAACGACATGCCTAAACATACAATATATGAATAATATTATTTTTATAAAATACATCGACTTGTGTTAAGTAAAATTTTACACAAAATAAAGGAAAGGTTTTCATGAAAAATAAATTGGAATGGTTATTCCGGAAATTGACATAGCATACAGATTAAATAAAGAAACTCCTTTAATAATGAGATATATGAACTTTTATAGTTTGAAATGCTGTGTATAATCAGCACAAAATAAACAATAGTACAGCAAATACGCATGCATGCTTGAAACAGACATTTTTAGTACATGCCAGAAATGCTTGACTAATATGATTTTCTTAAACATATGTAGGTAATACACAGTAATCCATAACGAATTACACCAAAAAGAAGTTCGATTATTAATAATGCATCGACATTATTAGATGATAATAGACACAGGAACCTACAATAATATACAACATTACTCATTTATTAATAAATAGAAAGAGAGTTCTTCTTGCACATTGAAATGATACACATGAATATTTGCCAAAAGATAGCGTACATATAGGACGTTGAGGACACAGATAAATCAAAACCAATTACGAAAAGTGTGGAAACAAGAGAGATAACGCTTTTTACAATGAAACATTATCATCGTTGTTTTTATTTTAAGAGTTATTTGCAATATCTGGACATGGATCTTTACAGCTCTGACAAGAAATTCAGATGGAAACCTTAAAGTTGAAATATGTACAAAATCGTCAAAAGGTGAACTTGACTCCCTCATATACTGAGCGCATCATGTAAGTATTATTGTATTCTGGAAGGGCTTACTATGAAACACATAACTTTTAGCACTTAATCCCGAAGAAATAGTTGCCTGCTTAACAAATGTATTATTCTGATATACTAAAAGCAAGGAATGAAAATCATTTTCTACCTTTCCATACAATTCGGTTTCTTCCAGGCGATCGTTATTCAATGGAAAACGATAGATCTCTTGGTACTGTATATTAATATAATCAATATACTTCCCTCACAAGATCCCGCCTTTATGCTTGCCTAATCTCAGAAATGCAATTTGAGAATAAAAGAGAACGTAAATGGACTGAGGCACTATAAAGAAGACCAGATAGTGTGACATAGTTCTGAGAACGGAAGGAACGGACTTCACGAAAAGATGTTTACACATAATTATAATAATGCACACCATAAGCACTAATATTTGGCATGAACAAAAATGTAACAAGGCATGACATTAAGACTAAAGGAAAGAAGTACGAAATTTCGTAGGTTTACACCTTCAACATAGGTAACTCTAGTCTGTGTCTAATAAGTATGAAGAAGAGTTGTACTGAACACACTCAGTTTCATTATCTCCGTCTGGCTCATTGATAGCATCTAAGAGTTGGAAGAGCTCATGGACATCATTTGGGGAGGACAGTTGGATATTTGTCCTTCGTTGATTTTGAAAAACGTTTTCTTGTTAAAAAGTTATATACTAATATACTACTAACTACGCATTTTTTATGTCGGTGGATAGTATTTCTCCTTCCTGGAAAAATCTGAAATGACACTATTAGAACAGCTTCTGCCAGTGAACCATATAGGTTAGTATGTTGTCCCATAAAGCAACAATCCACTACTCTCAAGTACTAAAGTATGCGAATTTTTCCACATACATAATAAGTAATGTAATTATATCAGGGAAATTTCCTTTATCTAGAACTGATCTATACTTAGAAAGTAATTGTGTGGCAGTTGCTTTTATATCCTCAAATAGTTCACTTTTGTTTCTAGGCTCATCTACTACAGAAGATATTCAATCGTTCATTGCTAACATAATCATATTTCCTTTTCTATTCATTTTCCATACAAATTGCTGCAAGTGGTTTCTACTTTCTCGGAAGAAGGTGAAGTATTACCTAAAATGCAAATGTTTATTCAATGTTAGTATCTTCTAGTAGTAGTTGAAAAGGGCGTACTTTTCCCTTCCGTGCAAAGTATCCGGTGACCATAAAATCGAGGAATCCACGTAAGAATTGCAAATGGACGATTCAAGATTCTCAGCAACAGAACATAAATTTACAAGACGACTATTAGTCTGTGTTACAACATCCATTACACTTTAGCTTTATTGCTGACAGTATGCAAATTCCCAAGAAGTATGAACGTAACATAGGAATCCGATGAACACAAAACTACGTTTCCAGTACATCGTTTACATAAACTATACAGTTGAAACAATGTTTGTGTGTCTGATTTTCCATGCTGGGAAATATACGCTCCCCCAGTATGACTGTCCTTACAGTATATAATGCGTACTTCTCCTACACTAACATAGACTTATGCTAACTAAAATTACGCCTATTTCCATTTTTTTCAGTCTTCTGTTAAGAATTAAATAAGCCCATTTTAAAGTTATCAGTTGTTACAGCTTTACAAAAATTACAAGGACATATCTATTACATATCAGGTTGTAGAAGCATCTTCTATTTCTTTATTTTGGTTATCTCTTTAAAAGGTTTTTATTTAAGGGTGCAATTATGTGTCAAAGCTTACATAAATTCTTCTTTGAGTAAAGGCACAAAGACAAAAGGATATGGCAATTGAAAGTTTATGATGCATTGTTGGAAGATCTTGTTTTATATTGAGTGAAGATAAACCATGCCATTAATTATGTGACATTTTTTGTATTAGGTGTTGCAGATTCAGCCAAAAGATAAAGTAATTTATGCTTGCCTGTTTCAATAGATCTGTACACCCCAATGACAGTAGGATTGAAGTGAGAAGAAACTTAAGAATTGAACATGATCTAGTTTCATAATCATGACTAATAAACACATCCATCTAATTCAGCGTTTCCCAACCGGTGTGCCGCGGCACACTAGTGTGCCGTGAATGGGCCGCTGGTGTGCCGCGAGGAATCGAAACAAAATTATTAATTTTAGAGGAATCAAATTGTAAAAGGTAGGGAAAATATATATATATATATATTTGCATTTCACGTTACTATGGACCTCTACTATAAATCTACAATTTTAAGTTTCATACCGTGTTACTGTTCTGTACATTTTTAATGTTGAAAACAGTATTTGTTGTCATTGTTATAACCATTATTACTTCTTTATTGTTGCAGACCATTTCGAAACTTGAAAATTTAAAATATAATTCAATCCTTTCGACAAATTACCTACATTTGTGTTTTAAAAGTAAATGAGATTTGTTTGTTCATTCGTTCGTTATTTAGTGATCTTCCTTCTTAGGAAAAGGTTGGATACAGTTTTTAGAGAGAAAGCGTATTTTTAAAAACTTGAGTCCAATATTTCTTTGCAATTGTTTTCTATTTTTAAATTACAATGAAAAATAACCATAATGATTTACCACGGGGAAAAAACAGTGTTCGAGCTCTCTTGTCTGTGAGAAGGAGATCAATAATCACAGAAAAATGCCACTGTGTTTTAGGTTTACAAATAATATCCATAAGTGTGCCGCGAGAATTCAAGTCACACCCGTAGTGTGCCGCAAGTTGAAAAAGGTTGGGAAACGCTGATCTAATTGCTACATTCGTAATCAATCAGTCTTGAACAGTCTCACGTGCTCTGATACATTTTACCTTAACTCTATCAGATCCAAAAGTTGATATCTGAACTCGCTTTTAGGCTTTACGAATCTAGTACCGCTTTCTGGCACTACTTTTCAAATTGTTGTTTGAGTTGCACTATGTATCTACCATCTACCAAGTAATTTTCTTATACTTGTGATGTGAGAAGTTTTGTGCTAGCTCACGGTGACACTCATTTTTCTGTCATTAGCAGATACAAAGTACCAACATCAGTTCGGAAACTTTAATTTTTAAATCATGTTCTTCTTTGAACTTTTATTCAAGTTGATGATTTACGAGATTCCATGGAAGTAATGCTTATGTTTTTAAAAAATGATGTAAAACTTTCAAACTAGATCTAACACAAAGAAGAAAATATAAGTGATTTACTGGTTTCAATGTAGAAGAAAATCTTACCATTAGTGCAGGATATTGAAATATTTATTTATTTGAAGATGCAACCATTATAAACACAATGCACAAAAATGTTCAGTGTATCGAGCTCAACTGTGATCGTTTCATATCTTTCATGCATGGTTGATCAAACCTCAGTGGTTTGAAATTACCCAGAACGAAGTGGAGAACATATTTTATATGGTCTAGATAAAAGCTGGGAACAAATCATGACACATTTCAGTTTAAGTAGGCCTACCGCATCTTCGAAACTATATTCGACACAACGTATGACAAGAAAAAGTATGGACTACCTACTTCCTTTTTTCGTGATTGTTAATGTTTTTAAAGTAATTTGTAAGTAAAATAACAAATTAATTGAACATCAGTTGTTATAATCTAGAAATATAAATAATACTATTTTAGATTCTATATATAATTGAAAGTTCGTATTTTGTGAAGTGCAAAATCATTTGTGTGTTATTTTAAAAATTGTAATTGCAATTGTGAAAATAGCTTCAAATAAAGTATCATTCCTATGAAATATTTTTTAAAGTAAACGTTTAAAAGAAAAGTTAACATGGAACAATAATAACACCGTTTCTCACAAGCTTCCGATGCAGATGGTGTATCGAAAACAACTTAAGGAACTAACGATTTTTTCACAGAAATCACAATATTCTTTTTTCAAATTTGTAGTGTTTTCGTTTCGTTTAATGAAACTATAACTGATACATACATCTAGACACATATTGGTGTACTGTCTGCAATGTCTTTCTAATTTTGTGGTTGCCTGATCTACTACATCTGCATCCATCCAATTAGTCATTAATTTTCAATGCACCAATTGAGGATAAGATAGGATAAGATAATCAGTTGCTTACTTTTATCTTTAGGTAAGAACCTTACATCGTTGCTCCAATAGTTTTTGAAAAAGGATTAACTTATACACGAATAATGGGAAGTTACATAAAACTATCATGTTTACGAAATGACGTCATGCAATATCGTAGGTTTGATTGGCTTAAAAGCGTATAACAACTGAAAATTGATTCTCGTAGTATGTGGTAACTCTTGTTACTAGATCAATGGTAGAGGGCTTACCTCTGTGCGTGGGGTTCCTGGTCCGCCCTCCCAAGTAAGTTTGCGGTGGACAACATCATGTCCGTGGCTTTTGCAGGCGTACTCCTGTTTCCTCCCACTTTCTCATTCCACCAATTCTTCCACTATCATCCACTTGCTTTAATCATCTCCCTTAAGCTAAAGGGCGTAATCGTGAGGTGTTAAACTGAAAGATTTCATTTTATTTTTTCTTGTTACTATCAAAAGAAAGCGGGCGAAGAACATCACTCCTCGGGAAAGCGAATGTGTTTTAATGCTGGTCAACAAATACAAACATATTGTTGAAATGAAAACAAACTTAAAAAGAAGTTGCATTTCTGATATTTGAGAATTTTAGGGTCGTTCAGTTTAGTTTTATGGATAATGCGTTGTACCTGCTATTCAGATATTGAAGGATTTGTTTAATCATTATTTTCAAATGTAGGGTAGAATAGAAGAAGTTTCGTTAGCTCACCGCATGGCCGCATCACACCATGACACCATCACACCATTTAAAAGTTACGCAACAAGAAATAATCACTCCCCCAACCCAGGTTCATCTACTTTTTCAAAACCGAAGTTTTGAAAATTTTACGTCAGGATTGACACAGTTACATATGCAAGCAGCACTGGTGTACTTAAATATGACCCTTGTAACTAAGTAAATACAGTTTATTTTAATAATTCACTGTCGGGTTTGGATAATGGTACCACCTAGTGATGTAAAGTTGATCACATTTCTTTTAATGTTAACTATTCTGTACATATCACGTAATTACATACAGTGGCAAAAATGTTACTGGTTGACTCATTGTTGAAAGCATAATAACATTCCGTTTTCTGTTTTTGATCAGTGTGCCACAAAGCAATAATTTCTATTGTACAACCTGGGTAAAATTACTTAAACGTACCAGCAAATTTAGTGCAAGGTTGGAAGAAATTCTAGACAATTAACTATTTAGATTTATTGCTCCGGTTTATTTATTTATTTATTTATTTATTTTCACGCTTAACTCTTCAATATTTAATATGCAAGATGATATTCATCTTCAACAAAGCAAAATTATAAATATTTAACTGCCAACAGGTCTGCTAAAGGAACGAATGGAGCCATATACGCTAAAACATATAATTCAGGCCAATTGAGTGACTTGCAATAGGGTAGAATTTTAATATCCATATAATAAGGTAGTGCAAATTTGGTACTTTAAACCTATTATTGTGGTTAATGACAGATTATCCAAATATCATTCTTTTTCGCTTTAAGGAATATTGAAACGACCACAGTAACAACTATCTTAAAGCTTTAATTTCATAAAAAAAGAACACTAATCGCAGGTTAATCATCTCCCGTTTTCAACGATTTATCTTAATCCGATGATCTGTCGAAATAATCTTCAGATCAGTATTAACCCTTTCACAATCGAAGGGACACATGTATCCCATGAGAATAATTCACACATAGTTGGGAACTTTTTTTTTTAGAAAATTAAGAAAAAATACATACGTTGTTCTTCCATCGGTTCAGATGTGACCAGGAACCTATGTTTAGTTTCCAAAACTGTGTACAGGTGTCAGGAATATCCCACATTAAAGGAGTCGCACATATACATATAAAAGAATATTCACATTTAAAAAAATGGTAGTCTAAGGGTTAATGTTACATATTATCTTCACTTCCATGATAAATTTTTGTTTTATCCCTATCCATAGATTAATCCTCAGTTGGTGCAATTGAGCATGAATGAAGTATAAGTAAATTTCATTTTTCAGCTCGTTTCATAACCTAATTGTCTGGTTGTTAAATGAAAGAAATTCAAATCTTTATGTGCTTCTAACATTAACTTTGTGAATAATAAATAGTTTTATATATGTAGTACTGTACAGATTGTTACCAAAGTAAGGAAGCGCATTCAGTTTGCTACACATATAAGTGTAAGATTATGCGTCTAAAGCACCTGAGCGTTGCTAGTGATGCGTTAGGTGATAATATATAGTACGTCAAAAAGGCAGGACAAGGCATACATGAAAGCGTGCAGACGGTAGTGATTAAAGCTGGGAGATGTGTCTTTGTTTCAAAGAGGACAAATTATGGGTTTAAGTTTACCCGACGTAATTACCTATAAGGTAGCCGTTGCGTTAGTTATATCGCAAGGAAAAGTATCCATGCGTTCACGATCAACAGAAATCATGGCAAACAACGACGGCGAACAGTAATAGTGGACTGAACAAAAGCATTAACCACTGAGACATTTGAGCATTCAAGAAGACTGCTACCAAGGTTAGTAGAGCGAATGTGACAAACGTGTCTGTTTAACTAAATCAGCAACTGTAACAGCATGTTGCAATAATCACAGTTCTACTAGAGTTACATAACCTAACACCCATCATCATGATGTAATGTCTAAATCCCAGCTCTTTAACAACATTCTTTAGTACTACTTAAATGGATCCAAGAACATAACAACTGGACCACTGATGATTGAAAGTGCCTATACAATATGTGATATATTGGAATAAAAATATTAGTTGAAGATTTTACTGAAATCTGTGAAGGAAAATGTATGTCATTTGGTGTCAAACATAGATGTGTCTTTCTGAATTGTTTATTCAAATTCGGGTGCTACACCGAAATTGCACATTTATGAATACACATTGGTGCATACTCTTTTGTCTTTTGTCCGTGTAGAACTTATTTACCGAAGTTTGTTTTTGTTTTCTCCTAACACCCAGTACATTCGTGCATTGATACACATAAACAAGATGATATAGGGTGTTACTGAATTAGCACTGATAATTGATTGATAATTTTAAGAGTTTTATAAAGAAGTGTTTCTAAATCCTACATGTTGAAACGAAACTGTTTTTATTTTTATTAATTATGCAAAAGTAGTATAATATGATATTATTTCATTCGAAATATAAAAGAAGCTCAAAGGTAATCGTGGGCGCTGAAAGTATTTGCATCTTTCAATGGAAGAATAAGATAGAATTATTTTCTTCCATTGATATAACTTTGCTAATAAATAATCTAATTAGGAAAGCATTCTATAGTATCAGATGGTCTTATTACATATCCTAACAGCTTCTTTTCTAGTGAAAGAAAATTTCAACTATGAATCAGAAGAGTGATTAATGAAGTTTGAAGGAGTAAATTAACTTGGAAGAGATATAGATAAAAGGTTCACAAATACATACACACACGCACATGAAAGGCCCACAAGTACGCAGACACACACACACACACACACACGCATCACATGAATGAGATTCTGGAATGACATTTTCTGTTTGAGCTCTATTTTGAAGGCAATCGCCCGTTTTGTAGTGCGGACCATTCGGTCGCGGTGAACGGAGCGGAACAAGGAAAGAAAACTCAATCCATCACACACACAGAGAGAGAAGAGAGACAGAGACAGAGCTCTTCCACTTCAAAGGAGAAAGGGAGCAGACGGAGATGAGTGGTAAACGAGAGAAAATGCATGTGAAGATGTTTATATGTGTGTGCGGATGAAACAGAAAAACAGACAAACTAATAACAAGCGGTCAACAGACAAGCAAAGAAGACACGGTGTATAAAAGAGAACGAAAGAAAGAAAAACTAAAAACTAATTTTAAAAAGTTAGTTCTGTGACCAAAGGAGTAGACTATAAGATAACAATTCAATTGCTGCCGAGCAAAGAAAAAGGAAAACAAAAGAAATAAGAAGAAAAAGGAAAAAAAACTAAAGAAGTATTCCCTTTTACTTCTATCGTCCGTAATTTCGTTCCTCTTGTGTTGCACTGGACCTAAAACAAAGTTACACATTAGTTAAGACACATTGTTTGTTTCTATCTCCTGTAAGAAAATATTTCTTTCCTTTTCCGAGCGGTTAGTTGAGTGGAAAAGGAGAATGTTATATATATATATATATATATATATATATATATATATATATAAAGCGACGAGAAAAGAAGTTAATATAAAATGCTTTTAAACGTAGCAGCAGCAGAAGTACTCTTGGTGTATTCCTAGAATTAGTATTATTTTATGCTGGTTTAAATGGTCGTTCTTGTCATTTAAGCTAGGAGCAAAAATGTACCCAAGTGGCAGCTTTGAGTATTAGATTTTCAGAGAAGTGTTAAATGTTAATAGGTAAGAGTGGAATTATCCTTAATTTGAGTTTCATGTTGAAAACAGAGATCCATAAAATAGGTAAGAAAAGAACAAGTAAAAGAAGGAAGAAGAATAGTAAACCAGACTTAAGAGAAGATTATACGTTTTGTCTTGTGCCACTTAAAATGATAAAATCTTAGGACCTAATTGTCATTGAACTTGAATTTCTACCTTCCGCTCCCTGCTTCCTTTTCTTCTCTTGTTATTCTTTTCTTGCGTTAATCAGTTAGATGAAGAAAGCAAGGTTAATTACGAAACAAGGAACTGAACAAATCGTTGTTTCCCGTTCAAGGTAGAAGAGGGTGCTGTAAATGAGGAATGTATATACATACCACTCCTAATTAAACTCTAGGAAGTTACAGCCTAGAAAGATCTGAGACGAGCCATAGAAATTAGACTTAAGTTAACTTGCAGAATAAAGTTACGGACAACCACTATCATTAATAGCGACTTTGTGAATCGGAATTCGCTACATCTCAACTCACATCTCCCAATTGCATGCTTGGTTAATACCAATACTTCTGTGCCCAAAACGTGCAACCATTCGGCTACTGGAAAACACGCAAAATATTATTTTTTTAAAATGTCCTATTCTGAATCCAATGCGGTGGATACGAATGACTCAATTTTCTTATTGTAAAAACTTCAAAATTAATTTATTATAATGATATACAAATTCTTTGACAAGGACGAGGAGCAGTCAAAAAGAATTCTGTTGTAGCTCATTATTATCACAATATTAGTACACATTTCTTAATCACCTTCAAAGTTGACATTTTTGGAACACACACACACACACACTTGTTCCACCGCTCTTGCTATTGGTGCAAACACCGACGAAACTCCTTTCTTGGTATCTTCCAAAGTTAGGCGTTTCGTTGGCTTTGGTCTCTTCTACTTCGGCGAAACGGAAAAGGCCCACTTTTCGTTTCGGGAAGAGCCAAACATCCGATGGTAATAAATTATTTTTTAGGATATCAAAGTCTCTGAAGCAAATTTTCCCCAATTTGGACATGAACTTGATGTTTGCGCGTTGTTATATCACTAAAATTCCACGAATTGATCATCACACACCTCTTCGTTGAGCTACATTACTCTACGCTGCTTGTTATGATGTGTTAATACTTTTCAAATTTATAATTAGGCAATCTAAGGACTGTACAGTAGAAGATTCATTGTGATCGGATAGAACATCATTCCAGGAATTTTTTGTCTCGTCCTCGGGGGAGGGGTCCTAAATTTTGGGGAGGGGATTTCTTTCCTCCCAACCTCTAAATTGGTTCTAAATTGGTCGGACCAAATTAATCCATCAAAAAGATGGGTTCAATTCAAGAATATTTAACCGACAACCAAGTGACCTAAACTTTTGAATGCATTTATAATATATAGGATAACATGGCAAAAGTTTGGAATAGACCCTTGTAACTTTGAAACGGCTAAAGTGAAACGGATCATATTTCGATATAGAGGTAGTGTAGATGATCCATAGCGGAAACTGAGTAGTCCCATGATAGTGGCCATCTTGGATTCAGACTCAAAATTTTATATAGAAATGGAGTCTGTGACATATCGTTTTGAGGTAACTTTACACAACAAACATACAACAGTTTATTTTCAATTATCTCTGATCATATAATAGTTATTATCTTTATAATAACAGTTAAATATCTTTCAAAATTGACTTTTTTCATAGTTTTCAGAAGTATTAAAAAGAGGTACAATTAAATAATAAAGGAATTATATGTGTTATTATATAATATCATATTCCGTCCCAATGCACACCAACCTGTGTTGAAATTATTTACATGAAGTACGAAAAAATACATAATTAATATAATGAAGGTTTAAAAAAACAACAATAATAAAAACTACAATAATACAAGACTACAATAATAAGTCCGAGAATTCTTTTTCTTTGAAACTGTTGACTTCTGCACTATTTATAGAGTATCGCTTTACTTGGTTTTGTACAATTTTTCTATACTTCCCGTTTAATTAGAAACCATTTTTCCTTCACTTGTTGCAGTACTTCACCATCAAAGAATGCGAATGCCGCAGTTTCTGGTGACAGATACCATAAATGGTTAGCGAATTTTTTTAACAGCACAATCACTAATTTCTGGCCCTACTTCCTTGTATTCGACTAATTTCTGTAAAAACTTGTAATCATGATACAGAAGGTGCCAAGGGGCCAAGATGCAAGGAACAAAGTTTACGAATAGATTCGGACAAGAAAATTGCATAATCTCTTGATAGAATTCTTCTCTTTTCTCGTCAGTTCAAATTTATCTTGGAACAAATATATTATGAAGGTATATATAGTCTTTGCCATCCACCGAGCATGGCTCACAGCTCCAGGAATGTGAAATGAAACTGTGTGCCTGCTTATGCAGCCTAGGAAGATCACAGCCATCTCATAGATCAACAACAGATACACCAGAAACACCATAGAGAAACATCATAGTCATCTCTATGGTGTTTCTGATGTATCTGTTGTATAAATTCCAGCATACTGACACTGACATCTTCCGTAAGATCATCTATCACAGTTCGGTAATTGCTTTTGTCGATGGACAACCAGGATTGCGTAAATCTTTCAAACAATAGCATATCAGGCACGAAACTTGTACTGGCAGCAGTAGCACTATCCATTACTGCGTGAAAATACTTTGAAGAGCTAATTCAAACATGTGATGTCGAAACGGTAGGTACAGTAAATCACGATCAAACTTCTTCTCAAGGTTTGTACAAGCGCCTTTTGTTCTGCCGGTGTTGCTTGCAGTTGTATCGAAGCATAATGCTTGTATGTAGTATACTTTGCCCCATTTCTTCACTGCTTCGTAAACAGCTGTAACTTGTGCATCTCCTGAAGATGATGGTATTTCAGGGATGCCTAATAATTATTCTTTGACGTTAAAAGTTACAAATATCGCTAGTCTGTGAACCTTCTCTATACTACTTGCAGCTGGGGTACCCACACTTTGGAACTTCCCACACTAGCACATTCCGGTCCGTTACAGAAAATAACACAAATGTATATTTATTCTTGTTAATTATTACATAACCAGAGATAAGTGGAAAACAAAGGCAGATGCGGGTTTGCGGTGAAAAGCTAACCCAAAATGGTATATTACACGACCCCACGTCTATTTAAAATTTTGAGTCTGAATTCAAAATGGCGGACTTCAAGATGGCCTCCATCAGAGTACTACTTAGTTTACGATGTAGATCTATCACCACTAACTCTATCCAAAATATGAACTCTTTCCCTCCAGCCGTTTCAAAGTTACAAGCGTCCATTCCAAACTTTTGCCATATACTGTATATTATAAATGCATTCAAAAGTTTTGGTCGATTGGGAGTCAGTTACATATTTTTCACTTGAGCCCATTTTCTTCATGGCTTAATTTGGTCCCACATGGAACCAATTTAGGGGTTGGGAGCAAAGAAATTCGGAAATAAAAAATTAAGGACGTCCCTAATATATTCAGGTTGTTTCGAAACAACACCGACAAAGTTGGGGAGGTGATTCCTGACACCAAGATAAGACAAAAAGTATAGACCAACTTGGGTGCACAAATGCTTTCTTTCGGAGTTATAGGCTGCCAAAACATGAAAAAATTAACTTTGAAGGTCCATGGCTCCAGAACAATGGGATCTACTGCAGTCGGGTCAAGACTTCATTTAGAAACTAGTATACGCTCTATCCAAATATCCATGTTTCACAATCCTAAGGTACTATGCCCCGCAGCCCAACGTCCTCTATAAAAATTGTTGCGTGAGTACTTCAGGATTGTGAAACATTAGTTCCTAAGTAAAAGTTTGACCCGACTACCATAGGTCCCATAGTTTTGAAACTATGGATCTTTAAAGTTCATTTTTTCATGTTTTCGGCAGCCTATAGAAAAAAAATAACTCCGAAAGGAAGCATTTGTTCACCCTGGTTGGTCTATACTTTTTATCATGTCTTGGTGCTAGGAATCGCTTCTCAAACGTTGTCGGTGTTGTTTGGAAACGTCTCTCTCTCCCTAGGCAAAATGCCTATTCTTTAATATTAAAGATATGATCAAAAATAACGTTTCAAAGTTTATGTGGGGGGTTATAGTTTCGATTTAAGCTAATTTTATTTTGCCTATTTTGCCTATTTCGACCTTTACTGCCTAATTAATTGCCTTAGTGCCTAATGTTGCCTATTTTATGCATTTTCTTTAAGATAAGCCTTCATTGGGAAAATATATAATTTATACAACATAAATAAAGACGCATATATATGTATAATAAGTGTTTGTAAATACAAACATGTGCTACGTTACAATGTACATACAGGGTGAACTTCAAAGATGTGCATATACTTTGGGAGGTGATTAATTACATCAAAAGAAGACAAAAAGTCCTCTTGTATTTTGTCGAATTCTGTGTCGTGTACGAGTGACAGTGGTGCCAACTTGGAATCGAAAATCAAATCTTGACAATTGGAACGGAACAGATAGGTGTGCACATACGTTGAGGGGTGATTCGTGACATGAAAAAAAGACAAAAAGTCCTGTTGCATGTTGTCGAATTCCTCGTCGTGTACGAGTAACAGAGGTGCCAACTTGGAATCGAAAATCGTACACATACTTCGAGAGATGATTCGTGACATATAAAGAAGACAAAACGCCCTCTTGAATGTCAGGAAACATCTCCCGAAGTATGTGCACACTTTTATGTCTCGTTCCAATTGTCAGGATTCGATTTACAATTTTAAGATGGCACCCCTGTCACTCGTACACGACGCGGAATTCCATAACATGCAACAGGACTTTTTGCCTTCTTTTGATATGCATCATGCAACAGGTCTTCTTTTGATATCACGAATCACCTTCCGAAGTATGTGCAAATCTTTTAGGTTCCCCAGTATGTATGAATGCATAACAAGCTTCGTTTTTGTATGTACAATAAAATAAGATATTAACAAACAGGTATGTTTGTATATTCTTTGAACATTATCTATGACTTGAACCTATTTTTAATGGTATTGAGTATTTACGAGGGCTATCCAGAAAGTAGATTACGTTTTGGAATAAAAAATCAACAAAGTATAGGAAACAAATTTTATTATATACAGATGAAAGCCACACACAAATACTACTTTTCGACATAGTCACCATTCAAATTAAGGCATTTATCGTAGCGATGTACGAGCTTGGAAATTCCTTCGTCGAAAAATTCGGCCGCCTGCGACTTCAACCACTTCGTTACCTCTTCTTGCAGCTGTTCGTCGTCATCAAAACGCTGCATAGCCAGCCACTTCTTCATTGCTGGGAATAGGTGGAAGTCGCTCGGTGCCAGGTCGGGACTGTACGGCGGATGAGGAAACAACTCCCACTGAAAAGATTCAAGAACTTCACGCGTGACATTTGCCGTGTGGGGCCGGGCGTTGTCGTGAATCAACAAGATCTTAGAGCTCAACATTCCTCTGCGCTTGTTTTGAATTGCTCTTCTGAGGTTTTGCAGAGTTTGGCAATACCTTTGAGCGTTTATTGTAGTGCCTCTTTCCAGGAAGTCCACCAAAATCACACCTTTTCTGTCCCAAAAAACAGTCGCCATCATCTTCCTTGCCGACATTGTTTGCATGCATTTCTTGGGTTTTTGGGGAGAACCTGTGTGCCCCCACTGCATTGATTGCAATTTCGTTTCACAGTTCACGTGTTTCACCCATGTTTCGTCACCAGTAACGATGCGATCGAGTAAAGAGTCACCATCCTTATTGTAGGCGTCCAAAAAGTGCAACGCTGCAGCCATTCGCTGATTTTTGTGGTCCTCTGTCAAGATTTTTGGAATCCATCTTGCACAAAACTTGTGGTAACCAAGCTTTTCGCTGATGATTTCGTGCAACAAACTTCGCGAAATTTGTGGAAAACTCAAAGAAAGTTCCGTTATTGTGAACTTTCGATTTTCACGGACTTTAACATCGACTTTTTCGACAAGTTCGGCAGTCACTTTGCTGGGTCTCCCACTTCGATCTTCGTCGTGAACATTGGTTCGGCCATTTTTAAATCTTATGACCCACTGTCGCACTCCACCTTCAGTGATAATGTTGTCCCCATACACTTCACACAGCTGCCGATAGATTTCTATCGGTTTACAGTTTTTTGCTGTCAGAAACCTTATTACTGCACGCACCTCGCAGCTCGCGGGATTTTCAATTAACGCAGACATTTCAAACCGTCACAGTATCTTAACGGAGCACAGCACGAACCTCTCACTAGCACGGCTAGATGCCGACTGAGCTGCGCAACGCTCTGACCCCAAGATGGCCGCGCTAGCCCCGCCCCTAGCGGACACAGACGAAAACGTAATCTACTTTCTGGATAGCCCTCGTATCTTCATTATTTCGAGTTACATTTTAGTGCCTATTTTTAAAAATTTTAGTGCCTATTTGCCTGCCTATTTTACAAGTTTTTAGTGCCTAAACATCCGGTCTCTACTGATTATACATTGTAGGAGTTATTTTTTAAAAAATATGGCCATATATGCCAACCTTTATAAGGTGCTTCAGATAGATACCATATAACAGTTGATAAATCTGATTGCGCTGAGCAAAGTGATATGGGTCGGTGTACATCATTATGTGTAGTTTTCAAAGAAATCGACAAAAACATTTTTATAAACGTAAAATTTAATATTGTACATTAACCATCCTACGCATTAACATGAAATTCCTACTGAAGTATACATTTTTCACATATTTAATAACGTTATTTGAAAGATGAGAGTACACAGAATGATTAATGAGATATATAGCCCAAAATTATGATGATAACTTATTATTATTATTATTATTATTATTATTATTATTATTATTATTATTATTATTATTATTATTATTATTATTATTATTGCTATTGTTATCACTTTGTTTATCGGTAGTATTGTTTAAAGCAGTGACGATGCTAGGAACAGAGACATTTTATGGCGGCTTTCTTCTGTGTACCGAAAATAATACTTTTAACTACACAACAATAAAACATGTCTGGGAAGACAGTCGTGGTCACCAGGTGACTCTCTCCCCCTTACTCGTATAGAGTCCGTTACTTTTTGAAATATTGTATATGTTATATATTTATAACATTATAGTCAAGTAATTTCTGTATTTTCATCGTTCTAGTATCATGAAATGCTTGATGAAGCTACTAGTATATATACACACACCTGGTTTTTCAAAACAACACCGACAACGTTTGGTAGGTGATCCCTGACACCAAAAGAAGACAAAAGGTATAGACCATCCTGGGTGCACAAATGCTTCCTTTAGGAGTTATAGCCTGCCCAAAACGTGAAAAAAAAATAACTTTAAAGGTCCATAGTTCCAAAGCTATGGGACCTATGATAGTCGGGTCAAGATTTCACCTAGGAACTAATATATGCCCTATCCAAAATTCCATGTTTCTCAATCCTAAGCTAGTTGCGCAACTACAGGTAGTTGGTGAGTACTTCAAATTACGTCTGTAGCCAAGCTGCCTCTATAAATATTGTTCTGCAAGTACCTTAGGACCTGAAACATTGATTTTTGGATAGGGCTCATATTAGTTCCCAAGTGAAGTCTTGGCCAGACTACGGTAGATTCCATAGCTTTGGATCTATGGACCTTTAAAATTCATTTTTTCATGTTTTCGGCAGCCTATAACTCGGAAAAGAAGCATTTGTGCATCCAGGTTGCTCTATAATTTTTTGTCTTATCTTCGTGTCTTATCTTCGTGTAATCACCTTCCAAACTCTGTCGGTGTAGTTTTGAAACTTCCTGTATACGAGCAGTTAGGGAAAACATAATAATATGCCACGTTTTGAGTAAAGTGGGAAAAAATGTTCGAAATTGTCATATAATGTAATGCAATGACTCATACCAAACAAGCTTTCTCCTGCTATCTGCAGGTACATTTCTGAAATTAATTCGACCGAACTAAATTTCACCGGAAGTTGCTCTTACTGTTATGTTCGCCCCAGCCGCTCTTAGATAGACGTCAATCGGTAGATGATTGCGACATTAATTGCGGGTGATTTATCATGCACAGTTGCCAAGAAAATCGAATTGTTACAGTGTGCTAAAATTTTCTCTTCCGTTGCCAACAATCAGTGATACGTTTTATGTGGTGCGGGACAAACAGTTTATTTATTTGTGTGTGAGATTGGGTCTATTGTTTGTTTTCTCCCAATGATGGTAAAAGATGCTCCTAACGGTGATATACATACTACTTGTAAATTTGGGAACTTTTCAAAGAGAATTGTTGACTCCAATATTTCCTGAAAGTATCACATGCACTTGCATAACAATATAAGTGAAAGGAATGTATGAAATCCAGTAAATTTACAGCTGGCTTGTATGAATACAAAGCTGAGTGTTAAATAGTGCAAATTGGACACTGAAATTACAGAGATGATGACACTCTAAAAATCAATAGCAACTTTAAAGGAAACAATAGAACAAAAGACAAATGACGGTAGAATTACAAAACATTAATACGACTGTAATAATGCTGTACCTACAGTAGATTGAGATACTTGACACACCACACAATGTTGAATGTATCCTTTTTGACTCCTAAAAATAACAGAAGTGAAAGTATTAATGACAAAGTGAAACACATAAGTGTATAGTGATATTAAACACGCATTCCTCATAAATATTAACATATGCCAACATATTGGACCGAGAATCCGGACGTTGACATATACAATTTTATCCACACACAACTCAATGTATTAATAACCATAATAGCATGGGGGCAATTTGAAGAGTTTTCTTATAATAAACTTAACCATTAAATTTTAGGTAGAGCAAATATTAATTAAGATGGATGAATTAGATTGTAGAAATAAAAGTAGAGATATCAGATCAGAAAATTACCCAAATCTGGTGCTGAGGCCTTACGTTAAAATTTATAATAGCTGTCATAATGAATTTTGAAGATAGGATAAGAATTAAACGAATTTTTGAGACAAGGTCGAATAAATAAAGTGTGATATCAATTAGTAACCAGCATTGTACTCACCCAGACTTTGACGAGTAAAATTTTTAGATTTTGATCCTTCCAGTCAGACGGTCACTTCAGAACTCTCTCTAATTCCCTACTCTTTTTCGTCCACCTATCTTTTCTTCCTCGTTTTGGTAGCGACATTTCTTCCGCTTACCATTACATTTTTAGAGTTACTTCATAACGTGAAGTAGGAAATCTTATTATTTCCTTGATACATTGCTGCATAACATATTTTTATATTTCCTATTTAGAAGAATGTTTTAACTAGACATAGTTTTAAATTATTATGAGACTTCCTTGATTTCTTTGCATGTGTGAATGACCTACAGCATCAGACTGGGGATTGAATTTTATTTGCATTTAATATAACAAGGTTTACAAAATATTGAGCCAAAACCAATGAAATATTAATCACCCTTCACCAAAATGCTTTAGTCATATTACATTCCTCCCCGCTTGGATATTCGGCATCTCCGATGTCGATATAAATATTTAAAATCAAAGTAACACCAAACCATAAATAAATTGAATATATGTATCAAACGTTTTGTTAAAGTAAAAATCAGTTTGTGACAAGCTGAAATGAATGAATTATAAAGCACTGCTTAGTCGAAGATAATTCATATCAAACATAGAAAGGAAGATGTTATGATTACGTTTGCATATTACATTATATGCATGCGTCCTTGCAATGTCACATGTAGAAAAAAAATCTCCACACAACAAAACAGAATATAGGTCAGTTTTACATTGTTTGTGTTCTGTGATGGAGTGAAATGTATTTGTTTTTAAGATTTGTTCGCTGATATATTGGTAAGTAATTATTTATATCATTATATAAAACAAAATTCACTCGTTTTTTTTTTATAAACACTGATTGTATGTTATGTGAATTTTCACTGATGTTCGCAACTGCACTACACTAAATAATTATGAATATATGTATATATGTGTATATAAGTAACGTGAAGATAATCATAATTATAACCATCACCAACATTATTCGTGAATTCACTCTCACTTTTTTTTTACTAAAGATTAAATATGCACTAAAATCACCACACTATTTTACATAATTATATATATAACATTTTCACTATTGATACCACATTATTTCACACATAATCACTTAGCACTGTTCACTTACACATATAGACTTGCGGGGAGGGGAAATCACACTAGGGGGGGTTCAGACGAGTATTTCCTGGTTCATCCTATTTCCAGTGGATATGGCAGGAATCCAGATGTGTCCTCTTCCGTTGTACTTGTTGAAATTTTTAGTGTCCATGGAAAATATATTGATGGAATTTAGTACTTAACATCGTCTTAATGTAAAGAATGATTATTTATTAGCATATGGTATGTCGACATAGCCGTCTTGAATATATATTCTTTAAAGTCAATGGTTGGCGATTTGTAATTTCAAAACTGTGGGGATGTCTTAGAGTACATGCATGCTGGTTTGATTTACACGACACGAATTCGACTTAAGAAGAAATATTTGAAGTATAGTTGGAATAAGTAATTATGTAATTTAAACCATGAACGCGCAGAGAGATATTATCTGAAGAGAAATTAGGAATGTTTTGATTTTGTTCATTTTCGAAGTAGATATCCTCATATACAAGGGTCTAGTTGAGGTAAAGATGGGATTTGAATAGAACAAATTTTCTGTTTTGGCTGTTGAATTACATTTTCTGAAGATTTTCTGCATTGAAAGTAAATAAAAATGGCTAACTTAAGGAGAATTAAGAGAGAAATGACAGTGAATATAATTATATAAAATATGGCGACGTTCATGTTGACTATTTGCCTATAAAGGAAAACAGAAGAAAATACTATATAATTTTAGTATGGGAGTTTAATGAATAGACTTATAATTACATAAGACACAATATATATTTGTTTCATATGCGCATACACACTTCCAAAAATTCGCTTTGCGAATACCTTTTTGTGTACTTTTTGTTTTGTCCAGTTTGATGTCTTCGTCTCGCTTTGCAAGAAATTGATATTCAAAACTGGAATTTTTCTTTCAAAGAAAATAATAGTCTGTCTTTGGATTTGCTTTGCAAATCATGTTATGACTATTATTTGATTACTTCAGTAATATATATATATATATATATATATATATATATATATATATATATATATATATATATATATATATATATATATAGCCTAGGTTTCTATCATGATGTTGCAATAATATTTTCGTATAAGGAAACCTTTCATACACTATTCGTTTGCACGTGCTTAAAATCATTTAAAGTTTCTTCATTATGTAAATGTAATTTCGTATTTATATTCGATAACTCCCTATTAATTTTAAATAATTTTATAGATAAAAATATGATAATGAGAGGTGACAGTACAGCACTTGTAATAGATATTATTAATAGCAATGACATTGGCTCCTTAGAAATTTGTAAAGATGGAGTGTAGGCATTTACAGTTATATTTTCTATTTGCTGCGCTAAAGATTCCAACTTATTTGAAAAAGTATCCATATGAGGAGAAAAACGAAATAATAGGTTGTGTACTTTACTAATGCAAAAAAAAAAAAAAATAGCATTAATTAATCTAAAATGCAATATATATATATATCAGTTTCAGCTAATGACTCTAACGAAAATGTTTATTCTGGGGGGGGGGAGGGGATTCCGAAATCGAAATGACGTCCTATTCTACCCCAAAGATAGATGAAAGAGACAACACAATGTTACAAGAGTACTAAATCGTATTCAATGTTCGGAAAAATGAAGGTTTGAACTACATTTCTGCAGCTCGATTTTGCAGCTTTTAGCTTAAGGTTTGGTTGAGTTTTAGGAGAGCGCCTTATACTCGCTCACCCACAAAGAATACTACTTAGTACAAATAGACCACACCAACATATAACTTAACTTAAACCGTATTTACAGAGGGGAAAAGGGGATGAAATAAAAGGTATTCTAATTTACTCTTTTCTTTCATGAATTTCACTAATTATGTTATTTAAGTTATTTTGATAATTTAGATATAGACTTCTTCTTGCACAATTATGCTGTGTTTCACTGGTTGCATATTTCCAAGGATGACGTTTGTCTCTTCTTGCCCTTTGTTCGCATTTTCATTTGCTGTTGAAGATTGCAGCGGCTTTAATCGACGTACTTCTATCTCATCTTGGACATCAGCTCCTTTTGCATTTTTAAAAGAAACAAGATATTTGTTTGAGCTAGGCAAACGTGATAGTATCACACCTTGCTTGTCATAACGGAAATCGAATGCTGCTGGTATTCCTTTATGTCTTGTCACATTTTGAATGAGAACCTTTTGTCCAGGGTGAATTGTGTTTGCGCATGATGGTCTTCGTATTTCTCCAATTGCTTGAGATAACTTTTATACATATTCTGATAGGCATCATCTCTCGCGAGACGCATCGTTTCCATCCGTTCGACATTTTCTTCCTCTTGAATTGGAGTATTAAATTGGAGATCAAAAACAATCTTTGTTTCAAATCCATGGAGCAAGTAGAAACTCGAATATTTAGTAGTTTGATTCTTCAAATTATTTAATCCAAACACAATTTGCGGTAACATGATGTCCCAATTATTTCCAGTTGATTTGATGTAGTGATGTAACGCTCTTTGAATTGTGTCACTTGTTTTCTCAGCCAAATTGAGAGAATAATGTGAATTAACTGGAATGAATTTCAATTCTATTCCCAATAATTTCGCTAACTCTGACATGATCTTAGATTTATGAGATGGAAGACGGTCTAGTATTAAGGATGATGGTGCCCCGTACCTTAAGATGAGTTTATTATAAATAGCAGTCGCAATAGTGTCTCCCGTTAAATCCGGTATGCTTTCAGCTATGACATATCTTGTACACGCATCACACATAATTAAAATATACTTGTGACGATATGTAGAAGATGTTGGAAAGGGGCCGCATTGATCAATTGTGACTACTGAAAATGGGGCCGCTTTTGGAAATATTTGAGGTTTAATAGTAGCTACCTGGCTTCCTCTTTTATTCACTTGACAAGAAACACATTGTCTAATTTTCTGACGAAAATAATTGCGCATGTGTGGAAAATACACCTTTTGTAGCGCTAATTGATATGTACGATTCTGGCCTGCATGCGCTGCAGCTGACGGATGAGCGTGCAATAAGTTAAAAATTTCATCTCTCATTTTGAATGGAATACACAATAAATGCTTCGTGATATTTCCAAATCTATGTGCACGGTATAACTTTCCATCAATTAATTGAAATGCTCTAGCTTGCCGTTCGAGCCTGTAGTCTTCTCCTTGCTTATTTTCCTGTAAGCATCTGTATATGGGTCCAAAATAAGGGTCCGTCTTCTGCATTTTTCCAATGTTTTCGGGTGCTTGGAAATTTACTAAACATCTCTCTTGGTCCAAATCTTCTAACAACAGGTCTCCCGGTTGTGGAGGAACAACCGAAATGCGACTCATCGAGTCTACAGGGTTATTCTCACTGCGAACATGAACAGGGGTAAAATCATACTCCGACAAAATTAAACTCCAACGAAGTAGTTTGGGCGGTAGATTAGCTGCTGTCTTGAGGTAGACTAATGCTCGGTTGTCTATTTTCAAATAAAAATGCCTTCCTATTAAATAATATTTAAATGCCTTTACTGCGGCTAATACGGCTAGCAATTCCGGTTCTATTGTTGAAAGTTTCTGCTCTGCTGGTGTCAAAAGCCTCGAGTAATAACCAATGGGAGTCCAATCTTGTAATTTTTCGTCCGTACACTGCGTACACATTGCAGAAATTCCTATTTTGGATGCATCTGTCCATAAACACAAAGGTTTGTCTGGCCGATAAGGAGCTAATATTGGTGCTTCCAAAAGTTTCTTCTTTAATGTCTCAAATGCTTGTTGATGAGTAGAGTCCCAACTAAATTTTACGCCCTTTTTTAATAACTTTTGTAAATTTTGTACTACTTCCGCGTAATTAGGTAAAAATTTCCTTACAAAATTGCATAAACCGAGAAAAGATCTAACGTTCTTCGTCGATTTTGGGACAGGATAAGTTTCGATTGCTTTTAACAGCCGATCTGAGATTTGGTAGCCATAACGCGACACCTTGTGTCCGAGCGCTAAAATTTCTTGAAATAAAAATTGAGATTTTTCTACTGAAATTCTAAGTCCTGATTTTCTAAGACGTTTAAATAGATCTCTTAAAATCTCAATAATTTGTTCCTGTGAGTTGGCAAAAATGTATAAATCGTCTACATAACAGGCTATGTTTTCTGGATGGAGGTTGGCCAACACCATAGACATGAATCTATTGTACACAGCACCACTATTTACAAATCCTTGGGGAGTAACACAATACTGAAATGTCCCAAGTGACGGTAGAGAAAAGGCAAAATATGGACGAGAATCTGGTGTTAATTCTATATTAAAGTATGCCGAAGATACGTCCAAATTTACATACCAAACATGTCCAGCCATGGAAGAAATTATATCATGTATAGGTGGTAAAGCCAAGGAATGATGAACCACTTTTGAATTCAACATTCGCATATCAGCTATTTTTCTCAACTTTCCCGATGGTTTTCTCAAAAATAACACTGGCGAATTAAAAGGAGAATTAGACCTTTCCACAACACGTTGGTGAATTAAAGTATTCATGTATTCACGTACTTCTGATTGCAAGGCTTTCGGAATTTGATATTGTTTACGAGAGGTAGGTAATTCTGACTTTAGTTGCACCCTGTATTGATATCCTCTCGCACGGCCTAATTTATCTGGATTCCAGGTAAAAATATCGGCAAATTCCCAACATAAATCTATTACTTTTCGTTTATATTCCGGACTAGCTTTTTCTCCTATTTTCAATTTTGAAGCATCAAATAACCTTTGACCTTCTTCCAAAAATTCATGATTTATGTAATCGTCATCTTCTAATGCGGTAATAACATCTGTCGGTTGAATATATACGTCTTCTGCCTTACCAACTACAAGATTAGTATTTAATACTACCTTATGTGCTAATGGATTTATTATTTCAATAACTGGAGACTTATCTGACACAAGAGCTCTCGGAATTAAAATTCCTAACCTTTCTGGTAATTCTTGATTCGGTTCAAGAACAATTTCTTTATGTGACCTAGATTGTTTTAATGTAAGTGGAACGATAACCTTAGATCTCGCTGGTAGCATAGATCTCTTCTTTACAACAAATTTAGGTGCAAGAGCTTCCTCAACTAAAAAGAATACGAAATTCGACACATTATGCTCCTTATTTACATCAATTTCTGTATTCTTGGGTGGTAATCCAAACCTAGTTAACGTTAAAAGATTCTTTCCTAGACACAAGTTAGCTTGGTGAAATATTAAGAAATCGTTTCCTATTAACACTTTCGGTTTAAAATGTTCCAAGACACGAAACTTGTGGTGAAAAGTCCTTCCATTAATGCAAAAACGAACAATTGCCATATATTTTATAATTACGGGGTTCTGAGATACACCCGACACTTTAGTCTGTGTTTCAATAAGTGTTACATTTCTGGGCAACAATGATTTTTCTATGATGCTGATAGTAGAAGCAGAATCAGCAATAGAATTAACTGTCTTAGAATTTACGTCTATAGGAAACTTAGCTATTTCGTTTTCTATATTTAAAGGGACTTGAATGAATTCCTTTTTCGATTTCCTAGCATTTTTACGCCATTCGTTATATGTGACTAGATTATCTTTCTGTTGACGGTTTTGATTATTAGGCTGTACTTTGTTATTCTCCGAACATGCACCGCCGTCATGCACGGATGAACTCAGTTTAAACCTTGCGTTTGAGATGCATTTGCGTTTGAACCCTGCATATTTTGATAAGTAGGAACTACATATTGGGGAAAGCTTTGTTGTACTGGTACCATTTGTGGAATGCACAGATTTCCCTGTGACATACAATTTGGGTCATTAACTACTGGTAATTGCCAAGTTTGATACATCTGGGGTACAAATGACTGTTGTGGATAATAATTATTTCGACCTCTACTTTTAAAATTATTTTTACCCCTAAAAACTTTGCCTCTATATGAACCTGTTCCAACACTATTTTGTGACTGATAATTATTTTGTCTATAATTTCTCGAATTTCCTCTGAAATTTCCACGAAAATTTCC
The DNA here is from genome assembly GCF_964235325.1 of Thermobia domestica. Lineage (NCBI taxonomy): Eukaryota > Metazoa > Arthropoda > Insecta > Zygentoma > Lepismatidae > Thermobia > Thermobia domestica. The sequence goes on from NC_137455.1 coordinate 206,854,900, forward strand.
TCTATGGAAACCTCTGTTGTTCTGATTAAAATTTTGTTTAGCAGAATTATTTCCCTGTGTTATCTGGACATTAGTTTCCTCACATTGTTTTTGTGTATCCTCAAAATTTTCCATTTTCAACGTTAATTGTTCTAGTTGTTTCTGGACATTCTCCATTGCCTGCGATATTTTGTCATGTTCTTTGTTATTCCGTTCCGATCCACTAGTTTCAAATTTATTGTCGTCCTGTTTAGTCACTTTCGCAACCAGCGAACTAGATCTTATATTAGTACGCGATCTCCTATTTTGACGCAAAACTATATTATCTTCATCTTCATCTGACTCGGATAATTCGGCCTCACTTGATTCTGATGATGTTTCAGAATCCGATGACATATATTTACGCAATTTTTCCAATTTACGCAACTCCTTTTTCATTGATGAATTTAGTCTAGCATGAAGCTCGTGTTTCTTCCTATTTTTCACCCTATACCTATTCGTTTCGAGATTATTTAAGGCTTGAATAAACTCATCCAATGAATTAAATTGCTGCACACCTACTCTTTCTAAAAAGTATGGCCTCAAACCGTTTGTCAAAATAGAAATAATCTGAGCTTCCGTTAATGTAGGTGCTCCTTTATCTATTAGTCCTAACACATCGTATATGTAACTCTGTACCGACTCATGTTTCTTTTGAATTCTATTTTGAATTTTGGCAAAGATATCTACACTCTCTTTCGGTGTTTTAAAACACTTTTTTACTTCTTCCTTAAATGTGTCATATGACTTAGAATTTAACTGCTTTCTATTTATAAAAACACGTAATCTTTCTTTATCTTTTCCTGAAAAACACGTAATTACTAAATCTTTAGCCTCATCCGGGGATAATTTGCTTAGCTTTATAGTATCGTCAAATGCAGAAAAGAATTGCTGAATAGTCATTTCTTTCGGATCATATTTAGGAAAAGGAAAAGCATTGCTATACACATTTACAATAGGTCGTGAATTTTGGTTGGGTGTTCCAGACTGAGAACTAGATTGAGAAACATTATGGGAGGGAGATAGGGGGGTCGCCATGTCTGATCTTAATTTCACCCTACGTCTGCTCATAAGTTTTATAAGAATAATATTTAATTCTTGAACGTGATTTCTGTACTGAAACTAACTTCGTTTTTCAAGATAACCTTCGCACACGCTAATGTCTACATAAGCATTTCCTGTTTCAATGCACTGCAATACGATATCCTAAGAATGCCTGACATATGAAAAACAACTCAAACATGAACGCAAAACGTATCTATATGTATATGTAATATTTCTTTGTTGTAAGTTACCACAGAATTCTCTATAGGAAATGGTATGCACATATTCAAACATATATATCAGCACCATCCTGGATAATAACAAATCTGATATCCCATGTAATTTTTCTCTGCATGATTTAATTCCTTACTCATATATGTGTGGCTTCGGGATCGATATCTATATTTTAAACGGAAAATTGTTCTATAACGTGTTTCTAACACGGGCGCTAGCCACAAAATTCGGCGCTTATTCCCCATAACATATGCCAACATATTGGACCGAGAATCCGGACGTTGACATATACAATTTTATCCACACACAACTCAATGTATTAATAACCATAATAGCATGGGGGCAATTTGAAGAGTTTTCTTATAATAAACTTAACCATTAAATTTTAGGTAGAGAAAATATTAATTAAGATGGATGAATTAGATTGTAGAAATAAAAGTAGAGATATCAGATCAGAAAATTACCCAAATCTGGTGCTGAGGCCTTACGTTAAAATTTATAATAGCTGAAATAATGAATTTTGAAGATAGGATAAGAATTAAACGAATTTTTGAGACAAGATCGAATAAATAAAGTGTGGTATCAATTAGTAACCAGCATTGTACTCACCCAGACTTTGACGAGTAAAATTTTTAGATTTTGATCCTTCCAGTCAGACGGTCACTTCAGAACTCTCTCTAATTCCCTACTCTTTTTCGTCCACCTATCTTTTCTTCCTCGTTTTGGTAGCGACATTTCTTCCGCTTACCATTACATTTTTAGAGTTACTTCATAACGTGAAGTAGGAAGTCTTATTATTTCCTTGATACATTGCTGCATAACATATTTTTATATTTCCTATTTAGAAGAATGTTTTAACTAGACATAGTTTTAAATTATTATGAGACTTCCTTGATTTCTTTGCATGTGTGAATGACCTACAGCACCAGACTGGGATTGAATTTTATTTGCATTTAATATAACAAGGTTTACAAAATATTGAGCCTAAACCAATGAAATATTAATCACCCTTCACCAAAATGCTTTAGTCATATTACAATATAGTAAAATATCATAAATAGTGATGAACTTACTTAAATAAAGGGAGCGCGGTGGCTCAGTGGTAGAGCAGTCACCTCCGGTGCTTGGGGTCCTTCGTTCGACCTCATATCGCGCCATGTGTATTTTATGGTGGACAAAAACTGTGCTCGTGGGTTTTCTCGTGGTTCTCCCGTTTCCTCCCACTTTCTTCATTCCACCATTTCATTCATTGCTCATCATCATCGTCTTCTTTAGCCTAACCGGCGTAACTGTAGGACGTAAAACTTAAATATTTAATTTCATTTAATTAAAAAAAAGCTTATGCTATTTGAGGTCGAAACATTTTTAATATGACAATGGAATATCCTTTAATTAATTATATGTTTGTAACATTGGAAAGATAAATTCTAAGTTACATACACGTTTTTTTTTTTTAATATGATGATGTCGCTTAGTGTACTTTCACTAATTCTTTCTCAATTGTAACTCAAAAAGACAAAACTGATTCTGTTTAGAGTTTTTGTGTTATCATTAATTTGTACATCTTGAGTAACGCAATAGCCCTTATACATATATGTCTCATTGTTATACGTAACGTAATAAGCAATCCATCGTATCGAGTTCAGAGTTTGTAATGTATTACAAATGTAGTTTAAAACATTTATTTGTTGTTTTGTGTACTCAACTGTCATGCATGACTTTGCCAAATGGAAGATTTTACTCAACTTGTATCCATAGCACGTGTAGGCTTCGAATCTGATGCGTTGAATACCGTATCCCAGCTGAGATGTTGAAAATTTCTTTCCTTTCATGCACGTTCAAATGTACTCTGGGGTCCGCTTAGTCGCCCATCAAAATGAGTATTTGGGGACAACTTGAAATGTGAAGGTGGGGTACAACGTAAGTATTTTCTCTTCTATTATGGAAAGACTGAAAATTGCCTCGCGTCTTCCTGGTGCAAGGCTGTACATGATATGCATTCTAGCGTTTTTCTTTGCCTTCTAGAATCTTATATTAATACCTAAACAAAGAAAATTGAAAAATGTACATCTTTTAGTGTTTTCCTCTGTTGCTGTGACGCTTCTCTCAATTCTGCACATCTTTTTAATTCACACTTAAAACTATGATTTAAAATTTAAGAAATGCATTTTAAATATAGTCTTGTATCCTCTAAATTTTAAACAAACTATACGATTTAAATTTGTAGTAGTGTTAAAATGTAAATGACTGACACAATTTTTCATGAAAGCTAGTAGTAAAAACATGACTAAGGATAAAGGTCAAATGGAAAAAATCAAGAGGATTTTTGATAAATAATGTTAAGAGATTTCAACAAGTATTCGCGTACCAAGTAAGAAGTCGTTGAATATTTAAGTTTTAAAAATGTAGGAAAATACGTATTTGAACAATTACAGTGTGCCAGCAAAGTTGCGCAACGCAAAGTTTGATTGCGTATAACCTTTGATCTAAGAATAATAAAGACCTGGGACTTGAAATAAATGTAAGCATGTTCTGTGTAGATATTTTCGAGTTCATGACCAATGCTGGAAATTGTGACGATTTTGTGTAGTAACGAAAGAAATTACCGTAAGTGAAAATTTAAAAATGTGCAAAATGCAGAAAATTAATATTCAGTTGCAGAAAACTGATTTCCTGCGGGTGAATTCCTGTGTATATGTACAGTATGCATCAACGTATTTAACCACTGGTGCGAAAATGTGACAATATTGATGCCGTGTTGCCATATACAAAGGTTATTTAATGCAAGTCCGTAAAATGGGCATTTTTAACAGAAACGCGGCCCCTGGCAACACTGTTGACGTAAAATTACTGCAACAGGTGGGTTTTATATTGATTAATGATAAGCAATGAGAATTTGCACATAACTGATAATATGATTTTTTATTCCAAAATTTGCGATAAATTTGCGATCTCGAAAATATCTACACAGAACATGCTTACATTGTTTTCAAGTCTCAGGCCTTTATCATTCTTAGATCAAAAGATATACGCAATCTAACTTTGGGTTGCGCAACTTTACGTTCACACTATAGATTAAATATACACTTTCGTAACATTAATATAATTGAATATACTATAGCCAGTGTATGTCAGTGGTTCACTCCTGAAGCTTACAATCATTTACTTAAACAAGATATTGAATATAGTGTGAGGTACGTTTTCATTTTATTTTACCGTCTGTTATTAATTTGGAAGTAGTCCTGGTAACATTAAAGGTGTTTTGTGCGGATACGGAATCATACAACTAGGCATATATATCGAAACTTCCATTACAACCAATGTTTTACTATGGTCCTACGTTTTTTAATTTAAATTTACAAAACTATGAGCATGTTGAAAGCTGAATTGTATAGATATGACTTTTTCAGAGATGAATCCTAGATAATATGGATTCAAGGTGACAACCGTTTGTGTGGGTTCCGAGATTTCTTTAATTATGAAAATAAATGAGAAAGTTGGAATATATATGTTGATATATATATATATATATATATATATATATATATATATATATATATATATATAGGGTGTTTCGAAACAACACCGAAAACGTTTGGGAGGTTATTCCTGATACCAAGATAAGACAAAAAGTATAGGGCAACACTGCACAAGTGCTTCCTTTTGATGTTATAAGCTGTCGACAATATGAAAAACTGTAATTTAAAGATCCATAGCTCCAAAACTATGGGACCTAACGCAGTCCGGTCAAAACTTCACTTAGGAACTAGTATGTTCCCTATCCAAAAGTACATGTTTCAGAATCCTGCGGTATTTCACCAACGATTTTTACAGAGGTAGTTTGTGAGTACTTCAAATGATATATCCGTACCCACACTCCCTCTACAAAAATTGTGTAAGTACTTTGGATTTCTGAAGATCCCATAGTAGCTTTGGATTTCTGAAGAAGCTGTAGATCCCATAGTTTTGGATCTATGATCTTTAAAGTTTTTTTTCATATTTTCGGCAGTCTATAACTCCGAAAGGAAGCATTTGTGCACCCAGTGTAACGCGGTCCCCAGTTTATATGCCGCAAGTGCCTAGTGGAGCCGTCGTTAGGTAGAACAAATGTACTCTTCGGGCACATCCACACAATGTAAAATATAGCAGGTTCTGGAATTAATATTTATAGTTCGTACGCATTTAAACTCATATATTGTAATCGTGGAATGTAAAGAACGATCAGAAAAATACTTAGAACGAAAGTTGTAACTACGCATTAATATATCTAAAGTAATGATTTTGCGGGAAAAAAATAATCCAAATTCTAATCATTAACTTTATAACAAAAACAGTAAAGTAATCCATACAATGACTAACAGTAAAGAATTCCTACCAAAAGAAACTATTTCAATTAACATATTTTTTTTTCGTTCAGTTGTCTCATGACATGAGCCTAATAGAAAAATTACCAATTTGAAGAACTTGAGATATTAACAATTTTTATCTTTTGATGTCAACCTAATTCTTGTAATTATTTATGATAATTAACTCACCAACTACAACCATATAATATTTCTCCTTACTAATTGTATTCTTTGGTCAGGAAAACTTCCACACAAAACTGGTACTAACATGATCGAATGGAATCACAAACTTTTCAACTTTAAACGTAGCACAAAATAACCATAACTTCTTACACTCATATATCAAAGCTTCAATCGTATTATTAGAATATAATAATTCCACATATTAAAACTTCAATTTTCTGAACTTTGCCTTTAAGATATAACGACTGGTTGCTTACTAATGGGATTTGCCCATTTCGAACTATATTCAAACTCAGGATCTCTCTGACTTCCACCTTTGGTTTCAACGGTTCAAGTGCTGTTGCCTACAGACAGAAATTAAACGTGGGGAAGTAGTTCGCACAAACTCCACTGTTGGCGCTGTTAACAGGTGAAGCTTAATTTTTTGTCCTAAATAAACACCTGATTACACCAGGTTGGTCTATACTTTTTGTCTTATCTTGGTGTCAGGATAAACGTCCGAAACGTTTCGGTGTTGGGTATATATACTACAGCAGGTCACTTTGAGGGAATAAATAGCGCACTAACTTAATGTATATTCAAGAATTTAATATAAAAGTTAATTTATATTCATAATTTCTAACGTAAGAAACTTAACGTTAATTTTTAACGTACAGTGGAGAATCTTCATGAAATTGGCCTTATTATTTAATATATTGATTTAAGTCACAAATTAATCGTTTTGCATTACTTATTGATCAGATCTAAATAACTGTTTTTCAAAGGCACATAGACCTCTAGAAAATTAATTTTGGGGCAAAGTTCACGCTGAATTCACAAATATAGAAGCATCTTATCTGGCATAAGATATATCTTGTTCGATTCCAGGCAAAGTGAATTCTAGCATAGACAACTGTGTCGTGATTTTGCTACAATATCCTATTTCTTCTCAAATTCTCATTCCGCCAAATATTTCATAATTACTCACTTTGTCACCAGCCACTTCTAGCATACGAGTCGTTAAATTAAAGTTTCGTTTCTGTTTTTCTTGTTTCATAAGTTTACTTCGTATATGAAATTCAAAAAAAAAAATTAAGAAGTTATGGAACTTCTAAGGGAGAAAGAGTCAATTGTTACTTCTCTTAACATTTCTTTATGTTCTTCAATGAATTGAGCCCATAAGTGGTATATCTACCAACAAAATGTCGGGTAATATAGTCGATTGGTGATGAAGTTGTTTCTTCTTTACCATAGTTCCAAAGGAGCTCATGGTTTCACCTAGCCTCTGCGCGATTGGTGATAGGGAAATGAGTCCTAAATTTCAGATCTTCAGCAACTTAGGATTTATGCACTTTGAGACCTGTATATCTAGATGATTTTATGGATCCTGATGTTTAGCATTTATGTATACTTACGCAGTTTAGTATTTGTGAACTTAATGATTGCTGTGATTTCTACATTTTTGAACTTCCATGTTCCATTCATTTGGTTTACTCTCTGTGATTCACCATCCTCATACATAAATGCAACAGCGCAATATTAGCCACAATGCTATTACAAACGCAGTTAACTAAAAAGTAACCTTACATTACTAATACTAAAAGAAAATAATTATAGTAATACACTGGTGTGCAAAACGTAAGGATGAACATGAGTTTTGCATACTGTGTCACTCTCAATTAGCATAGATTGGTAAGACTTGAACTATACATTAAAAGTAGTCTTACAACATTATACAAGAAACAACTAAAAGAAACACGTCATTAGAAGAACAAAAGATGCTCGTTTATACAGATTCAGTACCGGTAACTTACACTGAAGGGACTGCAAGTCATGATATCCCCTGACATTGCAGAAAGAGTGAAATACTCCTTAAAACGATATATGCCCACTAAGAGCAACGATGCATGCTCAGCAACGTGCTCAAAAAGTTGGTTTGAGTATGTGTGATTTGAACTTGCATTCCTTCACCAGCACTTTTGACAACGGCTAGATGGATATTGATGCATCTAGATATCATACAAGATATCTTCCCATAACATTTCGAATGTCTCCCGATGGGATCAAGTCGGAACATCATGCAGACTAGTCTATTCTTTCCAAGAACTTCCCAATCTATGCTGATTGATACAGGTATCATCCACAAAGAAGAAGTTGGTACGTCTCCACCTCAGAAAAGATGTAATTAGGGAAGGGGCACAGCGTCACAATAACGTTGGCCGGTCGTGTACCGTGTTCAGAAGTGTGGAGCCATGCAGCAATATGTTTCCCCACACAAGAACACGGACATTCAAAAGATCATGTTCGACAATGCTGTAGCTTCACCTTGAGTTCCAACGTCTCGCCAGACCAGTGTAGGTCCAGAGCCACTAATCAATATGAACCTGCTCTTATCGGAGAAGAGAATGCAACTCTGGTCTTTCTCTGTCCAGTGCTCATGTTCTTGGCACCACTGCAAACGTGCAGGAGTCAACAGAATACTATGTATTGGTCATCGGACGAAGAGATCAACTGCAGTCGGCATGCCAGTGTGGAACGTAAGATGCTTGATAAGTTTTCCTCCTTGGTTGTTGCACAATGTAGTAATCATCCGCTCCTGTAATTGACTATGGTTCGCATGTCATTGTGAAACGGTAAAGTGGGAAATTGCAGAAACTGAATTATGTAACAGTATAGACAGTGCATCTAAAAGTTGGAAGTTAATATTCTCATCTGGCTGATAACTCGAGAAAACTTATTTCAAATTATTAATGTTATTATCAATTCTACAGTTATACGTAAATTGTATATGTAAATTACTTACGTCATTGTAAAAATGAATTAAGACCTGATTTTAAAATATAAATTCTGTCAGGATCTCTACTGAATTAAGCAGTTTAGAGGTAGTCAAAAGCTCACCAACTAAAGGTAGACCTTCATGAGTTGATTTTTTTTTGTAAATCGACTGTGGCATTAGAGGTAGACATCACTTTATAGAAAAGAGGAACATTCTTTCTCTGCCTAACCCATAAAGCAGAAAATATTAACGTTAACTGTTACCATCTTTTAGATGGAGGACTTCATTGCAGTATAAGTCTGTACTTTCTCTCGTTTTTTAGAAACCTCTGAACTCTGCAGTTTTAATATGGATGCGATGGTAGCGCCAGAAAAGATTTTGTTACGAGTAATGCGGTTTAGGACTTGTGTATTTAGAGGCTAGGGCATATAATTGAGTGTTAGGACATCTGTAGTTTAGAATTTGTATATTTAGATGATTTTTAGGATGTCTAAAATTTAAGATTGATGCATTTTAGGTCTTATGTATATATTTGATTTTTAGGACCTCCTGATTTAAGACTAGTACATGTTGGGTTCTGTACAGTTTGGACTTCTTTATTTTAGAGCTATTGCGCCTCCCCCTAGAGGTACTTACGGAGCCTGAATGGTGACGCTAACTACATCCTTCCTGTGTATGTTGAAGTCATAAAAGTGTGAATCTTTGCTACCACATCTTGTTCTACCCTGAATGGGAACACCCTTTAGCACTTTATCTTCCAAATAACCGATTCTACTCAAATGAAATAATAACTTGCTTTATTTACTGCACACGGAATGTGTTAAGTTGCACGCCAGCAGCACGAATTTCACCCTCAACTTATGTTTCTAAATATCTATTTATTTTGTTTTAAACACACTATTTCGATTTAAGACTAACAAACAAATACAAAATTTAAACAATACAAAGTGTTTGTTTAAATTCCAATTTTAAATTAGGGGTCTACATCATAGAGATCACAGGAGAACATAAAGTAATACTACGTTATAAATATTTACCTATAGAACAAACTAAAGGCTAGTATCTACTTATAATTCTACGAAAATATCACCTCAGTAGAACAGTAATAACATACCAGAACAGGCAATTCACTTTCATATCTCATACTCGTGATAGGAATCTCAAACTTGTAGGCTACAAAACCGGAACAACCTATGCAAATTTACGGTATATTCATAGTTCTACATTTGCTTCTTACTTAAAGGTAAAAGATAAATCGTTAATATGTTAATAATCACGAAAAGTGAAAAATGAAATGAAATGACATCTTTGAGTTTTACTTCCCGGTGAGGCTAAAAGGGATGGTGATAATGAGTTGAGTTGATTTTGAGTTTAACGTCCCGTTCAGCAGCGAGGCTATATGAGACGTGGACCTACTGATTAACGTGGAATCCGAACCACTGAGCTCCCGCCGGGAATCGAACCCGGGTCTCCCACGCCATAGGCGCGTATGCTAACCGCTCATCCACGAAGGAGCTCCTGGTGATAATGAGTAATGAATGAAATTGTGGAATGAAAAAAGTGGGAGGAAACGGAAGAACCCCAAGGAAACCCACACACACGGTGTTTGTCCAGCACAAAGTTCACTTAGCGGGGGCTGGGATCGAACCCGGGACCCAAAGGACCAGTGGTGAACGCTCTACCACTGAGCCACCGCGTCAAGAAAAATGAGTATCAGTGTCTAATAATAGAGGGATTTCTTTAATATAGGATGAATGACGTTAACTTATACCTTGGAGTCTCGAACAATTCCTTCTTTAGAAAAGGCAGTTGATGGAAGTTAAAACGTGTGATTGCCCTACGTAACCAGAGTGTGAAGTAATTTAGTTCCTCATATAAAATAACTACCACTTTAAGTTTAACAAATTACTTATATTCATATCAAACAAATAGTATTGTTGAAGTTATAGTGTGTTAAAGAGGGAACTCGAGCTTTTGTCTAGCGGTATTTTTTTGACAAGTGATATTCCAATGTGCCAAAAGTATTAGACACTACAATATTAAGCTATAAACTCTTCACGATCCTTAGAATTAAATTACAATTGGACACATTGGATGAAACTCAATGGTAGCGTACTCGTTTAGAAAGGAAATGACACTGATTCGAGCTCAGACTATGTTTTACAGTCGGACTATATGTGCGACCTCGGACTCGCACATATTCTATATATTTTGTATGACCTACGAGATAAGTAACACTATAAATCTATATTTCAGCTCAAATGATAACAATGAACTAAATAGTGAGGAGAAAGAAAATTAACATTACTATCTAGTTACGTGCATTATCTTTTAAGACCATATATTTTGAAAATATACACAGTCAGGAAGAAGTATAACCGATTCGGATTTATCCCCATTTGTTAAATATGCTTTTAAGATAATACTAATAGGTACTGTAGTCTACAAACCTCACAGGAATACTGTACGAGTATCTAAATCATAATTCAAAACATCATAATGTGATGTCAGAAATGTTATATTTACACTGTATGTTAACGTGTCTCATTTTAAAAATATGAAGAACTTTCTCATGATCACATATTGTACCATTTAATCTCATGAAGGTGACAGTTCGCTGTTATCTACGTAGATCTCGATTATTGATTTACAACTGAGGCAGTTTTCGAAGTATTTAAACTCAGTTGTTTTGTTGTTTGGTTTGGGATTGAAGTCCCCTTAAGCACAAGACTATATGAGATGTGAATCTACCTCTTAATGAGTGATCAGAGATGCATGAACTTCTAGAAATCTAACTCGTATCTGCCGCACATAAAGAGTATATGCTAATCAAGTAGCCATGAAAGAGCCCAGCCATAAATACGTGTTTGAAAGTGGATCTATTGCAAGTGAAAGGTTTCGTATTCAACATATTTTAAATATACGGTTGGTATTTGTTAAGGAACTGCATGACGTAGAGAAATTATAAGTTTCTGAACTCAGTAAACAGTTTTTACTACTAGGTATATACGACAACCTGAACTCTTAGAACACAAAGTAATGAGATAAAAAGAAATGGTTCGATATTTGTTTCAGTTACTCAGCGCTACGATATTCTTAATATCGGTTCAGTTCTACTTTTGTTCTTCATTTCAAAAGACTCGATACAAGGCATTAGAGATATCAACGTCAGAAGAATATCAACGTAAATGAATATATGTAAAAAACAGTCCTGGAGAGATAGTGGATAACTAAGGGAGATCAATGAACGTTGGGTACATGATACAAACTAGCTGCTCTTTTCGCCAATTGCTATTTTGGTAAATTTTCCTTTTTGGGGGACCTTTAATCCTTGGGATCTGAAAAATAAAACTGTGAAAATTCTGATCATGAACGGAGACATAGCTACAGAGGGTGATCTTTTTTAGCTCGTGGAGAGACTCTCCATCCAGGTCACTCCTGAAATCATGACTACATATCACAATGACAAAATATTTGTAGAAAAGTGTAAATGAGGGCATTGACACAGGTCCGTACCACGTTTTAATTGTTGTAGGTTCCTATGATGAACAAGCTACTTTGTAGAACTTGTGAACTTACAGCTCTCCGAAAGGTGTTCAAGTTTTAGTGACACATTAAAATGATTTTCAACAATAGAATGTGAACTTCAGACTACGATAAATATTTTTTTTATTATACCAATAAAAGTCGGAGATGTAATGAGTTTGAAATTTAATCAACGTACTAACGTGTCAAAAGTCAAAAAGTATGTCCGACATTTATCCATGCAGAACATTTTGTAGATTCAACAATTGAATACATCCTATATCTATATTAGTACAAAATACAATATATGAAACGCCTCCGAATACAGTCATATCATTTGAAACAGGAAAGAAAAACTAAAATCTAAACAATGACAACAAAAGGGAAGACGATAAAGAAGAATTCTGAATTCTTTTCTGTATGATGAGTCCACAGAAGTTGTTCTGCCACATACCCTTCCTCCAGCTCTTCCAGTATTGATTCTGGAGAAGGACCAAAACTTCCGCATTATTCTCAGCGAGATGGCAAGACTTTATACTTCATTTCAAATCAAACCTTCGAGGAAAGTTTTGTTTCCACCAATCAGATTTCAGAATTTTCAAGCAAAAGGGAAGAAAATAAGAAACTGAGAACCCCCTTCAAAGAAAGTGATAGCCCATTCTCCTCCCTTGGTTGCCTTTTTTTTACCTTCCCGCAACTCATTCCACTTACATTGCTTTCATTCGGTTTCTGCTATAGATATTTTTTCTTGGTATATTTCCTTCGTCTTTTATTCGCATACTTCTGCATACTATATTAGTTAGGATTCAACAAGATGTGGACACACACACATACATACACACAAAAGAAGAAGGAATAGCGACAGATCCCCTCCACTTACATCCTTACATCCTTATCCAAGAGGCCCCCTCCTACGTTGCTCAGTCCAAAGGGATTGACCCATTCACACAATTTCTCGTTCAAAGGGGCACATATCATGCATAGTGAAAATCCTTCGACAGCAATTTTATTTCGTTCAGAAATATTCATAAAAGGCATTCTTCGAATGTTTCGGAACATGTCAGTGCCCTTTGAATGAACATTGTTTCACGTATTTTCTATTCTGGAAAAGACCAATTTGTTTTATAATATTACATACCTTTATATACCATATTATTAATTAAATTTAGAATACATAGTAGGTATGCTATAATGTTGATAAAAATAGGCTGTGATCACCATTTCTTGTATACAGAATCATTATTGCATATACATAATAAACGACTTGTTATTACGGAAGATGATTATGTATTATTTCACTGGATTAAATATTAAAGGGAAAAATGTTTTAGTATAGCGTCCCACGTTTATGGCCTTTAGGCTAATAACATATTATTATGATTTTGGTGTTTGAAGATACAACATGTGAACTAGAACAAATCCAATGATTGAAATTATAAATGAAAGGTTTGGGAATAGAAAAGGTACAGTAGCGCAGCCAGGATGTAAACCTGGCCAAGGCTTCTCCTCTTAATAGAGAGGCATAAAAAATGGATTTTGCTTACAGGAAATATGCTTCATTTCTTATCCCGACATCATGACGTTTTTTAAAAATAATTTATAACAAAAACCTAATATTGTAGAGTTATGTTCACAATGTCTTCTCAAAAGATTTATATCTAACAGTACATAAGATTTCAGCAAGATTTTGAACGTTTTATTTTTGTTTTTCTCGCTACTATATGAATCAAGATTTAGCATCTATGAGTGCGAATAAAAGCCATTAATAATGAAAGTATAGACATATTTAAGTTATTTAAAAATGCATTACTGAGCTCCTGTTTACTCCATAGTCAATGTTCGTGATTCCTAATTCTATTTCTGGTGAAAGCATTCAATGTTTCAGGTATTGTTCCAGCATCATGAGGGCTCATATCTATATATATAAAAGAGAACGTACAAAATCCTTTGTCCGCTCATCACGCTAATACGGCTGAACCAATTTCTTTCATTTTTGGGGGGTTATTAGGATTTGGACCCTAGATGGTTTTTATCATATCACTTTAATTTTTAATTACCAGTGTCTTGAGATAATTGACCATTCAAGTGTCCATAACGTACAAATCCTTTGTTATTAGTTCATCATAGGTAAAAATAAACGTATTTATATGCAACCCGCATGACCGTGTCACTCGGCGGGTTAACATAAATGACAGGCGATATACAGCGGAAAATAGCTTGAATCTTCTGTTTAAAATTTTTTAATTGATTTGCTTATTTTTACAGACACTTTTACAATATGCCAGCACCGGGATGACCGCAGCGAAGCGGGGCGGGTTAACATAAATGACAGGCGATATAATGTTAAGATTTACTGCAATCTTCTATGGTTTTTATCATATCACTTGAAAGCGAAAAAGTAAAAATTATCTAAGTAACAAAGTTTATTGCGTTCCGGGGTGACCGCAGCGAAGCGGGGTGAACGCTGCTAGTGTCTACTATATTACAACATAAGAAATCATAATTGAATGCTGTTTTATAACAATAATGTCTCGATTTTAAAATAGAAAATTACCCTTGAAATGGCATGTAAAGGAAGATAAAAGTAGTGAGAATGTCGGTTGTGTAGCACACGAGTTTATTTCTGCTACGTTAAAACACGGTAAATACATGGTCAAAACAAATCAAGAACGACTGCAAGTGCCACATTCAATAACAGTATGAAACAGGCACCATGGCCCAAAAGATGTATTTCAGTGTGTGTTTCGTGGTAAGGGGACATCTTTGTTCCTAGTTGTGAGAACAATGTAGGAATGCACGGTATTAGTCGAAAGATACTCCAATAAACGTAAATCAAGCCCAGAAGTAGTTACTCGTGATTTTTTTAAAACAACTATGGAAAACATCGCATTTGTACGAGCAACAAACCAGTGATTGTCATGGCGTGTGAGGTTAATGTTCTTGCTATTGGCGTAGATAAACAGAGCCCACATTAATAACATTCCATCAGAATGAGCTCTGATTGAATCAGTTAAGTATCGTTTGTATTTTCCATCGTCATAATTTCCACAGATATCATTTATTGTTCTACTAAGAGCTATTTGGAAAACGGTTATCATATTAAACCAAGGCACCATTTCGACCTGAATGCTACATGTACAGCGATATTTACGTTCCAGCCTGAACTGCTGTTGTGCAGCTGATGAACATAATTTTAAACATAACTTATGAATGTGTGTAGAGTGCAGGAGATGTTAGAATATCGTTTGCTCTATAGTGACTGTTTCTCCTTCTGCTGTTGGATGGAACACTACCACTCGTCTTTGATTTTTTCGATCCCTGGTATTTGAACTAACGCACTGACGATTGACGTTCATAGAACGCCAAGAAACATGAAACATTATGACGTTCACAACACTAGTACTTTTCTTTATATAACATTACAAAGCATTGTTCCATTAACAGAAGTAAGTACATTGTTGTTTACTCATCTCCATTCAAGTATGTTTTTTCCTTCCTTTACTGTAATGTGCTACAAAAATTAGCTCTTTTATACAACGATGTCTGTGAAAAGGCCTATTGCAGTACCTTCCACTTCCGAGCTATTCAGGGTGCAAGCAGTAGATAAATAACTCTATACATTCTCGTGTGTGTGCTTGGCTCTTCGATATAACAGTTACTAGGACCCTTCTTAATATACAGTATATTAATAACTATCTCACTGAGTCAAAAAATAGATTGTTAAAAATTATATAAACTGATACATGTGGAATGTTGTATTAAACGTTGCACGAATGAAAAAAAAACAGTTATTAAGTAATTCCAAATAGTTGAAATTGTGAATATAGACAGAATGCACAAATTAGCTTACAAGTAACACTTCCAAGTGTAACACTCCAATTTTGATAAAATTTGGCAGGTAGAAACTATACATCAAATAAACAAACAAGTGTTTTTATTTTCTGCGGAAAAACGGTTTCAGGAGGCTAAAGCTCCCACGCAACATTTTGAAAGTTGACACCCGAAAGGCAAAAAAGAAGTGGACAGAAGTGAACGAAATTGTACACAGATATTGTAGACTTAAAATGAGTGAATACAAGTTTGGTATTTTTCTGGAAGAAACGGTTAGGTGGAGCATGGACCCCTCCAAACCATTGATCATGAAATATCAAAATTGCTAATAACAGTATGTCAGATTTGTGTAAAGAACATGAAGAATTGCAACGAAACTTTGTGTATGGACAATACGCAAAACATAATCGAATACTTATTTTTATTTTCTGCACAAAAACAGTTTTAGGGGACAAAAGTCTCAATCCAAAATTTTGAAAGTTGATTCCCAAAAGGCCAGAAGAAGTGAACGAAGTTGTGCACATATATTGTAGACATAAAATGAGGGAATACGGGTTTCGTATTTTTCTTTAAAAAAAAAAAAAAAAAAAGTTGAGTGGGACACAAACCTCTACAAAATTTTGATCGTGAAATATCAAAAGTGCTAATAACAGCAAGTCAGAAGTGCTTAGAGAACATGAAGAGTTGGAACGACATATTGTGTAGGGATAATACACAAAAAATAAACGAATACGGGTTTTTTATATACTGCGGAAAAGTAGTTTTAGGGGGAATATTCCCCACCCAAAATTTGAAATTTGGGGTTCAAAAGGCAAAAAAAGTGCACCGAATTGAATGACATTGTGTACAGATATTGCAGACGTAAAATAAGGTATTAGGTTTCGTATATTCGTGAAAAAAAGCGGTTGAATGAGGCACGGACCTTGTAAACCATTGATTACGATATATCAAAAGTGCAAATAAGTATACGGCAGAAGTTAGTAAAGAATGTGGAGAATTGCAATGAAATTTCGTATAGGAACAATTTGCAAAACAATAAATAAAACTTGTTTTAATTTGTGTGGAAAAACAGTGTTGGGGCCTAGGCTCCCTCCGGAAAACAAGTAAATATTACCGTAATAGTGCAGGAAGGAGTGGACCGAAGCAAATGAAATTGTGTGTAGATATTGTATAGGCCATATGTAAAATAAGGTCTTTCGTGTTTCTCAAGTTTCCTTATCCGTTTTGCTTCAAATTTGGCACATTGTAAGCAGACAGCAAACAGAAAAACATTGTAAGAGTTAAAGGTGCCTCCTGAAATACTATAAAATACGCTATACTTTTTGTACTTATTGATGATCTGCCAAATTTGAAGAAATCGGATGAAGACACTTGTGAAACACGGAAGGCCTTATTTTACATATCTAGTACTTACATACAATTTCATTCGGTTCGGTCCACTCCTTCCGCCACTCAACGCCTCGGTCCACTCGGTCCGTGCCCACCCAACCTTTTTTTTTTTTTTTTTTTTTTTTTTGAGGAAAATATGAAACCCGTATTCTCTCATTTTATGTCTACAATATTTGTGCACAATTTCATTCACTTCGGTTCAATTCTTCTTGCCTTTCGGGGGTCAACTGTCAAGATTTTGGGTGGGGTCTTCCCCGCTAAAACCGTTTTTCCGCAGAAAATGAAGAAAACCGTATTCGTTTATTTTTTGCATATTGTCCCTACACAAATTTCGTTGCAATTCTTCATGTCCTTAACACACATCTGACATACTGTTACTAGCACTTTTGATATTTCATAGGTTTGTAAGGGTCCGTGCTCCATCCAACCGTTTTCTTCAGGAAAATACGAATCATGTATTACTTCATTTTACGTCTGCAATATATTTGCCAAATTTCGTTCACTTCTGCCAACTTGTTTTTCCTTTCGGGCGTCAACTTTCAAAATTTGTGGTGGGAGCTTTTGTCCCCTAAAACCGTTTCTCCGCAAAAAATAAAAAAACACGTGTTAGTTTATTTCATGTGTAGTATCTACCTGCCAAATTTTATCGAAAACGATGTGTTACACTTGGGAAGTGTTACTTGTTAATACGAAGCAAACGGAAGAATTGCCAAAACTCTATTTTGGCCACTCGCCGTCGTGTAATCCTAGTATAATATCTCGTAATAAACAATATAAGTTGTCTGTATTTTATCTACGTCTAGGATGAATTAGAAAGTGAATCATTTCTTTTTGTTTCAGAACGTCTTGAACAGTGTTTCGCCAGTGCATCTTCGGAGATCTGCATCTATTCCATGACGTGAGTACACACAAATTAATTTGTTAAACATACCTTTCCATAACATGTTTCGCCACATTTTTTATGCTCCATCTTTTCTTCTTAAGTATTAAGAAGTATACTCATTCTCTTTCACTTTTGAAAGATGGTTTTCTATATTAAGCCTTTGGTCTCCGTAATAATTCAAATGTGCAAGCGGATGATACTTCTTACTATGTCCTGAAGCTCAGGGATCAAGTCAAGTAGGCGACCATCGACAGGGATTATTATTTATAAGATGTAACCTTAACTAGGAATATCAACTATGGAACTACCACTAAAATAAAATTAGAAATTAAATAACTGGGATAGACCTAAGCATTAGCAACTTAATATAATTAAGAAATTATTAGCAACATTGAGAACTGCCCATGTAATACTAGTGCATTCACACACGGTTGACCATAGTATATATATCATGGCTACATTAAAGGATAGTGCATATGGAACAAAGTAACAACCCTAACATAACCAAAATCTTCCCATTGCCCCAAAATTGAGGCGGTCTACTTTTTATCTTTTACCTATTATGTTATTTAAAAGCAATTATTTTATGAATAGATGGATTTGGTGTCTAACAACTTGGACCTCCAAATCTTCTTTTCATTTGTTTATTAAGTGTTCGTAAAAGATTGAATTTGGCGGAAACTCAACAAAATGTCGAATCGGAAAATTTGTGTTGCTTTTTCTACCTTTCAATATTTTAACTTTGATCTATTTTATTTACTCATTATATTAGGTCCTTTCACAATCAGAAACAATATAAACCTGTACGAAAATTATAGACTCAAATTGTTAACTGACATAAAACTCACAAGAGAAAGTCCCACAAGCTGTCGCTCAAATCTGATTGTCACATAGCACATCTGATTGAACATCATGAGAAATGAAAATTGGCAAAATGTTAGGTGCCATGGACAAGAAGGACAGGACCTACGGATCTTCAAGATTAGAATATACAAATAATAATAATAATCATGGAAAAATATACTTTTTAAGAAAATATCTTGAAAACCGTTAAAACAGTCAATATAATGGTAGCAAAATGTCGTATCGAAAACTACTAGCAGTGCTGCCATAGATGAGGCAATATTGCCAACTCAGCAAAGATATTTTGTTTGAAATAGCACCACATACAAATGTACACAGATTTAAAATGCACTATTATCACTAAACATAACAGTGAACATATTATCTTTCGGGAAGTTACATATTATCCTTCAGGCAGTTACAATTTATCGCTGTATGCTACTAATACAAAAAAATGAAAATGAAAATATGACTATCAAATTTAAAACAAAGAATATACTGGTTGGTGTAAGTAACTCTCTAGAAGTTATATAGTGTTAGCCATTAAACAAGCAACACCAAGAAGAAAACAGCGTAGGTTGTTTAAATTTGGAGACTATCAAGGGCATGAAAGGATAAACAATTATTTAGTACAACAGCAGAGGCGCAAGTATATTATCTACTGAAATGAAATAAGGCCGTTCAGAGAACCACAGTTTATTGGTAGACAAAGATTGGTGTGTGTGAGTGTGAATATGGTCAAAGATGTTTCGTCGTTGAAGGTAGCAGTACTACCTGCAGGATTTGGCGTCTAGTCGTGAGTGCATAATGTCATAACGAAAGTGTTGCTTACCCTTTTACTATTGGTGCTAGTAGTTGACTTAATGTGACTACAGTTGAGCGTGTCCCCTACAATGGCAACTCGCTTTGACGCGCCGGACCACAACGACCGTGCCATATCTCAAGGCATGAGGACAAGATCACTTGTGCATATGGCTCTAGTAACATCTACTGCATAGTGCAGTGTTTCCAAGGTCGCTTCTACGTGGTCTGGCAGAGCGGTTCATGTTTGCACGGCGCTTTTGCCGTAGATCCCTCTGACTGTGTAGCATATGTACAATGGCGTCGTGAACTTTATGTATGGAGAGACGGATGGCAAAACATAAACTTTTACGACTATTCCCATATGTGTCTGTATCATCACGATTGCGGCATTCTTATCAGACACTACCATTGCAGTAGGATGGACGACGCCACTGCATTTTAATTCACCATGTCGACCTGCCACCGGCTGTAATGGTGTGCGGTGCTATTGTATTTCATATTAGTTCGTACTTCATGTGTACTATAGTGTTTTTAATGCAGGTTTTGCTGAAGGCTACATTCCAACAGAACTAAGCGTGCTCTCGTCTTATACGTATTGCACTACATTTCTGTTTGGACACAGTGCTCCTCTGCTTCCTTGGCCAAGAGTTCCCCGACTGAACATGTCTGATAGATGGTTGTACAACACCTTTCATACATGACAACCAAGATAGCTATATTTGACAGTCTGTGGCATCCTGACGAATACATGACGAATTCAACAAAGATATTTATAACTGCCAGGTTTCTTTAAGAAGTCAATTTTAGAAAGGCACCGGTACACAATAAGGACCTAACGTCGTGAAGATATGTAAAAGTTGCTTCATGAGCCGAAATCAGTTTCCTCAATCATGTCATGTAGTAGATAAACAACATTCACGTCAACGATAGACAATGTTACCTTTTTTCGTATGTATATTCTTGTGAGATGTCAGCTACAGTTACACAGAAACTCAATATTACGATCAACTATGATCTATCAAATGGTGAAAGTTCACAATTAATAAATGCATATACGTGAATTAGCAGAAGAGGAAACGAACGTCTTTGATTCATTTCAGAACTTCCAGAGCCTGTTAAATACTACTACTACTACTACTACTACTACTACTACTACTACTACTACTACTACTAATAATAATAATAATAATAATAATAATAATAATAATAATAATAATAATAATAATAATAGTAATAATAATGTAAAAAATGTAAATTACAATAATACAAACGGAAGAAGAAAGCTAAGTAGATTAATGTTATAGTTTACAACATTTTCACAGTTATTTAAAGTACTGGGGACTCTGATCCCAATAACAAAGAGCAGGAAGTCATGGAGAATACCGGAAGTGCTAGTAAGAATCATAAAGAAGAAAGAATCTTGGAAGATAATATAAAGTGTTATAACAGAAAATGAAGATTTAAGAAAGAGAAAGGTCGAATGTTGGGACTAATCGGAAAGGATGATGAAAGATTAGAAAATAGAAAATGATTTGAAGAGCAAAGTTGTTATAAGTTTTAAAAGTGGAGGCTTTATTGCAGAAGCGAATGGAATATTGGTCTCAGCAGAAGGAAAAGATAATAAGAGAAAAGTTTATTACAAACTGAGAATAGATTTACGAAGGGTTACTTCAGAATTTCGCATATGAAGGTTGAAGGGCGATTTACGAAGGAAATTGAAGGACGAATTAGAAAAAGGAGATTGAGATGTTAAAGAAACACTATGAAGAAATGGAAGTATAAGAATATTTTTGGAAAAGTTGGTCCTGATACTAAATTTTTGAAGAAACTTAGGAGAAGATGTCTAGAAGTTTCAACTATCTAATGGGGAGAAAATACTAGAAGGAAAATGTCCTTGAGAACAATTGTCTTCGAACGTACAAGAAGAAGAAAAGGATTTTAATCAAAGTGAATACAATATTCATTTACAAATTCATTACAGTTTTCTTGTATTATAAGGTCTATAGTACGATCTGCTAGTAGTTTAATTAAAAATGTTATAAGTATTGATTAATGTTTATCACAAACACTTTACATATTCTTGATATATCCTAAATAAAACTATGAAACAACAAAAACGTAGGGGCATGGATATTTGATTTAAAATGCAGTAACACGTAGTTTGTTGAAAATAAAATAACTTGAAATAATGTAAATAAAATAATGAATATATAAGATTTTAAACACTTTACTTGTTAATGTTGTGACAAAAAATCTAAAGTATGTATATTTTGGAAAGTTAATATTTTTATTTCTATAAAATATTAATAGAAATAACCAGTGACGACGCTAGAGGGGGGGCAAGGGGGGCGAGCGCCCCCCTAGTAGCTACTTCTGCCCCCCTGACTGCCACCTAGACTGCCCCCCCAGACTCCTACAATCTTTAAACATTCTACATGTAGTATTTTATATCAGTATCATAACCAATCTCATTGACAAATTGTAGTCTACTTTCCATGCATTTACTATGTGGCAGATTAGTCCTCAATCTTTATTCTTTGAGCGTCTGGGTATGCACGCATATTTCTGTTTTCTAATTTAGCGCTTTTTGAGGTAAATTTTAGTTATACTTCTTTCTTATGATTTTTAATTATTGCGCCTAGTGAACAATAGTAGATTTGGTCGACTTGTTTTCTTCTTATTGGATAAACTTTGATTGGAAACAAAAGAAAGGTAAAACCAGTTACGTAACTTGTTTGCATTTATCCAGGTTTGAAGTTTTCAGTTTCATATTTTGTTTTATTTCAAGATTCTATAGGCCCTACTTCTTTTTTCTGAAACATTATTCTCGGCTTTCAATATTCAGAGGATGTGCTTATAACAGCTTAGTTTGCAACTACCAGGGCTTAATTTTTTGAAGAGGATAAAAAGAGTTGTGTTTTCCCTTCCTGAAAATGATGATAATAAATTTATGGAATTAAATTGATTCCCAATAAAACGTATTGTCAGAGTGCAGATCTTTAGTTACTAATCGGTTTATACTAGTGCTCCCTTACTTATTTTGTTTTAAGGTACTGATGTGAAGTCTACCATATTCACTAGGAACTGCTGAAAAATTCGTAGCTCAACCCAGAAGGAGTGCACGTGGAATGGTTAAGTTTTACTACTTCTACACTTCCCCCGAGAGTCAATATACTACCTTGTGCAGTGCTCCAGTTTTTGCAGAAAAGTTAAAAAATCTAAAGATTTCCTCGCACCACTGTTCGTAGCACTACCCCTATCAGATCTAAAATGGCATCCTTTCACCTGTTATTTAAGTTTGGGAAATAAGTACACGTAATAGTTAGACGGAGCTAAATCTGCGGAATAAGAATGATGATCTAGACATTGAAATCCTAGATTATGCAATGTCAGTTGTGTTCGCAGGGGCTTGATGAACAGGTGTATTCTCCTGAAGGAACAGAATTCCTTTCTTTTCATTTTCCGCGGCGTTGAACTTTGAATTTTTCTTTCAGTTTTGTAAGTAATATAAAGATTCTGGATTAAATATTTGACCGTTGCGGAGGTAGTCTATGAGTACGACTCCATACTTATCCCAGAAGAATGTTGCAAACAGTTTCTGAACCTACTTATGTTTCTTGAACTTCTTGGGGCGATGGAGAAATGAGTGCTACTACTCCATTGACTGTTGTTTCGATTCAGGATCATAGTGGTACAACCATATTTAATCTATGGTTACTATTCGTGAGCGAAATTGATCAGCATTACTGTCAAATTGGAAGAAGACTTCTCTTAATGCCGTCAATCTTTTATTCTCCTGACAGATATTTTGGGAACCCATTATATCGAGAACTTACGCATACCCAAGCCATTCTGAATTATGCAACCGACGAGTTCCAAAGAAATGACCAGAATCTCTGACACAAGTTTTGCTGAGAAGGTAAAATCTGAGAAAGTGGGGTGCAGCCAGACCTCAGACTATAATAAGTATATCGTGAGTTTACTATACACTTTAAAAAGTATATAAATAATAGCTTAAATTATTTTTGCCACTCAAAACTGGAGCGGCCTAGGTCCTCCGGCCCCGTGCTATATCCACCACTGGCTGAAATGCTGCAATTTTAAAGAATAATGTCACAAATTGCATCCATGATTTCGGGAAGAGTCATTGCTTTTAATCATCCTGGATGTAAAGCATAATTTGTTGAGAAATTGCCACGTTTATACTAAGCCACTTACTTCTTCACCACTGTATAACGGAGGAGAGTCCCGTGGTGTGTCACTGATTTCCTAATTAATTTACTTCGATGACTTCCCTTGGTGGAACAAAAATGTTATAATAGTTAAGGATCTGGATGTTTGTGAAATTATCTGTTTGGGCACACATAATCACTTCAGAGGCCTGAGAAACAATAAGAATGTCAATATTAATATGAAAATTTGTATTTGTACATACAGATATGTTTTTCTAAACTACGGTTTCATTTTTCTACCTAGTACCTACATTCCTTCTGTATTGGACTACGACATTTTCAGCAGCTTCTCGTAAATTCTCCCCCCCCCTCTCTCTCTCTCTCTCTCTCTATATATATATATATATATATATATATATATATATATATAGAGAGAGAGAGAGAGAGAGAGAGAAAGAGAGAGAGACGTAGCATATAGTACTAGAATGTATTACTTGTAGCATACGCGAAAGTAATTCAATTTATGTTTAGGCTTCAAAAGTTTCATTGAAAAATATTCCATGTGCAGACATTACTTATTTGTTAGTTATAAATTTTACTTGAAATAAGTTTAATTTTTAATCATATAGGTCTAATATGAAAACTGCAACAAAATACACAATTTAATGTAAAATAAGTCAAAAGTAATTAATATGTCATTTTTGGTATGGCAAATAACTGCCCCCCCGAAAATGTATCTGCCCCTCTTTTGCCCCCCTAAGAACTTAAAGCTGGCGTCGTCACTGGAAATAACTGTGTCTTTTCAATTAATTATGCCTCGTTTTTATTTCTGAATAATACAGCATCGAAAAATCGACTATTAATCTATGTCATCTGTTGGTGTCGTAAAAAGAAATTCAATCTTGACTTCATCCGCCTGAGTTTTCACTATGAAGTTTTCTTGCTTTATACAGGACAGGTTCAGATGGAGAGGCGCACGTTGGAAGTCTAACCACTTCATCAAATGAAATCATATTTTAATGAACAATGTTGAAAATGCATTCTATGTGTGTTATGTATTGTCTGTCACATAAGAAAATGTATGTTTTCCGCAGGATAGCATCTTTTGCCCCTTACTATGATAATTAAATCGGTACATATTCCTTGCTACCATCTCGCGATATAATTAAATGGTTTAAAGGTTTTAAAAGCTCAATCCCTAACCAAATCGATAACTGCATGATCTCTCTCTTTCCACTTCACACTTGACATTATACAAATATCGTAAATCTTAATAAAAAAAAAAAACAATGTTCTTTCACAGCGTGAAGCTTAAAGTTATTGCCATATACTTACAGAGTTGAGGACTTGTGTCATCTTATTCCGTAGCTCATTCGATCCATGCAGAATTCCCATTCCCGCGACCAGCGTTCGAATCTGCGTAATACTTTTTTTTTTCATTGATCAGGTAGGACTCCAGTAATAAAAATATGGTTATAGTTTAAGGTATGATTCGATATTCTGCAAGTATTTGATTTGCTGTAAAGCGAACAAGATGGAGTAGAATTTTACAAGCGTAAATTCTTCTACTTTTTATTTCTAAAAAAATATGAATAAGTTTAAAGCTCAAAAATAAATTGAATTTTCTTCAATTGTTCAATTGTAGCCCATAATTAGCTATGGTCAAGGAGATAGATTTCAGTTGTTTTGTGTGTGGTCCGCACAGTGGCTTTCATTATCTTTATTTCTGGAACTAAATATAACTAATTTTATTTTTCGTTTAGATATAAACTACTTACCTTTCGTTCTTAATGAAACAGAGAGCATAGTGCAAAATGTCACTGTGGCATATTTCATTATATAAAGAAATGAAAAATAAGACAATTATACTTGAAAATGTCGAAGATAATATGACAAATATTTTGAACAATTCTAAAATAGAATTAAGCAATGGTTTAAAATAATATAAACTGCAACGAAATGCAGGGAATTTGAAGTTAGCAAAAATATTTGCCATTATAAGCTGAAATACAAGTTTCTTGAATAAATAGGGAAACTCCACCTTGAAACATACACCACGAATTTGTCTCTCGATAAAATCTGAAATATGTTAAGAACCTTAAACCTTGAAGAATGCAACACAAGTTTGGATCCCATACTTATAATATTGTCGTGACAAACTGACTAAACTAGCGATAAATACAGGGAGCAGATCTCTGAACTAGCTCCTGTTTTCCGTTTTTTTTAAATATAAATCAACGTATCTAACGCCGGAATTTTGGCAAATGATATTTTTTTCTTGGCGTATATTTCATGGAGAACATGTAACATCAACATTTCATTAACAAATGTAGCAACTGATCAACTTGAATAATTACAAAAATAGACTACTTTGTTTGCTAGAATCCATTTGTGGTGGGAGTTCCAACACCATTTTTTAAGGTGTTTAAATACCTCGGAAGGTTTTACAGAATGTTTGTTATTATACATATGTTTGTTCTGTTTGATACGAAAAATGTTTATTATGAAGAAAATTGTCTGCAGAGCTCTTTCTAGAATGTCTGTCATTAGTTGTCGTAGTTGATTTGATTTTAGCGTCCCATTCAGCAGCGAGGCTATATTAGACATGGACTTATAGCTGAACGTAGGATCCGAAACACATTAGGTATTGCTGAGAATCGAACTCTGTTTTCAGAAAAAAAGTATCTGGCCACAGTCAGTTCTTACCTGTTGAAGTTAGAACAGACCCTATTATTATACTTCTATTGGGAAGCAGTGATGAAACTGGTAAAGAATTTCTTGACTTGAAAGCAGTCACACTCGTGTCCCGGTATGACCGGAACAGACTTGGAAACGACGAAACGTCGTCATACACACGGGGAATTTGTACGATACTGTTAGCGAAACATGTATGCTTTATGCTGGTCTAGTGGCCAGCGCGTGCGATTTGGGTTCTTGTAGCCTCGTGTTCGATTCCCGTTAAGGGTCAATTATAATTTTACTTGAATTAGAATTTATTTTCATTAACCATCCGTCTCCTTTAGTCTAGAGACTTAAACGTTGAGAAAAGTATGTGGGAAAAATGTTAAAGACTATACAAGCAAAAGTCAGGTGCCAGTGTTTTGTAAGCTATTGACAATAATAGAAAAACAGGAAATAAAATCTCTCGAGAACTAAAACTGAACAATGTCTTAGCACTCATGCTTAATTTGCTACTAGCGTGACACACTAAATTCAATGTAATATAAATATTACACAAAAAAATTCGCTACTTGACTGTTGATAACATGGAAAACGCTAGGTATTGTTAAATGTTAAACATAACACCTCATTTTTATGTCAATAAATATCTTTAATAAATAAATAACAAACAGTAACAATACTATTAATCTATATCTGCATAGTATATAAATGAAAAATACGTTGTCTATCATAACAAAATATGGCTGAACCGTTTGAAATGAATTTTATTAACATAGTTAACGCCTACCTCGGACTAGGTTGTTGTCACGCCATTTTTATTAAATTCCGTAACAGAGAATGCCAAAAATAGAATATCTAGCGTTTGTGAGAAGAAAATTGATATATAAAACCTTATTTAAAATCTTTCAGAATACATACTGTCTTTCCACTCGGTATGGACATTAGTTTATTAATAATATTCTCATTAAATAGTGAATATGATTTCTTCTTTCAACGTACTGAACATCTAATAATAAAAACAAAATATAATAACATTGTTTCTTTCTTCTTCGCTTTATGTTTTCACACACCAGTATTTTATTGATACCATTGTGTGCGTTTTTTAAAAAATGTATTCAGTTCACAGTTTAGAGAGAGATCAAGACAGGCACTTGACTGCGCCTCAGCGTATATTCCTTTGCACTTCTGCCCAGCGATGACTCACTAACTTGCTACTTTCGTTTCAATTACTTGTATATTTAGTTTCAGATGTAAGCTTATTTTTACATTTTATTAATCCAAATACATCTAGAACTCCTTTGCTTTTGTTCTACTTAGGTAGAATCATACCTGCAGTCTTATATTATTATTTTTGAGAAAAAAAACTCACAGAATGAAACCGTATATAAACCTATAAAACTACAAGTAATGCCTGTTTCTTCGGCAAAAAGAAGAAAGTAAATATTAATGTTACATATGATGGATGTTCCTTCGATGAAAATTAAGTAGTCCACTTGACAATGACTCGAATATGGATCAGTTGATTGGCAGGTTAGAACGTTAAACACTACTGTACGGCACATACTTATGTGCTTGTTTTCTTGCTATACACTTTAAACACTCAGTTTGTGATTTTTCTCTCTGTCGTCTAACCATATAACAGTTTCTCTGCTTTTCTGCTTGTCACATTATTCATGTTATTTGTTGCGTAAATTGCATTTGCGAACCTAACGTATTTTGTTATTTTGCCAGGATTCACATCTTTAAAAGTTTTTAAGGTCAATTACATTAAGCGAACTGATTTTCTCAAATCTTCCCTTGATTCAAGAGGCAAGAGACTATCCCGTGGGAAACATGCATTTTCTTATGTGACAGACAATGAATATAAGTAATCTTGCAATACCTTGTAACAATCTATTGTAAGATAAAAAATTTTCTTCCTATTCATTCTTTAAATTTCTTTAAATCCAGAAGAGTTGAGTCAGTAAGCCTACAAAACACATAGCCTACAAAATACTTACAGCTTTAAATTTTGAAACAACTAAAACCATATCATTTTTATTCCGTAAGACTAGATGAAATTCGTTTTCTTCACATCTACTCTTGATTTCCTAGATTTGACACTGATATCGAACGCTTATTATTATATTTAAATGTCACCAAATTCCCATTCCAGCACATATCAAAGGAAAAAAATGAAATGAAATATTTAAGTTTAACGTCCCATGGTTATGCCGGTTAGGCTAAAGTAGACGGTGATAATGAGGAATGAATGGAATGGTGGAATGATGAAAGTGGGAGGAAACGGAATAACCCCGAGAAAACCCACGAGCATGGTGTTTGTCCATCACAAAGTCCACACGGCGCGAACTGGGATCAAATCAGGGACTCCAAGTAGCAGAGGTGAATGCTCTACCACTGAGCCACCGCGCTCCCTTCCATATCAAAAGAGTAAAACATAGACTTCAACGATGTCGGGAGTGTTACGAATGATCTCAGCAACCCCAGAAACTAAGGATTGTACAGCATTATAGGTTTCATTAGTCGTTTCTTCATATCAACCTCTTACACTTTCTCGACCCCTTGCCAAAAATATACTAAAGCTTATTTAGGTTAATGTTCACTCATGTACCGAAAAATCACTAAAATTGATTTTAGTGATTTAGAAGGTGTTAGCCATCCTACTTTCACGTGTCATATACAACAACCTACATACCTTTGCCGAAAATGTGCTATGATATGAAGTAAGTCCAAGTAAGTTAATGCAGCCAAAGTAATCAAAATTAGCGAAGCTAGGAGCAGATCGTGGAAAAATATCGCCACATTTACATTATTTACAGTGGCGTATTTTCGATTTTGTTTATAGAAAATGTCTCCTTGCTTCCCTCGAAACGCGCATTTTCAAGAAACGATGTAACGCAGTCTGTTTATTTGAAAGGAACAATTGTTATACCAAATTCCGTATTTCTAAGTTGAGAGACTCCATTTTTTGCCTAAACTTTGAATATCTTGCTTCCCTTTTGGATACGCACTTTAATGAAAGTAACATAAAAAATACATAAGGTAGACAAGGGTCAAATCAGGTACCAAAAATCATTCAAATCGGTCCATCAGCCTAGTAGGAATTAGATGATGAATATCTTTACATTCCGATCGTTATATTCCCATTTACAACGATCACTAAAAGTTAAAAATTTGAATTCCCTTTACATCTCCTCAATTAAGCAGATAATATTCTTTATTTGACCTACGTTTATGTAGTGTGCTTTACTGCGAGCATTACCATGAATGGCAATTCGCTAGCATCTATGATGGAAGATTAAGCTTTATTGCTTTAACAGTATTTATCATTATAATTCAATTTTAAGTTCTCTTTCGGAACTAGAAAAAGTGGTAAGCTGAATAAAGTAAAAAGCATTAATTTTGAATCACACCTATCTCGGAAATTATGACAATAGTTTGAAATTTTGAACAGAAACTACCTAGTGTTCAATTTATGTATTTTTAATACTAAACTATGATTTCGAGGTCCAAAATATAGGTATTGAAAGGTTTTCTGGTCACGATTTGGTTTTCCTGGATGAAATTCCTTGCAAAAGTACATTAGAAGTACTTTAATTCTTTAGGAATATCTTTTAGAGGTATGTTTCCTTTTTCATATTCCTATACTTCTCTAGCTTGTTGGGCTTAAAGCTGTGTTAAGTGTCCTTTAGAAAGTTTAGAGCTATGGAAGTGTATATGTTTCTAAGTTATGTTTCAGAATATTTTGTTCTACACAACATTCATCTTATGAGTTTTGCAAACGTTGGATATTTTAATTAAGTATTGACGCAATTGTTCTATTTCTTAAAGAAAATACATTGTCCGTATAAATGCTTTCCGTATCAGTATTATAAAATTGTTGAAAGCATCTTCTAACAGCAATAATGGCAACAATACTACCCCTTAACACCAATCAATTCTTTTGGTAGTAAACAATTCTTTCGAACAAATTTCCTGACGAACCTTCCCGACAACGGATGATACGCTTTTATGACCAGTTTTATGGGCCATTTTTCTGTGCAGTTTGTTATGAGGGAAACAGATGCACGAGAAAAAGAGCTTTCCGAAAGCATCTCCTCCTTTTTGAAAGCGATAAAACAGTAGATGAATTCAATACCTTGATATTCTTCCGAATGGTTTCTCTCGACTTAGCTATCAATACACAAACAAGAGTAGTTTTCTAATCCAGCTGTACCAACATTCATAAATTCCATTACTTATAAATTAAAAAAGAATTAGATCATGTTTTAAAGTGAACTTAATACTTTAAAACTTTTTCCTTTTCTATGCATTTCTAGGTTTTGTATGTGTGAATGCTACAAGAGAACCCACTCAATGTTAATGTAAGATTAAGTATAATATTAATTGTGGCATGATGGTGTGTATAATTGTCTTATTCTGGAACTGTGAATTTTCAAAGAATTCTTTCAATTGACTATTAATTAAAGTCAATCTTGAAAACCTATACATAGGAAATACTACAGTATTTTTCAAAACCTGTCTATCATATTTGATTATCTACTTATGGCTTGGAGGTAGAATGCCCATATCTGGTACTAGAAGACCGAATTCGATCCCAGACTGTGCAAGAATATAGTGGGCACCATCGTAACTGAGGGTTTTCCCAAGATTCTCTCATTTCCACCTATTCTCATTCCATCAGTTCATTTCATAAGCATTCACTTCATCCGTTTTCTTTAGTCTACAAAGCACAAACGTGGGACGTAAAACTGAGATTTTATTTCATTTTTATTTCTACAAGAAGATTTAAAATATAACATTATTATTTTAGTGTAAGTTTGAAGATATGAATACAATTTTTTTTGTTTCCAGTCTTCAGCTTACTTCTTTTACTATCTCTTTTAAGTTTAGTAAAATGCAGAGAAAAAATATTAAATACACACAGTGTCATATATCAAATCTCTCATATTATACACATTTTTGTGATGAAACAATATAGTGTGAAGTACTTTTAGATATTATTATATTGATGCAGTTGGTTTAAACAAAAACTATTTTAAGGAATGCTTATAACTAACTCTATGGTCACTGGAACCAGGAGATTCAATGTCGCGTTCACATTAGTTGTCCATTGGCTTCTGTCCTTAGCCAACTGGATCCAGTTTCTATTTTGTATTCCTATTTCTGCGA
Organism: Thermobia domestica; assembly: GCF_964235325.1. NCBI lineage: Eukaryota > Metazoa > Arthropoda > Insecta > Zygentoma > Lepismatidae > Thermobia > Thermobia domestica. The sequence continues at coordinate 206,886,781 of NC_137455.1, forward strand.
GATCCATCTTAATATTGTCCTCCCATCTGCGCCTAGGTCTTCTTAATGGACTATTTCCGATTGAATTTCCAGTCAAAAGGAGTGCTTGTAGCATTAACATAAATGACCAATTTATTTGAAAAGTAGTATGCCTAATTAAAAAAAAAAGCTTCATTGAATACATATTCATCTTTTGATGTCAAATATTGTCTTCTTCGTACTGCTATAGAAGGGAAGATGAAATGAAACCGAGGAATAAGAAGAAGAACACAACTGATAGATGATCTGAGAAACAGAAGAAAATATTGGGAGTTAAAAGAGGAAGCTGCAGATTGAAAAACGTACAAGAAACATTTCCAGGCCTAAATGTAAAATTTTTAAAAAAAAAGCTTTTTAGTCCCAGGACCTGCCGAAAGGCAGAGTACTTAATAATAATAATAATAATAATAATAATAATAATAATAATATATATATATATATATATATATATATATATATATATATATATATATATATATATATATATATATATATATATATATATATAAATCGCGTTTTTCACCTGTGGCATGATGCATTTTTCCTAATGAATCAGCGTAATACCTTCAGTCACTGTATGCTTACCTACCCGGAACCCCAACGTGAAACGATCATATTACTAATATTATTGGTAGAAAATTTTAAGCGCAGTAGAAGACAAATTTTCTTAGGAAGGAAGTCGAAATGCTTTCATAACATTATTCACTTTATATAAGCTTAATCTAGCAGACAATATCTAATGCCTACATTATACAGAAAGTATTACACAAAGAGATCTTCTTTGTCCTTCTGTTCATTTGTGAGGAACCCTCGTGCACTAACGTTGACGAAATCCAATTTCCCATACTTATTATTATGTGCTTTGCTTTACGAAATGTTGAACTTTTGTTTAAGAGTTTAGAGATTGAGCCGAAGAAACTCGAGCCTCAATTGGCCTTCCATTCCTTCAGTCAGTTGTTGTTGCAGCATCTGCATGTCTACCAAAAGGTTTTACCGTATCATTTTACAGAACCAATATAATCAGGAAATACTGATCACGCATTTCAGTAAAGTAGGTTTTGTGGTGAATAAATTCCATGTATGTGGGTTTCCTCGTGGAGGGGGAGTTCCCATTTCGTCACACTGTCTTCCTTTTACCATTTCATTCATTCTCGCCAGTACCGTCTCCTTTAGCCTACACGCCATAAACACAGAAATATATAATTTAATTCAATTTTTTTTATGGATTAAGTACCACACGTGTTCACAATTTCATTATGGATTGCAGCCTAAATTTACAATTTAGTTTTAAATAAATTACTTCACTTGATTATGTAACTTTTGTAGATCATTTTTATTATATGTGCCAGACTTTTTTCTACAAATGTGACAGATGATCTAACTACACCATTATCTAGCGTAGTAATTTCTCAAACAAACGCCCGTTTAATTTGTACCATTATCTAGCGTACAAGTTAGGGATACCTAAAATTGTGATGTATTTGTTTCTGATATTTCCTTGTATTTACTTTAAATTTTAAATGTTGCTGTTTACTGCCTTCAGAGCATCTATTTAACACCTGAAGAAAATGTCAACATTTGACTTTCTTAAGACTGTTTCTCAGTTATGGATTTCGGGAGTTCAATCGCTTGATTAATTTTAAATTTCCAAAGTGGCAAAATGTATTTGTGCTTTTTTTTTGTAAAAAAAGGATATATTCTTTTTAAGTGAAAATATGTTAAAAATAAATTATTTAAAATGGCATACCTTGTTAAAATGTTTTCACTGAAATATATATTACTATATATAAATTTGTACAACCTTAAACAAATCACAGAAAATGAAGTCTATATGGTTTTTGCCCTGGAACCGTATAAAAGAAATTAAATAATATTTGTAACTAAATGCATATAAATGTAGGGTAACATAGAAACAAAAGTAACGTAGTTAAACAACAGCAACATTTATGACATTTTGTGTTCCAACGTAAAACAATAAAATGGCTGAAAGGTATAATAAAAGCAATGTTTTCTTTTGGATGTTCAGGTGAAATTTTTGTTATATATTTTTAGTTCTTTCCCGTTGTAGTTTAATGTACTGTAATAAATGTTCATATTTTTTCCTTCTCAGGAGTGTAGTTTTTTTTCTTGAAATGGGAAGAAACAAAGACAAAAATATAAAAAAGAGAATATTGTTCCCCACTATCAACTACAGACTACGATTTCTTCATAAAGGCAATTTATACCGTGATAATAGTAGGTTTAGGTAACCTCTTAAAGGGTTTTGTGAAACGAAGGTAGGTACTGGTCCTTCTGTGTCAATGGATACAGTGTGCTCTTTGCTAAATGGAGTTGCATAATTGTGTGGTGGAAGAAACGGATGGGAAGAGCTATCGGGGCTATTTGGACGCTACTGATGACCTTGCGGGCTGCCTTAATTACCGTCATTTAAAACTGTCGTCGCTACGATGGAGGCCGTGTTTCAGTGCGGGGTGTTTGTTGGAAAGGACGACAGGGAAGGGAAACAGCTTGAGTTAGCTAAATGCTGGCTGCCAGCGCGTAGGACGTATATACAAGTCACTCAGTCAATCGATGCAGTGACATTAGCGCGCAGCGGAAAGCCACACCAACAGGCTATCATGGTTTAAAAGAAAAGAAAAAAATCTTTAGTTGTCTAACGTAAAGCCTAGATATTACTGGCAATTTGGAACACCTTGTTCTTAATCTGTTGATACATTTTTCTTTCATTTTCTTCTTTCTGTAGCCAACGCTTAACATACTGTACGAGGGCAGTGCAATATTTATTGTTCGCTTATGTGTCTACATGTTTCGCTCATAAGAAACTTATATGAACCAACAAGTAAGTGTTAGGATAGGGGAGAAACTGACAGAGGAAAGTGCAATTGGAAGGGTAATTCGAAAAGGATGCTGTTTCTCGCCAACATTATTTAATATCTATTTAGAACAAATAGTGAAAAAGAGCCTATATGATGAAGACGGCATTTCGGTAGGAAGTAGACTGATTAGATGCATAAAATTTGCAGACGATATGGCACGTGTTGCAGAATCTGAAAAGAAAATCAATAGGACGTTAGAAAACTTGAGGAAGGGCTTTGAAGAATATGAGATGAATATAAATGTTAGAAACACAAAAGCCATGGTAATTGGAACGAAGCGGTCTGTGTCAAATATAAAAGTAGGAGGGGGAGGGAAATAGAACAAGTGAATAGCTTTCGATATCTGGGTACTATTCTTAGTAATAACATGAAGTGCGAACGTGAAATAAAGGCAAAAATAGTAATGCGAAAGAAAAATGAAATGAAATGAAATCTTTGAGTTTTATGTCCCACGATTATTCCGGTTAGGCTAAAGGAGACGGTGATGATGAGTAATGAATGAAATGGTGGAATGAAGAAAGTGGGAGGAAATGGGAGAACCCCGAGGAAACCCACGCACACGGTGTTTGTTCACCACAAAGTTCACTTGGCGGGGGCTGGGATCGAACCCGGGACCCCAAGAATGGAGAAAGAAGCCTTTAGGAAAAGGAAAAGTCTGTTCTGTGGGACTTTGATTAAAGATTTGAGAAAAAGACTCAAAAAACGCTTCGTGTGGAGTGTGGTACTGTATGAGGCGGAAATATGGACATTACATAAAAGTGATGAGAAACGACTGGAAGTCTTCGCATAATGGGTGTGGAGAAGAATGGAAAGAATTAGTTGAGTAGAGCGGAAAACGAATGAGAGGGTGTTAGAAATGTTAGGAGGAGAAAAGAATGCTTTTAGATATTATTGAAAAGAGGAAAAGAAACTGGTTGGGACATTGCCTGAGAAGAAATTGTGTCATAAGGGACGTCCTAGAGAGTATGGTAGCAGGAAAGAGAGAGAGAGGGCGAAGGAGGTTACAATTAATGGGCGATATAAAAACAGAAAGATCATACATGAAGACGAAGAGGCTAGCTGAAGACTGTAGAGCATGGAAATTTCTCAGCTGCGGCAAGTGACCTGCCGTTAAGGGCAGAATACCTATGATGATGGTGATGATATGTCTACATTTGTATGTGGATTTGGAGAACAGACTAAAAGAATTTCATACTAATATTTAGAATCCGGACTTGCTCTACTGTAATTGTTCAGTGACTTTGTAATTCTTTCACAAGCATTGACTAATTCTATTGCATAAGAATACGTGTTTAAAAATGTTAAATAACAAAGGAAATTATTTTTGAAATGAAATTAAATGTAACAATTCTCTACTTCTACGGTCCAACCATTTTTATGCTCAGGAGACCAAAGAATATGGTTGATTACTGGAAGAATGATTGATAATATTCGATCCAGTGAGAATGTAGGAAGAAACGGAATACTTCGAAGAAAGACCACGGATACGACGCTGTTCGCAGCAAACTCACATGGTCTGTGATCGAATCACGGTCTAATCGCACCAGAGGTAAACCCTGTCTTCTTATTGATATATCTGTTCTTGTAATATATTCTGAAAAAGTACTCGTCTCATATATACCAATGCCGTTGGATACACTATACTCTCATGAAATTTCAGACTAAATCTTCAATAACAATAATTTTTTAATTTGCATGTGAAATCATTAGTATTTTTTTTTTTTTTGAGCTATATTAGAGCATCTTCGAGTTTATTGCACGGACGATGGAGGTTTCTTTACAACCCAGAATGATCAGGGAACGAAAATGTGTCCCATTCAAATTCTCTTAGGTTTATTTATTTATTTATTTATTTATTTATTGTTACGGAAGTTGTGATAACTTCGACAACTTATGCTCTACCCAGAATAGTTATATGTAGTAGAAAATATCACATCTGTTGGTTTTCTTGGCGTCCTCTTGTTTCCTGCAACACGTTCATTGTATATATTCTTCAATAATAATTCACTTGCATTTTTGAGCTATCTCCTTTAGCTTACAATATAGCAATATACTTAGTTAATACTATCAATCCTAAGATCAATCAAGGGTTGCGATACTTTATTAATACAAACGGACTAAGTCTGATAGTTCGTTTAGATGTGAGGATATACACTATGTGATCAAAAGTATCCGGACATCTGGCTGAAAATTACTTACAAGTTCGTGGCGCCCTCCATCGGTACTGCTGGAATTCAATATGGTGTTGGCCCACTTTAGCCTTGGATGACGGCTTCCACTCTCGCAGGCATACTTTCAATCAGGTGCTGGAAGGTTTCTTGCGGAATGGCAGCCCATTCTTCACGGAGTGCTGAACTGAGGAGAGGTAGGTCGGTGAGGCCTGGCATAAGTCGGTGTTCCAAAACATCTCAAAGGTGTTCTATAGGATTCAAGTCGGGACTCTGTGCAGGTCAGTCCATTACAGGGATGTTATGGTCGTGTAACTACTCCACCATAGGCTATCATGTTGAAAGATGCAATCGCCATCCCCGAATTGCTCTTCAATAGTGGGAAGCAAGAAGGTGCTTAAACATCAAAGTAGGCCTGCGATTTGAAGTGCCACGCAAAACAACAAGGGGTGCAAGCCCCCTCCAAGAAAAGCACGACCACACCACAACAGCACCACCTCCGAATTTTACTGTTGGCATTACACACGCTGACAGATGACGTCACCGGGCATTCGCCATACCACATCCTGCCATCGCCACATTCTGTACCGTGATTCGTCACTCCATACAACGTTGTTCCATTCTTCAATCGCTCAATGTTCATTCTCCTTACAGCAAGCAAGGCCTCATTTTGCATTTATCTGCGTGATGTGTGGCTTATGAGCAGCCGTTCGACCATGAAATCCAAGTTTTATCACCTTACGCCTAATTGTCATAGTACATGAAGTGGATCTTGATGCAGTTTAGAATTCCTGTGTGATGGTCTGGATAGATATCTGCCTATTATACTTTACACCCTCTTCAACTGCCAGCTGTCTCTGTCAGTCAACAGACGAGGTCGGCCTGTACGTTTTTGTTGTGTACGTGTCCCTTTATGTTTCCGTTTCACTATCACATCAAACACAGTGGACCTAGGGATGTTTAAGAGTGTGGAAATCTCGCGTACAGACTTCTGACACAAGTGACACCCAATCACCTGACCACATTCGAAGTCCGTGGGTTCCGCGGAGCGCACTATTCTGCTTTCTCACAATGCCTAACGACTACTGAGGTCGGTGATAATGAATGCCAGGCAGTAGGTGGCAGCACAATGCACCTAATAAGAAAAACGTATGTTTTTGGGAGTGTCCGGATACTTTTGATCACATAGTGTATATATATACGACGTAAAACACAGTTTAAAATAGAATCAGAACCATACGAGCTGCCGTCTGGAACTGAACCTGGGTCTCCCACGCGCCACATATCCATGATGAAGCAGGAAGAAACAGTAGTTTAACTCAGGTACTACGTATGAATCTCTCAGGTAGGGTAAATTCCGCTAGGGGTGGTGTAGCTTGCTTGTGTAGAAAACTAATTCGGGCTCGTACCTGTAAGGAAATAGCTGAGCTGTTGTTAGTTTTATTGATTTGCAGTACTTCGCTGGCGAATATTGATGTATTGCTAAACTCATTTTACTTTTTTGTCTATAATAACACATGAAAGAATATGAACGGATAAAGAACAAATACGGAACAGGTAGAAATTTCACCCAATGATAATAATAACTTAACAGGTTCGGTAGCATTTCACATTAAGTTTCCGTTGTAGTTTTTCGATTTAAACTCAAGAACTAAAAGCCTACCCAACACAATATTGTTCAAGTTTGTATACTACGTTCAAAGTCTATCACAATGCCCGCGGTGGCTCTGTGGTAGATCTCAACTCTTGTGCATGGGGTAATTGATTCGAACCCAGCTCGTGCCAAGTGAGCTTTGTAGCAGACAAGCGCTATGTGCGTGGGTTCTCGGGGTTCTCCCTTTTCCTCCCACTTTCTTCATTTCTCAATTTCATTCATTCCTTAACATCACAGTCTCCTTAAATCTAGCCGGCATACACGTAGGACGTAAAACTTACAAAGTTCATTTCATTTAATTCCTATCACAGTGCCAAGTTTCACCCAAATTGGATAATATATATCCCGTAACAGCCAAAGAAGGATATACTTTTAAGAAAGTAGACTAGAGTGTATAACTTGAATATATATCATCCCGACATTCATCATGTGGAACTGTATAACGCATGGCAAAAGTCCTCTTTAGATTGATCAGCCTTGACATGCGTCCTGTTTTGATGCAAATTTTAACGCTTCGATTCGATGCAGTAAATATCTTTCTGACCAGTATGCGTATTTGAGTGGTTTCAATATGCACCAAAATATGATTGTTCAAGTGATTTCATCACGATGAGTGGAATGTTAATGATGTTATGCTAAGGTTTATTTAAATCGTTTCAGACATTATTAATAAAATAAAACTGACCAAAACACCAAACACTCACGTTTATATTAATAACACTTGTGTTAATCATTAATAATACTTGTATTAATAATGACACAATTATTACTAATATATGTTTGATGCTTTTGAAAGTTTTGTTTTACTAATAAGTTATAATGAGCTAGTGGAATCGTTCTAAAGCTATAATGAAAACACAATAGTTCATAGATCTTTTAAAACTGGACTAAACTCACATGTAGATGGTTGTTGCATAATTATGTTAGGCTGGGAGCAGTATTAATATAAGACTTACTTCTATTTATAGTTACATAATTTATCTTAAATATTATAATATAGCTATATGTCAAATGTTACATACATATCTTTTTTCATACTATTTTAGTATATATTTGACAAGGGAAGGTCACACAAGTTATCAATCAAAGCTGATTGCAGCATAGCACATCTGATAATGCATCATGGGAAATGAAAACCAGCAAAATATAAGGTGCTATGGACCAGGAGGATAGGACCTACGGGCCTTCAACATTTGAATATCCAAAAAATTATATCATATATATAATAAAATATATACGTTTTAGGTAAATATCTTGTTAACCGTAAAAACAATAAAACCGGAAGGTTCACAACATAATGAAAACAAAATCGAAATATACATATCGGAATCCACAAACAGTGTTGCCATAGATGAAGCAGTGTTGCCAACTCTGCAAAAAGTATCTTCTTTGAAACAGCGCCGTATGAAAATGTACACAGATTTAAAATGCACTATTATCATTAAACATAACAGTGAAGTGTAGTGGTACAGTGTTGCGCACTATTGCACCTACATGTGCTGAAAATGTACAATGGAGAAGTCTGATATTTGGCGCCATAAAGGAATGCATTAGAGAAAAGTGAGCTATCTGCATTACACTTGCAAACCTCGGTGAATAGGCAGACAACTCGCGAAAACCAAATGTTATACGCGAGGAAAAAAACGTATTTTCTAATTTTGTACGCTGCATTTCCAGATTATCTTATCCATGTTTGTTAGAGTACTTTCTTGGTTTATGTCTTTCATGTTTAGTGACTTATTCTTTTACTTTCTCTCCTATATGTCATATGATTATGTACCATATTCACATAGGAGATATAATTATTTCATTACTACCTCGTTTCACTTTTAATCGGCCCGGATAGCAGTTTAGTCTAGCAGGCTAGGCCACCGACTAATTAGGGATCGCAGGTTACAATCCAGCCTCTCACATGGAGGTTTTTGTTGTACTTTTCACCTTGCATTTCATTATCATCTTTCGCCTTTCATAGTGGTTCGGATCCCACTTTATGCTGTAGGTTCAATCCTATATAGCTTCGGTGGTGACAGAGAACGTAAAAATGGCATCACTCAACTTCGTTTTACGAATGCATTAATCTTTTGTGTCACTGGTGGTATTTTGCTATGTTATACTATCGGTGATATTCTGCATTTGAATTGCATTCATAATATGTGACCCAGATTCCTGTATTACCCTTTGTTTCCACATATCAGACTTCTCCATTGTACATTTTCAGCACACGTAGCTACAATAGTGTGCAACACTGTACACTACACTTCACTGATATGTTTAATCATAATAGTGCATTTTAAATCTGTGCAGATTTGTATATGGTGCTACTTCAAACAAAATACTTTTATGCTGAGCTGGCAATACCGTCTCATTTATGGCAACACAGTTTGCTGTTTTTGATACGGCATTTTGTTCTCATTATATTGCGCACTTTTTGTTTGTTTTAACAGTTTTCAAAATATTCACTTAAAACGTATGTATTTCCATGATATAATTTTTTGGATATTCAAATGTTGAATCCCCGGAGGTCCTATGCTTCTGGCCTATAGTCCCTTATACTTTGCTGATTTTCATTTCTCATTATGCTCTATCAGATGTGCTATTTGGCAATCAGATTTAAGCTACAACCTATGGGACCCTCCCTTGTGAGTAAATACTGTTAGTGATTACTTATTTATAAAATAATAGTTTGTACATAATATATGTACATATTGTACATACACACAGAGGGGGTTCAAAAATGTACTCACTATTTGTAATTTAATAATTTCTAATGCGTCTAATGTGTAATTAATTTTGTCGTGTTGCACGGAGTTGGCAATTTATGCTGCGCACACACGGGTGTTTTGGTGGTGCAACCTACCAGTCATATTAGCCAGTGCAGGAGAAAGCAGTAGATAGCAATAATGGTTGAGAATTTCTTATCGATTGTTGAACGCAAGCCTGAACTGAAATGGTACTGGAAGTACGAAAACATTCACGACGTACAACGGCATTGACAAAGAGGTTTTGGAATACCGCCACTAACACGACAGACAATTACCTACATTCGCGATGAATTTAAAATAGTCAAAACAGTTAAAAGTTGCACAAGGAAAGACAACGAAGAGCTACAAGTCCGACGTCTAGTGGTGCGATATTCCAACATTTCACCCGATCACCTCAAAAATCAGTGAACCATGGAGCGCACCAAAGTGAGATGAGTTGGTCAAGTGTAACACGTATTCTGAAGAGGGAAAAAGTGGAAAGAGTGTGTTCCAAGACTGCTACACGCGATTAATGCGGGCGACGCTGATTGACGGATCGATGAAGTACTGTGAACGTGTTTCAGCACATGGTTGGCGAGGGATACGGACAAAACCTCGCCGCCCAAAACCTCGCCACCCAAAACATCGCGTGGGCAAAACCTCGCCGCCAAAACCTCGTGGTCCAAAATATATATCTCCCACTCCCCCTCCCTTTTGTTGTGCCGACAAAGTGAAATTCTAAAAGACATCCTACGCTCGAACCTCATCTATGTTGAAAATTTGATTGAGATCGATAGGATGGCTCGAGAGGTATAATGTAATAAACATAGTCATTTAATTTATATATATATATATATATATATATATATATATATATATATATATATATATATATATATAGATAGATAGATAGATAGATAGATAGATAGATAGAAAGATTTCCAAAGCATGCATTAGAATTTTTCTTGTCATTATTTTAATGTAATTATGTGTTATTACTATATATATATATATATAGAAATATATAGAATATTCTACATTGAAGAAACCGTCGTGAAGAAGTTTTATCCTGACGACATTTCTTCCCAGGCGACACTACGTCTCGCTTAATTTAGACCAGGGGAGATTCTGTGTCACGAGATCATTAGAACGAGGTTTTGGTCAGGCGAGATTTTGGGTATGGCGATATTTTGGGGCGCGAGGTTTTGGCCAGGCGAGGTTTTGGTCAGGCGAGGTTTTGGTCAGGCGAGGTTTTGGTCCGCGAGGTTCTGGCCGCGAGGTTTTGTACCCAAACCGGTTGGCGAGTATGCGAAATTTGCAGGAAAGTGTGTATGAATTGAAGAGGCGCAATTTAAATTTAAATGTACTGTGAACTACCACGATTATGTTTCCCGGGCTACTGAAAATGCTCACACTCATACAGACAGGGCAGTGAACTATCGGGGGTTACTGGATGATGTAGTCTATCAGTGTGTGATGTGATTGGTCCCTTCTTCTTCGAGAATACCGTAACTGATGAGGCACACCTTGATATTCTTCAGACAAGATCTTGCCTGCAATCCAAAACCTGTATGGCGATGACTTTTTAACATGCAACAAGACAAGCTCCCCTTACTATCATCGAGATTTCAGGTCGTACCTCTTTAAAACTCAAACTGTGTATTGGTCGAATGGATTGAGTTGAGTACCCACCTCAATCTCCTGATTTGACACCTCTGGAATCCTAACTCTGGTGGACCATCAAAAATGACCCTTATCAACAAAAACCAACAACAATCGACGAACAATTAAACAATTGTAGAACATATGCTGCTTTTACGCAGATACACTAAAAGCCATAGTTCTGTGTGCAGTTCAGCATTGTATAAAAGCTACGAGTGGCCATTTCGAACACACCATAAACCTCTCACGGTGTCAAAAATTATCATTTCAACTCAAATTTGCGATGAGATATAGACAAGCAAATGGTAAGTACCATTTTGGACTCAAATGTATTACTTTAATAAATATTGTATTTTTTAACGATGTTTCTAAGCAATTTGCAAATTTGACTTACGTAAACTTAAAGTTAATTTGAGGTTTACGGAAAAATCGGAAATTTACCACAAATAATTTCGGTATATTGAACTTTTAGAATACGCATCATTCCAACGATGATTACATTAGCCTAGAACTAAATAGGGAATTTGAATCATTGTAGAGCATTTAATATTCTCTCAGGGAAATAAATCCCCGTGCAAAAAGGCGTGCGCACTAACCACTAGAACAGCACAGGTAATTATTTCAATCCATTTTTTTCCTATATTAAGACAAAATGCGTTTAGTACCGTAGTCAACCAAACCCTGAAAAACATAGAGGTCAAATATCGTAAAAAAAAAATGGGGACAAAAAAATAAAATAAACGTACATACACATATTATAATGAAAGTACCACAACACATAGTGGAAATCACAAGTGAATAGATAGATGTTTAATTAGCACACTCTCTATCATTATTTTTACGACTTTCCTCTGTGATCCAAAAATAAAAGTTTAACTTGATATTTACATCATGTAAGGGTTATATATGAAAGCGGATCGAGTTTGCGTTTAAAATTAAATAAAAAATAAGCCTTTTCTCAAAATAAAAAGTAAAAATGACTTTGTACATGGCATGAAACGCTTTTTATATAAACTCTGAGAAAACATAGGGTTCTGTAGTACATTTTTATAAAACGAGAGAAATTCTACCTCATCTGTATCTGTACTACATGAAGTACGACACAGAATAACCCTGGAGCGGAAACAAAAATATATATGCAGTATATTCATAATCGGAACTTTTACATCGAATGTTATAAAGAAATCAATAAACAGCCCATACAATGAAGAATCTTTGTAGTGAACTCTTAATGATTGATGTATCGCCAGTATTTCCGGTTTATTGCCGTTCTATCTGGGTTTCTACTTCTATCCTTTGAATTCCAGTAACTCCCAAACTCATATCTAATCAACAGACAATTAAGTACTTCCATCGAGAATTAACATAGATAAACAATCCATTTATACATTTAATATATTTCTGCCCTTCAAAATGTATATATAGAGATTAATGCATGTAGAATTACAATTCTTAGAGAAGTGAAAATGTTAAAAATGTACGTTTACCAACGTAGTATACGTATTTTAAATTTGCATAATGTAGACACTATTGATCGCTCAATAGCATGGCTCTTCCTGTTAGAAAATAACGTTGTCTAATCATAGTTGCTATCGACTGTCGCTAGATCATTCATAGAGCTTTTATGCCGTCACGAGTGTCATTACCTCAGTCTGAGAGAAAATGGTGACACAGCAACAGATGTTCTGAATCGACGAGTTTGCTAAGTGTACCCCTATAATTGCGAGGGCCACTATTTATATTTTGTGCCTAACAATGAAAAAAAAAGTAATTATTCATTGAAAATTGATTTATTGTTTTTCGAAATATTCTCCTTTGTGATCAATACACTTTTGCATTCGTTCGACTCTTGCCAAAGCATTTTCTCCAATCTTCTTGAGACACCTCCATAATATGTTTTTTGAACGCATCAAGGTTTCTTCTGCCGGTGAAAATCGTTGTCCACGCAATTTATTCTTAACATTCGGGAGCAAGAAAGTCATTGGGTGCCAATCCAGGACTGTATGGCGGAGGACCCATAAATTCGGGTTTTTGAGTATTCCGAAGACCCCGACTTTGTCCGAAGACCCGGCAAACAAGTTGTGTACCATTCAGAGTTGACCGTTCTACGTTCTTCTAAAGGCACAGTTGCCACATGACTAGTTTTCCCGAAGAAACAGGCGACCATTTGTTTCGATTAGCTTCAAGCACGAACAACTTTTGCTGGATTTGGTTCATCTTGAAACACCCCACTCGATTGCTGTTTACGTTCCGGCTCATATACGTATATTCATGCTTCATCACCTGTTACAATCTTATATATCTTTTGAAGCACTGCCATTGTATTTATTGAGCATTTGTGTACACCAATTGACGCGAGTTTCTTCTTGAGTTTTTGTCAAATTATGTGGGATCCAACGAGAACAAACATTTCTCACAGCTAAATGATCATGTAATATTTTATATATGTTGGTGGGATTAATTCCTAGGTTTCCTCAATATCACAGTATGTAACATGATGATCTTGCAGTATTAGGTTTTGCACAGCATCAATGTTTTCTTGAATAACAACTGATTTTGGATGAGCATTGTGAATTTCGTCAGTGAGCGAATGGCGGCCAAGAGTAAAATCGTCATACCAGTGTTTCATAGTGGCAAAGGAAGAGGCTTTATCGCAAAATGTGGAAGTAAGTTGATCAACGCACTCTTCTCTTGATAATCCACATCGAAAATCGTAATAAATCATCGCACGAAACTTTTCACGAGTTAATTCTATTTTTCTGTTTTCACACAAACTTCAAGTCAACGTAAACACCACAAATAAAGGTACTGACAAAACATTTGAAGTACGTTATGGTCAAAATGTCAAACGTTTCTATGAAAACAAAAAATAGCGCCAAATTAGAATCAGTGTTCCCAAGGCTCAAAATATAAGTAGTCTTCCTCGTACAGTGCAAGGACGATCCCATGTGAATTACCAAGTCGATCCCCATAATGAATTGAACATTCGCAGATGATACAAACATGTGTTAGTTACGGTTTATTTATGTAAACAAAATAATCCTGGAATTCTGCAGTTGTCTGAAGAAAGTGTCAAGAGAATCGAAACCGTTTTCCATAAAACTACAGCCCTTCAAAATTAACTCATCGTACAAGTTGGAAGTTTCAACTCCTTCAGACAAGAATTTGGCAATTCTTTCTGACGCCAGTTCAGTATGAAATCGTGAAACTTAAAATTAGTACATGCTCTGAAAGTTAATAACATGAAGGGGGCAATTTTCTTGAAAAGAGCCAGATTCTTCATGAAGTGAGCAACAGTTTCACAGTACGAATTGAGTTAAGAGAAGAAGGAGCTTCCCGCTTTGGTAGTCAGGTAAATGAACATAATGTGCGAATTTGCGGCGTACAAAACTCAGATCCTAACGTTGAATAGAAACCAGATTCTCCTCAAATATTTTAGTTTTGTGTAAAATCCCATTTATGTTTGTACGTTCTTTACTTATGTGCAGATAAAACTATTAATGGTGAAAACGACCTTAATATGTTACAAAAGTGACTATTTCTGAGGCTGAATGATGATCTTGAAACTTTTATTTTTCAGTAATACGGAAAATCAGCTTACTGTCCTTGTCAAGTACGACAATTACTTAATGAAAATTTAACGGGTGATTGAATTTGTTGCCATTAGAAATAAGAATTTCAAGCCTTCTAAGTATCTACTAGATACTGGATGTCTTTCTCTGACTTTAGTTTGTAGAAGTATGTAGGTTGCGCACCGCTAAAATATTATCAAGGAATTAAAACAGCTGAAAAATCATATCACTACTGCTGGAGCCTCTATGAAGATGAACTTGAGTTTGAGAAGAATCTGGGTACAGCTCGTGACGTTGTTCGTGCCAATAGTGAAGGACGCATTGAACATTTGAAGGTATACAGAGTTTATCATTTATCATGAAACGTAGTTGTAATTTTTAATTTTTAAACTTATATATATGTATATAACATTAAATTTTGCAGAATGCAAATATAGACAAAGGAACATTTTCTCATATATCCTACAATCCATCAGATTAAGTGTTGCTAATCCAACATAAAGTTGTATTTTATTAAATGATACTACATCAGATTATATATTTCAAATGTACTTATAAAGTAAAAATGTACACTCATGTCCAGAATTATTGTCGCACGTCTATAATATGTTGTAGGAATATAATTTGATAACGAATTCACCTGGTATTTCTTTTAATGTCAGTATGTGTATAATCGGCAAAGACATGTATCTGGCAAATTTCGTAACAAAAGTGTTGTAAATAAGAACAATAAAACGAAAATAAAAATGTCTTGTCCATTTAGCAACATTTTGTTTTACTCATTCTAATTTTCGTATTTATTATTCTTTTCCTATGATGTTTACCACAAATATACATTTCTCGATTATACACATGGTATCAGTATTAAAAGTAACTTGCAAATTCATTATCAAATTATATTCTTACAAGAAGACAGTTATAAATATTCGAAAATAATTTTGAACATGAGTGTACATTCAGAGTTATTATTCAGCGTTACAATCTAAAAATGCAACAATATCACAAACGTCCTAATTTTGAAGACCCCTGCCTCAGGAATAACACAACTACGACGGACAATGCAAAGCATATTCAAAGTACCATAATGTCGAATACTATGACCATGATATTACCTATTGCGATCGAATAAGAAGTATTTAGCGCTTTTCGAAATCTTTTATGGTGAAAAGTGCTTCATAAAGTATCATTTCGAATTACTTTGTTTTTTTTGTAGAAGATGTAAAGCTCATACTAACGTTTGCAGCAATATATCTCAAAACGTTCTGGAGATATGAAAAAACACGGTGAGTGATTTCAATAGTAGTTAGAATGGTATATTGGTGGGGAAAGGTATTCGTTGATTTATATTATTTAAACAAGTTGATAGCATTTCTAACTGTAGCAAGTTCTCGTAGTTACATAATTTTAGCAGTGGTTGTCGTATCTCCGAAACGGTTGAAAATGTCAAATTACTATAAATGGTATTATGATACTTACGTCTATTGAAAGCCACTTACATCGTTAGATGTGATATATATATTTTACGCTAGTACTGTAGCGTCTTTAGTTTGTAACAGTGGATGATAGGCGTATCATTATAAGTTTTCTTTTAATATGTAGATTTGAAGTATATGCTAACTTGATGTAATTTAATTTTATAGTAGGTTGGCTGTTGATATTATATTGCAAAGTACTTCAGACAATAACCTTCTGATGATACTTGGTTGTTCAGTAAGGGACAAAAGTTATTTCTGTTTGCTGAAATTAGTATCGTAAATAACTTCAGAACAGAAGGAAAATTTGAGTACACTTTCCAATAAATTAAAAATACTATCGTTATTTCCAAAATAAAGTTTTTCAAACGGAAAGAACTTTAGTGGCTGACAGTACAAAATGTCAGGACTAGTTTTACCACATAGTTTAAAAGTTACGAGGGTGTTTCGAGATTAAGAGTCCACCCTGTATGTAGATAAACGTTAGACATACGGAGAAAATGTAGAAAATATTTGGGTTGTACTACTTCTATTTTGTACAAGTAAATCTTTTTAAGATGTGAATCTTCATTCTCAAACTGTTTTTTTAGAGAAATAATTCGAACATGAGCTTCTATCACGCCGCTTGCATCATCCAAGGCGAATTCGTGCGAGTAAATGATATAAGTGATTGCAGAAGCAAATAATCCTTTTACACCAAATGTCAGGCTTCAACGGTTCCAGAAAACATGAAATAATTAAACATTCATCTTTCTTATCTCTTTTAACTAAAATATTTGAAATTTTGATTTAAAAAATAAATAAATACAGTTAAAAATATTTACGTACATGATAGTCTGTTATGATACGTAGATACCTAATTTCTATCCCCAAAATAATCACTGCGTGATGATATACAGTGTCCTGCATTGAACGTTGCTCATTTTCATACTAGGATAACATATATATTGCACACAACAATAAACGTATTATCGTAATTTAAAAATGGGTTATCTTAAATTGCTGTGTATAGCGTCATGGATTCCCGAAAAGGCATCATATCTTAAATTCAACATTCTGAGTATGTCCCCCATGACAATCAATTCATTACTGCATCTCGCTGGGAAGCTTATCATGATGCGAAGGATAGTGTCCTGCGTAAAATTTATAATGTCTTCACAAATTAGGTTTTCAGGGATTTGTGTGAAAATATGAGAACTCAAACACTACATAAGAAACACACCTTCTTCATTAACATTCAATGAATTGAAGAGAACAAGCATATAAATGCAATTTTCAAGCCTGTACGTATGTTGACGTTTCCAAATGACCGAACTCTATTTCAACAAGTATGGACATAATCTTATCGTGTATGGATATAATCTCACGCCACTGACACATCTACTGACCGATGGCAATTTTTAATGGTGTGGACTAACGTTATCAATGATCAACAAATATTCAGCGAAACTCTCGCAGCACAGACAAGAACAACTGATTACCACGAATTGTCCCATACAAGATATAAGCTATTGCACTGACTAAAGTTCCATTTGCACTAAATCGCAGGCTAAATGAAACCCAACCACTATCATCAGTACATCCTCCAAAACCCAGAAGGTATTGTCAGATAAAAATGGTAATGTTAAATGCCTTCCTCCTAACACCATCTTTAATTAAAGAGAGTGAAAAGTATCAAATTATGCCATGCACCAAACTTCCTTCATGTATATCCATCAGATCAACAATAAATCTCCTTCCCGCGCACCCGTCGTGCTGGTTTTACGCAAATGAACGGAAAACGAATACGGTATCCATAAACTCACTACATAGCACACCACCCTATTCTGTGTTTCGTGCATTACTTTAAATTCTGTGTGTACGCTATATATATATATATATATATATATATATATATATATATATATATATATATATATATATATATATATATGTGTGTGTGTGTGTGTGTGTGTGTGTGTGAGAGAGAGAGAGAGAGAGAGAGAGAGAGAGAGAGAGAGAGCAAATTGGTACTCGACAATTTCAAAAGAGAGCGAGAGATTGAGCTGGAAACCTTAAAATATTATAGAAAAAGTGAATACCTAAAACTACCTACGGCAAAATAGTTTAATATGAACGCACAGAGAAGAAATTAATGCACTTATAATTAAGCAAAGGAGATATAATATATCAATTACAGTCATATATCAATTACAATCATATATCAATTAACAAACATTCAGCTATGAGAAAATATATCAAGGATATTACAGGAGTGACTTTTTCATTATCTTGAGAAAAAATACAGTGAGCCAGATACACTGCGATAAGAAACTACGATAACTTGAAGAAAGCAATCCTTCGAGAACGAAAATATATTTCCATGGTATGTTGGAACAAAGAAACTTTGAGGACAAAATGGAATAGAAATACTCAAATAATGTAGTTTTGGAGAAAAATTCGTAAAACTCTAACACAGTAGTGGGTTATCAAATGTACTTTCAAGACAGGTTGATTTGAATATAGTGTGAATATAGTAGCTAAGCAATATGCCCAATTAAGGATAAGACTTATGGCCAGCACAACATTATTTATAAAATAAATAAATAAATAAATAGGACTTCTAAATATAAAATATCTAATACAAGTTCGATGAAATAACAAAATAACATTATATATACACACAGCAATTTATCCTTACGATGGTAGAGTTTATTGCGTAATATCTTCTTTATATGATTGTAATTATCAGTTGCAGACCATGACGCAACGTCTAACCTTGCTTGAGCGGTCTAAGCTGGCATACCGAACGAAGCATTGGAGTCCGTTACGCAAATACACAGATTAGACGGTGTGTGAAAGGATCTTGCACCTCAGTGGGGATTGTTATACCAAGCTAATACACACATGTTCTGTAGCAGATATTAGAAGACGCGGTCGTCGTTCAACATACAGGATGAAGAAAAATGTGCAAATAATTCAGGAAATGTTCACTCAAATTAATCAGAAATTACAAAAAGAGGTAACCCGCAAAGATGGTTTAACAGGATACAGTCCAAACTGTTCTGAAGGAAGAGTTGAATTTTCGTCTGTAGAAACCACATTAATGCCTGGGAAACTGTGATAACCAGTTGGAGCATCGATAGATAGTGCTTGCTTGGTACAAAGACTGGTCCGAATAGAGCACATGAAAATAAGAGAAAACATTCATATAGACCTATGGCGAAAAGTGCATAGTTTCAGAGCTAAGCCTGTACAAAATCGCGTAAAAGCCAAATTTTAAGAGGCTCTATTTCGAATTCAAGAGACTATGGATGGTAGTCCTTATGAGCGTAAAGGAAGTAACGCATACGCAATCCAAAAATGCATATCTCGTTAATGTTCAATCGGTATACAAAGTATTCCCTGCAGGGTGAAAATCCCAGACATGCCATCAACCGAATTTTAAGATGTGCTCTGACATTATGATTGATACAAAGTAGGCAAACAATAAGTCTTGATAACACTGAACACGGAATTATTTTGCGCAATGTCGGAAGTGTTAAGGATCGTCACCAGCACGGTCTCTCGTACTCCAGAAAACGCATGATGTGATGTTTTCTTTCACGCTTGTAAGTGAAGAAAACGTGAAATATACCGAAACGAAATACATATCATCACACGTTACTCCGAACACAAAGAAACATGGAGGTGACCGTTCCTAACATATCCGACTTCCCTCCGAAGCATTGGATATCCAATGATGTCAAGATTTACCTCCTGTCTACTTTGGTCCCTTCTTGAAATCAAGGTGTATCTTAAAACTCTATTGAAAACATATCTGAGAATTACACCCTGTAGGGTGGAATACCCTGACGACCTATTGACAATTGATGAAATATGCAATTTTGGATTATGTATGCGTGGCTTCCTTTACGCTGATAAAAACCACCATCCACAGTTTCTGGAATTCGAAACAGGGCCTATTGAAATTGAGCTTTTTCGCAATTTTGGACAGCCCTAGCTATGAAACTATGCACTTTTCGCCATAGCTCCATATGAACTTTTTGTCTTTTTTTGATGTTAGGAATCACCTCTTACAGTTTGTCGGTATAGTTCATTAACACACTGTATATATATAATCACAATTTTCGCCTGTGGCATGATGCATAAACGCAAGAAATTATTCTCTAGAGCCTTTGCTGTATTCCAAGATTTGACTTATATTATTAATTGACCGTAAACTTTCTCCTAGGTATGAATATTTTGCACATTCTACTAGAATGAAGTAAGTACTCAGTGGGACTTTGTATTTTTTGTTTTTTGTTATTTTAGAATAAGCAGATAAAAGCAATTGACTAATGCATATAAATATTGAATTGCAGCTGATTCTAAATGACAATAAGCTTTTATTTAAACTTCAAACTATGTATAAGTATGTAAAGTCTTATATAGTGGCTATGTTTCTGTGTCTCTCGACATGTATCAAAGGAAAAGCGGTAAGACAGCAAGAATTTGTGTTTTGATGAATAGATTTGTCGAGAACATGTTCTATGTCATCTGAATATTCTATTCAAACTGAAAGTAATAGAAATTAACCATGAGCTATTCTACGTCACCATAGGAGTAAAACTGTAAATACCGTATATAACAGGAAATATATTTTTGGAATCCACTGATTATCCCAATGCTATGTTCCATCTCCAGATTTAGCTCTTTACTAAAATCAATAGAAACTGACTATCACTTCTGGTACCGGTATTTATCTCTATATATTCAAAATTTTATGAAATAACGAGAAACGTGTTTCTGAGAAGGTCTCCCGTTTCAGGTATTAATAATCCAAATCGAACAGAATTCAAATAAATATATTTCTAAAAAATAAAAAAAATCATTGTCTTTGTATATTCTGTACGTATGTCCCTCTTTCTGACTGAAAGCTTGACATCTACAATGATACAAGCAGAATCCTGGATTTTTTAAAAATCTTGATTCATTATTTTCCTTCAAGCTTGGAAATTGATGTGCCTAATCTAAATTTCACATGCAAAAAAGGAACCTTGGAATTAACACTGTTTCATTGGTTTTAATTTTTTGTATCATTAATGTAATTATCCATTTACCTGGTTTCTCCCGTCTTTACAGCACAAACAAACAAACAAACAAACAAACACACAGACACACACACACACACACACACATATATATATATATATATATATATATATATATATATATATATATATATATATATATATTGTGTGTCTCTGTGTGTCTGTGTGTGCACATATACACTTCCCAGAACTCGTCAGCAACTCTGTGGTCACTCCATGTGGTACAACTAGTACGAGTATAGTTTGTGTTTGAAGTGAGGAAAGTAATTTTCTTGTCTTCAACAGATGTTAACAAAACTTCTCAACTTTGATACAGAACCCTCTTCTTGAACTTGCTGTTGACTTGGTTGTGCTGCTGAACGAGATGATTGTACTAGCAAATACTGTTAGTGTTTTCCAGCAACAAAAATCCACCCCTTCTTGATGTACTTCTGTTTGAAGTCAAAATTTCGAAAGCTGCTTCTTGCTGTTTCCTTGAATGTGACATCTCACAGAGGAAGGGAGGGATCTTGACATTGCAAACACGTGTCATCACGTCACAAGCCATTTAGTCTCTTCCCAGTTGCTGTGTATGTTGAGTCTTCCAACTTGTAGAGAGCTGGAATGAAGCCAACACTAGTTGCAAAGTTGTTATTGTTGCTAAAGTTAGTGGGAGGAACAATTCTGCAATAACATTTATCAACTCACACACACAAACTGATAAACAATCAACGAAGTACACAAAACCTTGTACGATATATAGCTTTCCTTGATTAACGTAATGTTTTGGATACATTTCCTTGTGTACTAGTATTCAAAAATACATAAACAGCTAACTCGACTATCGAATGAATTTTTGTGTATTTTGAGAACTCACTTTATCAGTGACGACACTAGGAGGGGTAACAAGCCGAGCCCCCTCGTTGACTCTTCTTTCCCTCACACGTCGTCATATCTATTATTAATTATATTCGAAGACTACAATAGAACAGTTTTTCTGTGGGATTGACAGCCTTGGGTGAAAACTCAAGTAGTGGTTCGGATAATACTTTAAGCTGTAGGTATATAATATAGTATTCATACTCAAAAAGGACCTTCAACATCAACAAATAATAAACGTTCACACAGTTTGCCCCCAAAATTTAAAAGAAAGGTAGTCCGATACAGGAGAGTTGCTAATTTAATACCTGACTGATGCTGAAAATTTCACGTAGGCGACTTAGCACCAATTTTTGCTTCTTTTTTTATTTTTCTAATACATTTATACGGCGATTACAAAGGAGTCGCTATAGCTGAAAACGGTCCTGGAACGTCTGTTCTTGACCACTGGAGTTCATTAGTGGTGATATTTCAGAATATATTTGGTGATGTCAAACCCTTTCCGTTTTAAGCTGAATTTCAGTGTATAAAAAATCACACGAAGATATATCCTGTAGATGGAATGATGTACAATGAGGATGTTGTTTTTCAAGAAGTCAGATACCATTCCCGAAGTAGGACAAGTTTTACTGTCATGGCGCAATAACCACTGTCCAAACGTTCACTTGTACAGAGGTTAGGAAATGGATAAATTGATCGCTTAACAATTGTAGCCCACATATATAGACCTCCTTACTAATTATTTAATCACGTGGAACACAAGTACTTTCAACCAATATCTTTTTCTTTCGTTTGCCTTTTCGGATATCAGAGATCTAGGTGAATTCTTTGTAGCGAATTCTACTTCTATTCAGTTAGGTTCTGGAATGTACTGTTCTGCCGTGTGCAACTCACTTTCTCTACGAAGTTTTTGTCTGCGTGTTAACTAAGGCGTCAAGGAAATATTTTCAACTATTCAAAATGCTATCTTCATTGGTGATAATTTTTCTCTCATCTTTCTTTAATATATAAGCACGAGGTTGATGGCCTTAGACGAATTCTGAATGGTTTTGTTTTTACTATTATCTTCTAGTTCATTAATTTTAGCTTTCGAAAATTTGCGTTTCTTTGTTCTGTAAATTTCGAAGTTTCCAGCCTGATTGCAACGAAATTTTGTGTAGTTTCGATGGCTAACTACTATGCTGTAGAATATGACTTTTTACAGCTTAGTAACGAAAGAAAACACATAAATCCATTACTATTCACATTTCCTTCCTTTTGCTAGTTATTCGTATAGAGAAGCTGATGTGCCTTATTTCTTAATGTTCTTCAGAGACAATAGAATAACGATGGTTATTTCAAATATACATTTCTAAAGACGATGAGGAAAGAAACATGTAAATCCATTTTTATTCTCAAACTATTTTATGTATTGATTTCATTGGGATTTGTTGTTTTGTATGAAGGAGTTGTTATAAATCACCAATTAGGCATGAAGAAGATCGTGTTAGCAGCATTCATTAGGCACTATTGAAATTCTGTGGACCCACCCGCACAATTCTTTATTGCAATGACATATACAACATCTCCATTCGCCCTGATCAATAACAATAATCTCAATCCAGGCAAAATTACTTTGTCGAATAAGTAATCATTTATCTCATAAATATCTACGTCGAATACTTCAATAGTATACTTCATCTCGTATCTATACCGTCAACTATTCACAATGGGCTTGTTTGAAATATTGATTTTGGTGTGGTTGGAACGTGGGAGCTTACGTACTAAGTATCATATTACAGATGATACTTCATAGTGATAATAAACTACGAATTCCTTTGGTAAACATTGCCATTTTAGACAAATAATGCTTGTGTACATTAAATATTCTTGAAAACTACTTCAAAGACCTAAAGAAGAAAAACTAATAATTTCTGCCGTTGAAGTCTAATATTCAACATTTACAGAATGATGGTTAAATTCCGAAACCTTTTAGCTACATGCTATAAAGTTTTTACATATTATATTTAAAATCTGTTAAAAACAGAAGCGCTAAGTTATATTTTAACAAGTTGCTAAGCTTTATGTTTCTGTGTATCGAATATCTTGTTCTACATATTACACGTGAAGATGAAAAAGGAATATATATTGGATTTCAACGAAATGAATAAATAAGACAAGTGTTATGTTGCAAATAGCATTAAAACAGCTTTATATTGAAAAAGAAAACTACACTTTCAGATGTAGCAGATGTAACATGCACATATTAGGTCCTATGCGCTTTTGTTGCAAATTTTTGATTCTTCGAAATATCCCCCTTTTGCTTGGATCACAGCAGCACATACTCAGTAGAGTTATCGGCATCTGTATTCCACTTTCAATTACTGTGTTGCTTTTTCAATTAGTTTCTGTACTTACACTCTAGGTACTCTAAGTACATACACTTTAATTATTCTAGCTACTCTAAGTACATACACTGTAATTACTCTTAGTACATACACTCTAGGTATCCTCGTTGAAGTAACGAACATTTTAATTACTCTAAGTGCGTACACTCTAATTACTTGAGTACACTCGTTGAAGCACTGAATATTTTAATTTAAGTTCAAGGACCCATTTGTAATTGAACGTTATTGTTACTGATTTTCTACCGGTACTTTAGGAAGAATTAATAACACATGCTTATGATGACGTTTTACTGGACTGTACTCTCATTACTCCATTGTTGCCTTTTTTGCGCATGTAACATTGAAAGTACTTGGTTTTTGTACTAAGTCTCGTTATTATGTCACCTTTTGTATATATGCAACTTTGAAGGTATACGCTTTCATTACTTGTATGTATCCTAGCATTCCGCGTATGCAATTTCATTGTCGGACTGTAATTTAAGTTCATAAGTATCCGTAATTTACCTTTTATTTGAATTAAACTAATGCTAATTACTAACCTTTTTCCATTAATATTAATATACGGCTAAAGGACACTTACCCTTTATACTCACCCCTCCAGGACAGCAGGAAGTATTTTTTCTTCTTTGAAGACCATTAATTTTCAAGGTTAAACTCATCGGTTTATTGTGTATTCCATTTATACGTGTGCAGTTTTTATATAAAGGGTGCCGTCTTCTACGTGTTTAGGCTAGTGCCACAAATAAGTAATCGTTCGCGGGAACTTGTGGAAAACACCCCCGATAACTAAATGGCCAATCAAAACCCTCATTTATAGCATTTGACAACCGCTCGTCAAGTCCACGTTTAGTACTTAGTTGCCACAGTTCCAAACGCTGTCCTTTCAGTCAGTGATTAGAAGATTGTTGTTCAATATATATAGTTTTCTTATACATATATATTATATAGCAAAATGTAAAAGCCTGATATCTGTTTCACATTAGCGATTGTATTTGGAGAGAGATAAGAGACACGAGACAGTGAGTGCTGCGACATTGCAACCCAGCAAATGCGGTCAAAAGAGGGATAGGGGGAGAAAGAGATACTGTTGTGAAAAAAGGAAATGAAATCTACCTTTACGTCCAACGACTATTCCGGCTAGGCTAAAAGAGACGGTGATGATGAGAAATGAATGAAATGTAGAAATGGTTATATGTAGAAAGTGGGAGGAAACGGGAGAACTCCGAGGACACCCACGTACACAGTGTTTTTCCGCCACAAACTTAAGTGGCACGAGCTGGGACCGAACCAGGGACCCCATGCACCAAAGGTGAATGCTATACCATTGAGCCACCGCGTCCCTTGTACTTTCAGGTGTAGTCTGCATGCCACTTTATACTGTGTTTGTGAAGAATCAATAACATCAACAATACTGGAAAAGAAAGAGGAAAAGAGTCAGCGAGTTTATATTTATATGTACTGCCTCACCATTCATCTGATGAAATCAAGAAATTAGAGGAAACAACTAAGCCTGCATATATTAATCTACATTCGAATGCAAAATTTCTGATTATAGGACAATAACACTAATCAGTTCTCTGAGTCTGTGCAGGCTTTCGTTACTCAACTCTGCTATTTGACCGTATGGAAGGATGGAAACAAGTTTTATTATACGGATATAAACAAATATTTTTGATATCAAATGAATGGAACATTAGTATTCAAATATGTTATTCCCTACAAGTTTCTTTTCTAACGATCTCCGGTTTTCTCTCTATTAGCATTTGTGTTGTGTATGTGCTTAAAACATTGTTATTTGTTAAAATCAAAATTCCAGGAAGGAATGACTAAAATGCAACAAATACATAAATAATAAAAATTTAGAAAGATCTTAGTACGAGATATCACGTACTAATGACTAAAATCCCTGTGGGCTATTGTATGCATATGGCTAGCAGCATATTCGGCTCACTGTATGAAGTAGTGTCGCAACAGGAAAGTTTATGTTGCACTTAGATAATTAAGCATCGAACGGGAACACAAAGCATTTTTGTAACCTAAAGCTACAAGATTATTTTAGTAAATCCAGTGACACATTTATATTAATAAGAATATACATTAAAGCAATGTGTTTATCTAGGAATTGTACTAGGAAAACGATGATGTCTCATAATCTTAGTATATAAGTAACGAAGTCTCTTCAACAACAAGACGCGCAATATAAGAAGAGAAGAAAACTTTCAGATTGGGTTGCATGGTTAGCCTAAATATATTGTCTTGTACCGGGAGATGCGTGTATAGGAGATACATACCACAACAACAACTATAGAAGAAATGGACAGAGTAAAACCGCCGTTGATGAAGATCAGTAGTGGAACTCTGAGCGATGATGTATCAGTGGAAATCCTCACATCAAAATTTGAAGCAAGTTTGTCTTCTTGACGGTAATTGACTGCACTAGGTATTCACTAACACGCAAGAGTGAATACCTCAGACTACAAAAGGTGAGATAGCACTTCCGTTACTGCCGGACCGAGTTATGGACAATCATGTTTTCTGACAAAACCCGCATGAACCTCTCTTCCAGAGAGGACCACCTAAATATTAAACAATATTTTGGTGACTGCAACCTGCCAGCAGATATTGACGAAAGTCATACTGAATTGTCGATTTGCAGCTTTGTTGTCTTATCGCTTTTGAGAATAACTCCCGACTTTGACTGCCATCGCCAATGATTGCATAATCAAAGAAATTTGAGAGGTTGGTATTATACCGTTTCTTCAGAAATTTCAAAGGGCATATTTCGTCAGGGCATTGACTGTCAGATCATTTATGTGCTAGAATATGGATCCCATTTAAGGAAACCAGATGCTGTTACTTCTCTGGTCTGCATGATTGACGAGCAAATGTATTATTGATTGTTTGCAGGATATGATTAATCAGAATTATTTCATCATGATCCTGATAAAACAGTGCCTTTTGAACTTTCGTACAAGTATTAGTGGTGAGCAGGCGATTCCTCAGAAATATCCACCATCCTATGTAATCAATGACATAACGTTCAAAGGCTTTGATTACAATATCTCTAGTCGCAGGTCCTATTATTCCGTTAACTCGAAAAGTCACAGTTTGACACATGATTATTTAGTGTTGAAACGAATTGAGTTAAAAAGCAATTATCTTATTCATATAGCATATGAAACCTTTACCTTTCAGCAGTGTATTATATCTTAGTTCATAGTGTTTTACTAATGGTGCTTTTAGTTTTGAGTACTAGTTTGTAAATATCTAGCAAACTTAAAGTTCATAATTCTTCATAAATAAAGTCATAAATCACTGAAAGTGGCTAAGATAAATCTTTATTTTCTTTTGGAACACTTGTGTTCTTATATAAATGAAATACACATTCTAAGTACGATTGTAGCCGTCATAATACTTCTATATCAAAAATATCAAGCATGGATATATGTTTCGTAATTCAATTGTTAATGCTGTGAGAGGTATTTGCTGCATTCTTTAAAATTAGGACCAAATTTAAAGGTATAAATAGGTAGATATATGAAATACAAGTTGTGTTAGGAAAATAAAGAGATTGGTTCTTTTTTAAGGACAAATTTTATTATTTTTACAAATCATCCCCTTTCGAAAGAGTCCCCTTGGGAAGCTACATAGTGATAGAGATGTCGCTTACATTCGTCGCAACAGTCCTGTAAGGTTTATGCTGTAATGCCCTCAAGTTTGTCGGCTATGTTTTTCCGGATTTTATCCAAAGTAGAAAAATGGTATTCTTTCAAATGAGGTTTGAACAAGGGGAATGTAAAGAAGACATAGAAAATGAAATTCTGTTAATAGGAGCTTGGAGAACAATAGAAATGCTCGTTTTTGGTGGAGCATGCTCAGTCATGAGATACTTTAGATCTATGTTGGTGCACTGTTTTCTCATGTCCAAATTCTGTTTAAAATCGGATGTATATATATATATATATATATATATATATATATATATATATTAATGTTACTGAGTACTGATCATTCTTACCGTCAATCGACGATCTGATCACACAAAACGTTCATTCTTTCCACATTGTTATCCGATTTTGAGTTTGAAGTTCCTCTCGCATGAGGTTTGTCTTCCACTTGTTCTCGCCTTTGAAACAAAATCTTGTCATGTGAAAAATACTTGTTTCTTTTATAGGAAATTTTCTCGTTAAGATCTTTGACAAATTTTCATAAGTCAAAGTAGTAGATTCGCTAAACTTAATTTAAAATTTGATGACACAACTTTGCTCATACTTTTGCCTTGTCATTTTTGTCACGCACCTCACAAACACATCTTCACTTCAGACGCTCGAAACGATCGTGTAGCAATTGAAACAAGTTCAAACTTGTACTGTGTCAAAGGCAAAAGTTAATTTAACTGCCATGTGTAAGTGAAGGAAGCAGCATTGTAGTTTCATTTGCAGTTTTGCCAATCTCATTACTTTCCTTACACGTTCGTATCTTCGTAAGAGAAAACTGAAGGTTACTTCCCAATTACGTATTCAACATCATATAATAAGTACCTTACTATTCTATTATGGTGCATCCGCGAGCCTTTTATTTTTTCTTAGGTTACTTATATTTTTCTTCTTGCAATATATAGTTTTCTTGATTATAGTAGACTATTGTCAATATCATTTATCATATTTTCTTCATATTTAAATGTTGATTATAATGATAGTTTTATCTTATCTATTTTTACAATCGATTTTACTCGTTTCGGCATTTACGTTGTATACTTCAATATTAAACTATTTTAGATATCTACTTGTAGCTTTGAGAGTGTTTCTCCCATCTAACGTCGTTTGAACATTATAGATTATGGAATGTTTGAATTTTAGTGACGATGATGAGAAGGTCTTAAGCTACATAATGTAATGTGCACAACACTATTCTGATAAAATATAATTTTGTAAAGCTACAAGAGTAATGGATGTAATGCACGGTATAATGCCTCTTCACTGTGAAAATTGCAATACTCATTCCTCTCATTTGTATTTAGGTGTAGTATACGGAAGATAATAAATGCAGCAAAGTTTTCTCATTGAAAAAAACTTTCTCAAGAATATTTCCTTCCAGCAATGCCGAAAGAAAACTGGAAAAGATTTAAATTGTTCAAAAATGGAGTTTGCTTACGATTCAATTAATACAATATCTGTATGAATTACCATTAAAGAATTAACCTAGAATAATAAGGAAAGCTTTTTTATTTACAAGTATATACTGAACTTCGGTAGAAAGTCCAGAAGTTCGCATGTTCATTTATTTTCGAATTCTGTTTACAGAGTTTTGTTTCTTCTCAAAATCAAGTTTCAGTTGCAACAGTCATTTCTGACTTCAAAGAAAAAGAGTGTAATGATTCTAGTATATTGCACCATACTATCTTAAAATAAATCAAATCCTACTATACCTGTAGCTATGTGGTCTTAAAATCAAAAATGTTATTGTCACAATAAAAAAAACAACCTGTTTTTTTCTATAATGTACACTACTTTCGATTGTTTCGGTTTACATAAAGGTCTATTAAAAGTTGAATTATCAATTGTAGGTCACAATATTGGAAAAACTTTCACCATGCAGCATGTATTCTGCTTCTGTAGACTTCGTTGCATGACGACTGAATATTTTATCATTAGTTGGTAATTGTGATGGTATATTAATTATCCATATTCACATTCCTATTGTTAATTAAGGTATTGGATATTTACGACACAATCAACTATTCCATGTCTATGTGTCTACCAAAGAAAAAGATTTTCTAGTCCTGTAACGTATAGATCTGTAATATTTTAGTTTAGAAATATCTTCATAGTTTTATAATGTCATTTTTGGCAACTATTCACAATAAAATAATATACTATATTTGAATTTAAGACATATATCTTCAGGTTTTATGTGCTATAATTGTCTGGTATTTATTCATTATGTGGTACCACAGCTGGGGAACCAAGCGATTTTGAGAGAAAAGATGTTGAGCGTAACGGGCGTATGCATTAGAAATTCTGTGAATGTGGTACAAATTCAGTTTGACACAGGGCAGGGCATGTAAAATATTCTGTCGTGGCAAAGATCACACTGACCTATAACAGAAGATTAACACCACTGATGATACCATCAATATAAACGTGTTCATTCTGAATTTTATGTGCAGGGTTATTACATCGAGATGTATCGCGTGACAGGAGGTTCTTATACGGCATACGTTCATTTATTTTCATTCCATATATACATTTGAATATAGAGACTCTTCTCTTAAATTGTTTATATTACCAGAAGATTTGTCTGTAACTTGAATAAATAATGAAATGTGTCCAAAGTACTAATTATATTAATAATATATATTAATACTAGCATGCTAAACTTTCAGCAATTTATTGCTGTTTTCATCGGGCACGCACATACGCGTAGGCCCTAAGAACACAACTGCAATATACGTACTTTAAACGCTAAACGGACGCACCTACTAACCAATCATAGTTCGATTTATTTAACCAATACTCTTCTCCATGGTATTATTCACAGGACACAAAATTACAAATAATTTCAACTTTCCCACCGATCAAAACGATTTCTTTACAACACATTACACACTGCTTAAACATGATAAGCACTGCATGGGTGCCACATAGATCTCATAGGTCCTACAGAAATGCTTCTGTAGAGACCTGCTTAAGTCCCATGGTAGAAACATATCCTTCCTGTGTTTCGTGTTGTAACGTTTCCTATTAGTGATCCATGTCCAGTAATATTGCGCTTTTAGCTGTATCAGTTTAATTTTTATCTTAGTTAACGTTACTCTTACTTTTATTTTAATGATTAGCTACCTGCCGGAAAAAATCACGAAATTTATCACGATACTTAGTACATTAAAGTGGAATTACCTTAATATCTCGGTTTTGCATGGGTAGCAAACACCCCTGTTGGGAAATGATTGTACTCCTTCACATAACAGCAAAGCGTATTTAAAGGTGTTAAACCTACAAATATTCTGATATACTTCATATACCTCATGTTTTTCAGTCTGTGTTATTGTTTCCTAACAGAAAGATATTTTAGAAAAACAATTCTGAAACTTTATCCCGAATATTAATGTACTATAATAGTTTGTTACGAATACCTGTTGTAAGTTGTAAAATATGTTAGCGTTAAGAATCGATATAATACTTACCTCAAACCTGATTAACAGTTACAAGCATTTAAATCATACTTCGCCAATTTAACGTATAAAAACGCTGTGTTTTAGAAGCATAGGATGTAGACGTTGTTTTTCCGCACAAGTATATTCCATTATAACACTGAAAACGTTTATGTTGATCACTAAACAGGAATTGCCGAATTAATAATGTACTAATGTAAATTGTCTCTTTCACATCATTTTCGATATGTCACTTGATTTTGAAGATTATAATTTAAACTTCTACTGATAACACAATGTTCGAATATAAACATCTCTAATAGCAGTTTTGATCTCTCTATAATACAAAATTCGCATTAAAAGTGCAATACCAAGAGGATGACAAGATAGAAGCCCTATATATGGTAGCCAAATACCTAGTGGTACAAGTAACATATTAATAAACTTATCGCTCTGTGCGACGCAAGACAAAGTGACAAAGCAAATTAGGCGAAAGTAGCCTAATTCCCATCATGGGCAGTCAGAACGGCTACTATACGGAGAGATATAGAGTTAATGAATCCTAGAATGTTCTCCTGAGATCTGGTAAACCATGCACCTTTCACAGCATGACATAACTCATCAAGAGTAGCTCACGCTATCTAAACCAGAGGCAATGTAGAAACCATCATCCAACATGACCAATTGTCGAAAAACCAGGGATATGCGCCGTTCAACGACGCAAAGGAACATTGTGTCTAGCCAAGAAGTTTAGATCAGTACGTTCAACTCGAGAGTACCTGTTGTTCTGCTGGAGGAAAGTCCTCGGTAATACCTATTCTAAAGGGACTACGATCTGGTGCAGTACCTCGCTTGTGCACCGTTGGTATTCAAATGTTTGTCAATGCGTCGGACCAACAGGTTGGTACGTAAAACAATGGAATCCCACACGTTTACGTTCCGTAACGGGTCGACGTGTTGACTTAAGATGGATGCGTTTGCCACCCTAGTGCCATGGTAGCAGCAGATGCGAATGCGACAATCAAAACGCTACAGACCGAAGCAGGATTCTTCTAAAAAGGTATCATATCATTCGTCTTACTACATACGCGACGTTCCTATAACACTGGAGTCTCCAATACCTGTGACGTTCAGTCAGTGGATGTCGCAGCAATGGCTCCTGCACAAATCTAGCAAACAAAGTAGAACTGTTCAGAGGAAACTAAGGGCTGTGCAATAGCCTCCAGTGCTAGCGCCAGTATCCGGGATATCGTCCAATCCGCCAAGTCCAGACTCATAAGCCATATGTCCTAGCGGCCTGTAGTATAGCACAGTCATATATATGAGGTGCGTCGCTGTATATTGTCTTCGAGGAGCTATCGAGTTCATATGCGCGTATTGTGTCAGCATTCAGTACGACACGGGCCACTAATAAACAACGCTTGCAATATCTGTACAAGATCGAAGTCCCAATACTGCTTGATTGAATGCCACATTCGATAAGGAGGCAAAGTTTTAGCGTATGTGCACTCTTACGTCACATCAAACTTCGTCTACCGCATAACGTTCGCTACCTGGTTGATGTCACTGCTTGATGTCACTAGATGGAATATTCGACGCCTTTGTTTCTTTAAGGGACTGTCGTGTCGGGACGAATTGTTTATCCTTGCATGCTCTACATATTGTTACTTTTTTATTTTCTGTTATATCTTCTTTATATTGAGTTTTTAATGGTGAGTGTAGTAAGTCAAATCCTTAATAATTCTGATCTTTCATAAAGATAAGAATTATTATGGAATTATATTTTTCTGACTAGTCAAATGTTTAACTTTGAATAACAGTGAATGAGGTTAAAGGTTGTGTTACATGTTTCAAGTACTATTTACGTAAGTTAAGTAAAGGAAACTTTAAATTCTTCTTCCACGCTTCGTATTCTGTTTCACTTAATTTAAAGCTTTTTCTCCGGAAAACGAAACTGAAAAAAAATAATGCTTTCTTTTTCTTCCGTTGCAAAATAAACTAAAAGATCCCTTGTCTTAATATAAATGAACATGTATTGTTCATTGAATGTTTTACAAGTGATTGGATAATGAATGGCCTATACATTGGCTTCGAGTTATTTCTTAATTAGCTTTATGTTTAACACAGTGTCCATATATAGTGTCGCTCCCACATCACTCTTGAAAATGGTTTCATTCATAAACAATAAAACTGTCAACAGAACAGTCTCCAACAACTCAGCAAGTAACAGCTAGACGTCAACATCCCTTTAATGCTTAATACGTGCTACCAGGAATTCAATATGGTATGTGGTTATATACCATTGCGCATGCTGTTGCTTGATTGTGGTGTTTCTGAGTGGATAGTTTGTCCAATCTGTCAGTGTGGTACCATTAGGTAGAAATGCGGCCGTCACGGTGTTGCAGACAGAGGAAGGCTCCTCAGAGGAGAAACAGAAATCATGCCATTCAGCCCCAACAGGCTACATTCTATAGTTCTAAGTTCAGAGGTTTATCATGGGCATCAACGGGTTTCGCAGGTATGCACAGTGAAAGAAAAGAACACCTATCATTACAGGCTATGCCGAACTACATGTGTCAACATGTTGCTGCATTACACGCTTGTACTCCACCGGAAATGTTCTTGATTAGGGGTCGTGGAACTAAAGAAAGTAATGTATTTGTCCCTTTGATCTTTGATGTAACGAAGTTGATATATTTTTTCTTGCTTGAACCACCAACTTAATACCTGAATTATCATAACTACATTGTGTCAACTTTGAACATCATTCTTATGAAAGTATAGTCTGTAACCTCAAACGACAATTTATTTTCCCGATTGTAAACGAAAAACCTGTTGGAATGGCTTACACGGTCGTTAATGATACAGAGCTTAATAGAGGTAGCAAACACTCGTCAAGAAAATATTCTACAACTATTCACGTGCCGGTCTTTCTCTGCCTTTACTGCGGTTGCTGTTACCAAGGGGAATTGCTAATGTAGGGAATTTGCAAGGGAGCAGCACCATTATTCAAGCTACCAACCTCTTATATTGTACATATTCTGGTATTTTGGATCTATATGATTTCTCTTCTTTCCGTAATGTCTTCAGTGAGCTGCAATGTAGCACTCAGACCTATGCTAATACAGAAAAAAGTACTCGCATCATTTGACTGAAAGCGAACATTTAAAAAAAATCACAATCACGAAAGTATTATTAAGAAATATTGGAAAGTTTTCACTTTGTATTAACAATACAATTGAGTGTTGTAATTCCAGGTAATTTATAGATAAGAATGTCTATGATC
The DNA here is from genome assembly GCF_964235325.1 of Thermobia domestica. NCBI lineage: Eukaryota > Metazoa > Arthropoda > Insecta > Zygentoma > Lepismatidae > Thermobia > Thermobia domestica. The sequence goes on from NC_137455.1 coordinate 206,921,700, forward strand.
CACCGCAACACTTTTGTTTATTATTATTATTATGACTAATCTAGTGCTGTTACACTATTCCTAACACAATGGAAGTTTCATTTCTTTCCTCACTGGCAATCAAGTCCTTATAACCCCAACGCACTCCTCTGTACTACTGCCATGGACTCTAGTGACCTCGATCACGCACAATGGTAATATTAAACACAGAACACCGGCTATGAGAAATTGACTCACGTGACTGGAATTGAAGACAAAATATGAATAGATGAATCCTCTTCAGAATTCCGATGTGAGAAAAAAACGAATATAAGAAATTTGCAAAAGAAAAAGAATAATGGTGCACGTAAGAGTTTATGTATAATATGAATCGCTTTCTCCTTGCTGTATCTTTTCTCTCTCACACTGTAGGAAAGGGAGGATGAAAGAGAAATACAACATGATCCTTGGTAAATTCACGAAGTACTGTTCCTCATACATGCAATATCTATCCCTCTCTCTCTATGTGTGTGTGTGTGTGTTGGTGTGTTTTGTGTGTGTGTTTGTGTGTGAGAGCGAGAAGAGATGTATATGTTTTGCAGCAGAAAAGTGACTGAAATATTTATGGTTGTCTTGTCTGGTTTCGAGTGTCGGACAAGAGTTTAGTTATGAAAATCCCCAACCCCGCTTCTTTCCTGCATTTCTGGACGTTATTTGAATTCCTGGTCCATCGTCACCAAGTACGCTATTCTCTATTCTCATATTTTCTTCTTTCTTCTGCATTCATATGTAGTGTTGCTAACCAAAAATTTATGAGTAGCTTAGTTTTTACGATTTGATGGTAGTTATTAAAAATGCGGTGAAATCATTATTATGATATTTGATTTATTAGCAAAAAAGTAAACATAGTTTACTTCAATTCAGCCCCTTTAAATTGTGATGCTCTTTCAGCCGTGCTTACAAAACTTCCGATTTTTACTTTTAATAAAGATCTAGCCTAAAGAGATTCGCTTTGTTTTATTAAATTTAATTTATAGTTAAGAATATTGTTGTTTTCCGAAACCAATGGAGGGTGCAAATTGTACTTACCTTTAACAGAATTACCATTCATATATATTGCCTAAACGTCAAAGTAAAATGTTAAGTAACTGCTCTTCAAAGTAACAAAAATCATGCATATAGTTCTTATAGCGCAACATACTTCAATTTTACAGTAAGTTCAACAAATCTGAACAGCCAATCAACGTACGACACACATAATAGGATTATAGTACATGACATGACAAAAGAACAAATGTTATTTTTGTAATTTCTTATATATAAAGGGAGATAAAGACATGGATACAAATTTTATTGTTTTTAGAAGTAAGTGCCTTTCATTCAATGTATCTGACCGAATACGAACGAATAAATATAGGACAAGAGGCTTCATAGCTCCTTACGCTTATTTAGAGGGAAAATTTAAATAGAGCTATCACATTTAAGTTAACTACATACTTTACTTTAGATATTCAATAAATCTTACTATGTATGAAACATATGATAATAAATTGAAAAATTTTAAAACTACATCTGAAATAGCTATATAAAATAGTAAAAATACTTCAAGTACAATACTTTGACCACAGCGTAAATATTCCAACGTTATACTTGCATTGAATGTGATAGAGTAAACTCAATTAAAAGCGACATAAGCACTAACTAAAATACTACAATAGAAAATATTCTTCAAGAATTCGATAGGTATTACACACCTCATTATAATTAAACTTTCTATAGAATATTTTACGCCACATGTCAATATTTCAACAATGCTATAAAATAAAATTTCAATATTTCAACAAAATAGCCATATACTTCTATTTTATGTAATATATGGATAGAAGTAGTATTCATTACATTTCCTTATTGAAGACAATAAATCAATATTATTTCTTTCAGTCGTAAATGAATGAAGTACCTTATTAAGTGAGCAATATCAAACACAACTGTAAATCATTACTAGAGAGAGGCAAACTATGGCATTTCATATTTTAAACCATACCTCGTATGACAATGGGAACAAGGATCTTAATTTTTCGTTGTGTTGAGTCGAAATAGCTTATTTTAGATTTTCATATTTCATATTTTACCAAAATTTTCATTTTTAACATATTTATTCATATACCGTACCAGTTGTCCCGTACGCTCAATTTAATCTCTAACTTCGTTGAACACAGCGAGCTTGTATTACCTTGATGGATAAGGATATTTTCTCTCCTCCATACAGAAGAGGAAGTTCCTTCATCTCATACTTATGTTTACTGGTAAAAAAAAAAAAAAAAAAAAAAGACAACGTTTGAATGACGGCAATAAATATGACAATTTTCACCTGGTTCTCTTTAAAAGTAAAATTTTTGAAAACGCTAAAACATATATATCATTATTTTTAATTAAGTATTTACATACCAAATTTCAAACTTCCAACCTAAGCAAATCCTTTCATTTGATTTTTCTGACTAACGATAAATCTTAATATTATGGAAGCTGACTCCCTTTCTTTTACTTAGGAGTGAAACTTCTTAAACATTTGAAAAACGTATTTCATTATTTTTAATTTAGAATTTACATACCGAAATTCACTCTCTAACTTGAATGAATAATACTTCTGGTATTTTCTGAATAAGCAATGGAAAATTTCAATATTCTACGAGCTACACCTTCCGCTCTTCCCCTTAAAATTTGAACTTTACAAAACATTGAAACAAGAATTCCATTATTTTTAGTTGAGATTTTAAATGACGAATTTAACACCTCCAGCGTTTCAAAACATTTAAACAAGTATTCCATTATTTTTAGTTGAGAATTTAAATGACGAATTTAATACCTCCAGCTTTTCAAAACATTGAATCAAGTATTCCATTATTTTTAGTTGAGATTTTAAATGACGAATTTAATACCTCCAACTACACTTTGTATTTAGATTTTCTAAATATACAGTAGGAAATTTAAATATTATAAATATTGCTCCCATTTATCTTTTTGGTTCGTAAATTTTGAAAGCTGTGAACCAAAGTTTCAGTTTCATTTAATGGTAATTTTTATATACCGAACTTCATACTGCAATTCCTAATTACAGGATTTCGTGATGAACTCTATTCTTAGCAAAAAAGGAGCTCCCACTCACTTTCTTAAGATTCGATTTCCAGAAACCCTTTTCTTATTTTCCTTTCATGTCAAAATGAACAGTGTCCAAATTCCCTGTTTTTATCTATGATGATGATGATTGTGATGATTCATGTTTATTCTTTTATATAATGCTATAGATAGATAGTGGTATAACTCAACACATGTTTCAGGAAAGTTAAAGGATATGTGACACGAATGTAAGGTGATATATACATATAAAGTTCATAAGTGGAAAATATATAATTAAAACTTCATATGTTTCCAAATTTTTGAGTTCTGATGTTCGTATATTATTATTTTTCTTTCATACTTTGTCTCTGTCTAATCCTTACTGACTCTTATTATTGAATTTCTTTCGATTTAACGTCCCACGATTATGCCCATTAGGCTAAGGGAGACGGATGATTAGAGCAGATGAATGAGAATAGAAAAATTGGTGGAAAAGGAAAGTTGGACTAAACGAGTGTTCTCCGAGAAAGCCCACGGACACAATGTTATCCACCAGAAACATATTTGACCGAGGATCGAACAATGGACCTCATGCATCAAAGGTAAACACTCTACCACTAAATTACCGTGCTCCCACTCTTATTATTGAGTTAGTGTCTTTAAGATTTCTTGTATTATAAATATATTGTAAAGTTTTGTCCTACTTTAGACCTAATCGAAATTTATGTCTACATTTCTACAAAGCTCTTAATGTCGGCTCTTGTATAATTAACTATTGAATCTCTCGTACTTTGTTTCAAGCAAATATATTCTACATGTTTCGTTATCATTACGTGCTCTGGATAACATAAAATAAAGTTACAGCCTTGTGATTACTTTTGATAATATTTTCGACCTAAACTACTATCTATACATTTACATTTCTGTTAACTGGATTACATATAATTCTAATTTGAACCATTAGATGATACATAACTTTTTTAGTGGTACCTACATTTTTTGATATTTATCTTAAGTAATATGACTTGATATCAGAATATTGTTATGTTGCGCAGAACATGGTTTATAACATAGTATAAGAAGTAATACAGGATAAAAATTATAGTGCTGTTCCTATATTGATACCGCACCATGCGTTTTCTAACCCTAAAAGATTAGCTGCTGCTTCCCTAGTAAAATGGCATTACAACCGGGTCAAATTCCTACAACAACCATTATTATTATACAACTACAAATACAATTTTAGCGCGTTCCGTCTAAGGTTCTTCATGGGATACATAAACTCTGTATAATAAATGAATTAAAGGAAACCATAAAGTGAAGTTATTCTCCAGCATGATGAAACTATCTTAACGTGTTTTTCAAGCGTTTGCTCAGATTAAGATGCTCTTTTCCATGCATGTTCTAATATTTATATTTTGATTGCTTTTATTATTGACATTTCAAAAAACGATATGTTTTACCCTTAGCAATCATCACGAAAATAAATTACAACATCGATAGTACATGTATACATGGATGTTATAGTTATACAGATTAATTCTGATCAGATGTTTAGAACGGGATACACTGTTAACTGCTAACATTTTTACATTTAATTTCCCAATGATTATATGCATCAATGGCAAGGGCGACGGAGTTGATGAGGTGAATAAAAATGGTCACATGAAGGAAGTGAGAAAACCTCAAGAAAACCTCCACATAAAGTGTTTGTTTAAAGAAAACCCAGTTAGCGGGCGCTAGTATTAGATCAGGAACATCAGCACGAGAGGGGAACTCACATCTTCAAACACAATAACACCACACTAATAAGTAAATAGGTGCTAAAACTATACTATGTGATATAGTGGCTCACAGAAAGTATGATCTTATCACCATGACTTGTTATTGGCTTATTTATAAATGATTTATGATCAGAGTCAAAATCAATTCTCAGTTCTCAGCTTCCGTTGTTGTTATTGTTCCTTTCCAAAGTTTACCCATTGTTTCGATCAACTAGTTCCTAAAATGTTATCAATACTTTGAGTGTAAGGCGAAATACCAAAATTTAATAAACAATTTTAACTGTGTACTCATCTGAGTATAGACTAGTAACGGGGCTTCTTTATTATGTTGTGCTTCCACGACTTTCTAGATCAGAGCAAACGGAACAAAATGAAATTTGATCTGACAAATAAATGCAGTATGTAATATTGTTGTATATAGAAAACAAACAAAATCTTAATTTACATTAAGTTTTATATGAATTATATCATTCCAACTTTGTTGACGCACTAAGTTTTATATGAATGTAACCATTCGGATTGTTGGTTATAGCATTAAATTACCACAAATGAATTAGAGAGAAATTGACCAGCAGACTGAGAGCGACTATAATGCAGTTCATTACGCTAGAGCAGCATTTACAAGCATTATTGCTTTCTACACTATCAAAATTAATTCGTTAGACGAGGCTTTTGGATGTTCAAATTCAAAATACGAAGCACAAAAATATTAACGCTTTAGGAACGTCAAATGGGGTTTGTTACAATTACTTTGCGGAGTGTAACTACTAAAAGTTCTTCGCTAGAAATAAATATTAAAAATACATATTTTTGAAAATATATTCAAACTTGTGGTTTCATAATATTTCTTGACGAGAGTTCTATCGTACTAGAATTCTATATATTTTGTTTGAAATCATCCGTAAATCAGTTTCCCACCATGAAAATCTACCTAAATATCTTTTTCATAGCTTATGGTAGAGCATTTCTTACACTGAATAACACATATTAGCTTAGAAAAAACTTAATTTTCTATGACGTGTTCGTAAATAATTTCCTTCTAATTATGAATGCGTGCAGTATCTAGAAGCTAGGAAGTATTCACCACATTTGACGAAAACATCCCAGAGATCTTTAAGTTAAATATTTCTGAAGTTAACTCTGAATAACTTTCCTGAGTATCCATATCTAGTTAAATTACTTTTGTACCTTCGAAACTGAAAGATTCACATTATTCAATACAAATTGTTGTTTACTCCGAAATGTGTTTGTTTAATATAATCTTAACTTAGTTTTCCGAAAGTCGAAACTAGTTCAATCGTTCTTTCAAACCTGGATATAGTAGATAAATTTCATTTGATGGAAATTATTAAATCAAGATCGCTTTTTTTTTTTTTTTTTTTTTTTTACGGAATGGTAACTCCCCTCTCTACACGTTTTTTCTTCTTAAGTTCTTTTATTTACTCATACACAATAAGTTAATACAATTACATAATAATAATTAGACAAAAACAGTTCTTCCTCCGAAACAAGAATACAACTATTATAATCATTATAAGGCAGATGACAGGCAATATTACATGCATGACGTGTGAGAAATCTTTTGTAATTTTTTAAAATGACCTGTAATTGTATGCAACCCAAACAACACAACTGTTATGCAGAATTGCATATGAACAAGGCTTCCAGGTCACTCACAAATGGCTATCCAAATTTGAAACTTTGCTACGTAGATTTCTCGCTTTCTAAAATGGGCCATTTAAGCCACCGGAAAAAAATCTTCAATCACGAACGGAATGAGTTGTCATAGTTTGTATTGAAACGTGCAAAAAGCACTATGTTTTACGTGAAAATAGTAGTCACAAAATATTATATTAAATGATTTTTTTTTCAATACTTGAACTGCATAACATCCTGTTACTCATATAATATCAATACTATAGATCTAACACTACATCAACATTAGTAAACGAATAATTCTAATATGACTATAAACAAACAAAAAATAGCTATTCGGCACAAATGTTCATGTTTTTTCCATATCTTTGACTCAGTTTAAGCATACAACCAAATTACTCATAAACAGAGTGAGGATATTCCTTCTTAAAGCATCTTCAACTCAACTCGGTAAACATTTTTTACTAACAGTCATCGGAAGTATTATCGAAAATAGTAATAACAAATCTATAATAAGTTATAATAAAAAGTATCATATATGAAGAACGTAATACATGAATCAAGTGACTATGAAACCATAAACCAATTTACAAAAAAGGAAACATTGGAGTGTGAACTTACAACACCTTTCATTCAATATTACATTTACGACCTTACGTTTTATCCTATCTGAGTTTGATTCTCAAGTTACTTGCAACGGTATTTAGCACACACAACAAAGCTGCTAAGGACTTTAACACGTGCTAAAAGACTTGAGTTTAGTTGGTTTTGAGTTGAACGTCCCGTTCAGCAGCGAGGCTATATGAGACGTGGACCTACTGATTAACGTGGAATCCGAACCACATGAGCACCCGCCGGGAATTGAACCCGGGTCTCTCACGCCAAGGGCGCGTACGCTAACCAATTAGCCACGAAAGAGCTTGCTAAAAGACTTAGAAGAGGTAACTGACGTATGAGTCCTTCATGACAGCAATAGTATCAGTACAACAAATATATCTCAATATAAGGTAAAGTGACACTTGTTCCTAATGAGTATCTATGATCCTAGTGTTTTACATTATGGACAAATTCCTACTTATTGGTTTGGATAGAACACACTTGTTAAACTAAATGCTCTGTTTACTAGTCTGTTTTATTTTTCTTTTTTATTCTGTTTCTGCTCATATCTTCGTACAATAAGGAAACTTTAAAATTTGGAGGCTTTGTACAAAGTTTGTTTCTTGAGTGATTACTTTAGGTTTCGACATTTAAATGAACATCCTATTAATAATTTATACGTATATAAACAAAAAGAGCTACATTGCTCTCTACATTTATTACACTTAATATTATGTAAATTCATGTCAACGGAAAGGGAATCATCATTATATCAAATTGAATAATCACAAACACTTCGTTTACGTTTTGAGACTTCATTGATTTCATTAAAATTTTTTGAAAGTAAACATCTATCCCGATCATCCATTAATTTCAAGAATTATGACAAATATTAGAAACATTAGTTGCATTTTAGTATTTATTGTAAACAGAAGTTAATAGCTTATTTGGAGAAAACATATATTTATACACAAAACATATAACAAAATATTAAAAACACAAAACATATTAAAAACTAAAGAAGAAAAACTTTCCTATTTAGAAATTTGAACCAAGAGGGAAGAATTGGGAACACGATATCTGTATTACTTATTCATTGGTTCTGTTTCGAATGGGCTAAGTGGTCCCGCGTCGCGTAATTGCTGATGCTTTCGTCTTTGGTGCAAGCGCTCCCGTGTTCAATTACTAGTAGTGACACCCGGTCGGAAAGTTTTAACAACTGTCTCCAGTCAGTCACCCTTATTAAGATTTTTCCTAGGCATTCCTCATTTACACCATGCAAATGCCGGAATGGTACCTAATATGCATGTTCCAGGCCACTTTTTTATTCCTTCTCCCTTCCCCGGAAACTGCTCTTCGAGGAACGTAATTCATCATAGGTGGCGGACGTAAGTCTATAGATGCCAGTAATGCGCAGGAATATAAGGAAAGGTGCTAGAAACTGGTTCTGGCAAAACACTAAAGCCGAGATACTATTATTTAGTATACTTATTTTCTTTTTTATCTTTTCCTACATTTCCTCATTGATATCTTATTATACCCACCTAATTATGTCTATTTTTACCCTACCTACATTTTAAAGGTTTATAATTTAATTTTGTGACATTTCCGTAATGTATAAGTTTCTGTGCTATAGAGTACAACTGTTCATAGAATCATTTCTGTAAGCTTAATGGCCCTAAAAGCAAACTTTTTATTCTTCAAGTCTTTCTCAGCCAAGTATAATATTGTTGTTAATACATATTCATATTTAAGATCTTTTAACAACACTTAGTACATGATGAAATCTAATCGTTTGTTCTACAGCTCTATTCTAATATATATATATATATGAAGTTATGACAATTGCTTTCCTTTCCATCACTATTGGTTTCTTTATTTAGGATTTATGTTTAACATTCTTCATACTTCTCTTATGAATCGCCGAAACTTTGTTCTGATTTAGAAACAAGGACATAATTTGAATCAAATTATTCATTTCAAAGGGTCAATATTTGAACATGATATGTAAAAAGTAATCATCAAAATAAACATTCATGCGTGTGTTTGCATATTTTAAAATCCAAGTAACAACACAAATGCAAATGAATTTAAATCAGCTCCATAATTAGTATGCACTCTTTCATGTCAGGGCGTCTGACAACGGATGAGATATTGGAACTTAGGATGCTAATGCAAAGGTACACAGAACACTTGAAGGACCTTCATATGGTTCTCATCGATCTGGACAAAGCATGTAATAGAGTGTCACGGGATCTTATTTATGAGGCACTTAAGAAGAAGTGTGGTCCGAACACATATATCTATATAATTCAAGATAATAGATGTAGGACAGAAGTGAAGATTTTGTGAGTGAAACAGAAATAACAGAATAGTTCACAGTTAAAGTGGGACTTCATCAGGTATCTAGTCCTAGTCCATACCTTTTTGCAATAGTTATGGACAAAGTTACAAAGGATATCCAACAGTTAGCACCTTGGAATAAGATATTGGCGGATAGCATCGTGCTGGTGAGTGACACCAAGGTTTCTCTGCAAGAGAAATTAGATGCCTGGAGAAAAGCATTGGAGAGCAAAGGGCTTAGAATTAGTAGAATTAAGACAGAATATTTACATTGTCCTGTCAAGATGAATGTAATGAAGAATAGAAAAGTATAATTGGACGAAAAGGAAGTGGTAATGACGAAGAAATGTAAGTACTTGGGATCAATTCTGCAGGAAAATTCAGGAATAAAAGAACTTGTAACGAACAGAATAATTACCAGCAATTGAACGAAATGGAGAGAAGCGGCAAGAGTGTTGTGTGACCATAGGGTACCAATAAGCCTTAAAGGAAAAGTTTACAAAACAGTAGTGAGACCTGCTTTATTATTCGTAGCGAAATGTTGGACGACGAAAAGGACAAAGTAACAGAAGTTATATGTTGCGTATATGCAGATACTGCGGTGTATGTTTGAAGTGAGACAGAATGACATAATTTAGAGTAAAGTGATCTGGATAACAGTTAACGTGAGACTAGCAGTAGAAAATCTGCAAGAAAATATACTGAGATGACTTGGGTATGTAAGAAGATCTTTTAATACGTAACTCACCGAGTAGATGGTATAGAAGTGAGTGGAAAACGAGCTCGAGGCCGGCCAAAGAAGTAAGGAGGTTGTATTAAGAACGATATGGTATAGTGTGGTGTCACAGTGGATATGACACAAGATAGAAATACTTGGAGGACATCGATCCGAGAAACAGATCCCAGCTAACTGAAAAATAGGCTTAGAAGAAGAACAAGAAGAAGACTCAGGGTAAGAAACTAACACAATTGTTGCTATTGCCTATGATCACGTGCTCATTTCCAGGGAAAGTTGTCGCCCCAAATACGAATGCAAATATTTGTTTTGGATCTCACTTTAGGCATAAAATTTACAAATGATTATCCAAGAGAAGGAATTTGCGAAACGAGATTTTATGAAAGGCCACATTTTATTATATTATTTGAAAATTCAATACCATTCTCTGAAAATATGCATCAATCGACAGTCACTCGCACCTTAGGAGCTAAACAATAAATTCTTGCGCTTTGTGAAATTAAGAAATCACGTACATATAAAAGAAGGATTTCGAGACCAAACGTTCCTTTGTGAAATAAAAGGAAAGATGTCTTTTTCTAATCTTCTTTTTCCAAAGAGTGGCAATGTCTGTTGAATGTGGAAACTGAATAAGAAACTCTACTGTGAGAGAGACGCTTTCCTCATTGCAAGAAATGGAAAAGTTCCTTTTAAGAACAAAAGATCTTTGCAACATGAATAAGAATTCGCGTGACACCGTGGAAGGTAATTCAGAGTTGAGGGAAATGGATAAAAGAAAAGGCTCTTAAGGAACTAAAAACCAAAACAAAAGAGAGAATACATTGAAAAAAGAGAAATGCTCTTCACACAGAGAAGAACAAAACAGAATTCATTGCTTACGTTAGAATTTAGTTTCTTTTTTTATTCTTACTTTAGTTTTAATAGAAAGAATATTACAAAGAATATATACGTATTGTTTTCCTTTCATTAAAGTAGAAGAATGCAATTTTCTAAGCTGCTTGTATACATTTTCATTCATTTAAGTTTATATCAAGTGCTTCGTGTTCTGAAGATTAATGGAAACTGGGTCTCATGGGACCCCACTTGATCTCACACACGGAAATTAACTTCAAAACCAAGAGAAGGCAAATTAAGTATATTACAATGACATTCATCAAGCATTGTTTGACACTAAACGTTAGAGGAAAGGAAAGCTATAGGGAGAAACATATTGGGTATAATTTCTTTACGTATTTTGAAAACATAGATTCGTCGTAATTAATCGACAAAATAATGTCACCATGAAAACAAAGATTAACTCGAGTTAAAAGTAACTCGTGTTTTTAGTGCTGAAAGTTACATACACTTGTGAAGAATACATTATAGAGCAAACTTCAGGTTAGAAACTATTATCTTATAATAGTAAATTGGTATTTATATCTTTAGAAAATATAATCTGGTCAGCAGGTTTTACACTAATATGAAATACCATATCTTAAAATCTTCAATGTATAAGCCTTTTGGTATTCAATTCATATTTTAGTTTGTATAAACTTTCAAACTTTGTAAACTTTGTTTATACATTTTGTATAGTTTCATACACTGTCCTACACAGCACTATGGAGAATCCGCGGTAAAAAATAGCAGAAGTCTATGAATGAGAAATCTACTTCAAGAAAGGGGTATCCAAGAGCCGTAAAAGCAGTTCTATTTCCTTTTTTATGTTAAATCTTCTGCAGTAACACAGTTTTTCTGTTCTCTGCAGTGACATTAGTACAAAAAAATATTGAGAAAGTGAATCATAAGGGAGTTGCGTGGTCTAGTAGAAAAACCTGACAGTTTGAAAATTGAAATTGTGACCAGAATAGTTACTTCACATATGATCCTTTATTTTCCAGTTGAACTATATCTCAAAATGTTTTGCTTACATCAATATTACAAAACTTACCACATCTATTTTCTTGAAAATTACACCTTTGCATTTTCTCATATTTTTGCCCCTTGTGTACGAGAGTATGCACGACTGGTGTAACTGAAAGATTTGTTTTTTTTTCTTTTTCTTTTCTTCATTTCAGATCATTTAAGCGCAAACGTGTATGTTTGAGGTTGACAATGACAGTGTAGCTACCTCAAATCATTTCAGTCGCCATGAAGCGTTGGTCAGTAGAAAAGGCAGCGTTTACCGTGGAGACATAAAAAGAACAACATATCAAGGATTGTTACTTACCGTGAATTTTGCCAGCAATTCAACATTCGTGGGAATTACAGTGTTCAAAACCATAACATAACTTTTGTGGGTTACGGACTTTCTAGCATCGTTCAAACTCCAGAGAATATTGAGGGAATCGTCTGATTTTTTTCAAAAGTACGAGTGCTATGTTTTATACCTAATTGATATAAACAAAATACTTTGTATTATATTATAGTTCAATTTGGAATTAAAAGATGATATTTAAAATAATAAATTTAGTCAGAATTTTAATTTGAGAACAATCAGAATATTTGCCGAACTCTTACAAAGCGAGAGACTTGTGTATACTAAGAGAAAATGTGTTGAAAACATTTAATCTAGATGCGCAATTCACCTGTTCAATAAGTACTGTAATGGTAACTGAAAGGTTATTTGTGATACGTATATATTTCTTTCTGTGCAGAAATCGATGAAAATAGGTTATTGGTGAATTAATTTCTTATGAATGTTCTCTTAACTGATATTTTGTACAGTTAAAAATTCCGAGAAAATATATAGAAGTGATCTAAGAAAGCTTGCCTGTATTGCATTTACTGAAGGAAATCTAATTCTCAAATATTGTAATCAGTATTACATTTTAAATATTAAGAACAATGTTGACATTAAACAATAGATAATACAAAATCCATTGTCATTTAAGTACAGTAACGAGAAAAGAAATTCTGATTTTATAGTGACACAAAAGACAGAACAAACGTCTAACCTGTTCTATCCACCCGTGTTAAGGGTTATTTTTCTTGTGCAACATACAAGACAGATAAACACAGACGGATAAGTAGATATTCACGAAAATTTTGTTTATCTTTATCGTGAAGAGACATAGTGAGAGGAAAGTGTATGGTACTAATTTCATGAAAAAATATAAAAAAAAATATTGTTGTCCTGAAAACAATATGCATAATTAACAAGTTGTGGACTGGAAACATTCCTTTATAGTTTTAATAACAAGTTCAATTATGTCAAAATTCTTGTAACCACTTTATCTCTCTGAGTCAAAGTTTTAGGTTGGAGTTCTGCATTTAATGATTGTGTTTGATAACCACTACATATAAGAATTCAAATAAAATAATACAGGCATACAATAATCAATCATAATATAAAATGCATTAATATTTTGAACCTATGATAAATATCTTCAGTGTCTGAATATCCTTATATTTAAAGTAAATAACGATAATTATACAATTATATTTTTAAAACAATTTGGTGATACCATATCGCCAGAAAAATGCTTTTTGTGCAAATAAGCTTCATGGAAGAAGTAAATAAAATATTTTATACAGTAAAATATGTCTATGATAATAATGTGTTTGATTATTGGCATTGCGTAGTATGAAAAAGACAACATTGGAAGCCATTTATGATTCATTATGGTATCTTCGAGATAAAAGAGAATAAAATGGCTGATATTTGTATACCGAATGAGTACTTAATTTAATACTATCGTTATAAATAATAATCAGTTTATTATGGATATGTACAATTTGAGATTTATGAGTACAAAGCTAAAAATATACCGTACATCAACATGTTAAACTATCTTGACAATTATTTCAAATGAACCTAACCTAAAATACCGGCAAATGGAAACATCTTACCCCAAGAATTTTATTACTTTAAATATAACAGATTTGGAGTTGGAAATTTATTTTCAATTATCTCCAATAAATATTAATCTATGATGTAATGGAATAGTATTATTTTCAAAATCTTATACAACTACTACTATTTGAAATTTCGACTATCACTCCTTAAATGGCTATAGTATAAGATATCTATTCTACTGTTATTCTGAACACTATTCTTATTCTGTTTACTACTACTACGACTATTGTATGTTAAACTATTATCAGTATCGTAGTCTACAAAACATTAGAAAATTCTTAACTAACTGTTAATATTTAACTTATACTATTCTGTGATTCTTTATTATCCCTCCACATTCTTCTTGAACGTCGAATCATCTGAAAATGAAACAAACCAATTATTAATGTAAAATCTCAAATTTGATATGCTTGTAACCTAACTGAAAACTAACAAATTATAAGTACTTATCTTCTAACTTGTTCAATCATTTGTACTTGTGAAGTTCAACAAAAGCATATACAACGTATGTTCTATATGTTAATCGAAACAGAGTTATGTGGTTTCTGATTCAAATTATTGAAATTGTGTTTAGTGACACCTCATAAGTATTAGTGTTCTTCGTGGTTAACTTTCCAACATTCAGCGTGATTTTTCGACTCTTCATATTCAATGTTAATATTGCTACGAACCAAACTCTATATTTTTGCGGCTACTTCCCGCGCATCAATACACCTGGACAAAACTAGGTTCAGCTTCGTTGAAAAGTCGTCTTGCGAGTTTAGTAAAGGAGATGACATATTTAGTCCGTTGTAATTTTAACTACTTCCTTACTCTTCTTACTTTCTCGTGACGTATGTCGTGCTTTGATTAATACGGCCTGAACACCTAATGCATCGATGCCCTCTTACAAATTGATGATGTCATTCGAGAATTGTGGGAGCGTGACAGATTCAATATTTATTAGACAACCTGATATCCCTGGTCAGTGCTCTCTAATATGAAGTATTTTTGTCGACAAAAGTTAATTTTGTTTCAATTTTTGGTTGGTTGAAATTGTTCATCTATTTGGAACACCAAAGCTATATGGGACGGGAATCTACAGTTTAATGTAGAACTCGAACCATGGTAATGTGTTTAAAGTCCAAGCTTTAATATGGAGAATCGAACCAAATACCCCTTGAATGACAGATGTACACTGGTCAGTATTATTCAGCTGAGGTGGCGAATTTTGTTTTTGAGATTTACTGTATGACTGTAGAAAAATTAAAGAAGAAGA
This sequence comes from Thermobia domestica, assembly GCF_964235325.1. Lineage (NCBI taxonomy): Eukaryota > Metazoa > Arthropoda > Insecta > Zygentoma > Lepismatidae > Thermobia > Thermobia domestica. Next base: position 206,936,984 of record NC_137455.1, read on the forward strand.
AATTTGTATAGTTCTATTAAAGGATAGCATTGTTCGAATTATTCCTTGATATATCAGAAGCTAGTTAACTTATCGACTTGAAATATCTTCACCCGCAACAATAAAATAATAGAAGCAATTACCTGAGGTTGTTGCTAAACTGCGATAAGTTGATTTTCAATTTCAATATGTTCACGCACCGCTTATCCTTCCTTATTACATTCACAGTGTGAAAAGCAATTATAATTAAAACAGGCTAATTCGGCCATTTAGATACGAGCCATCTTAATACATCTTATTTCAAACAATTTTCATTTAACACAACATTAGTGAGGCAGTCCACAGGGCTCTAATGCCGGGACTTCCATTATATAAATCTCCTGTAAGGGAAATTACTGAAAATGAACAATTTTCAGAATCAACGTCAATTTTCATAGACGTATTGCAGACACTTGGTATAGTATTATTTTTAGTATAAAAATAAATCAGCGTCGAACTTTTACTTAAAGTTGGCATCACTAATTTCTAGTTACTCCTTCCTTTAAAGATACTATCTCCTTGCTTCTTCAGACCCTCTGAACTTTTCGACTGTTTGTTATTAAAGTCTCTCGGAACTTCTGATAGAAGCAACAAGAAGCAAGAAAAGAAACACGATGACCACTGGCTAAAGTCAAAAGATGAGAAGATAGAGAAACAATAGTTTGTGTTCTTAAGCCAACCTTTGACCTATTCCCTACTTTCGAACTCCCCTTTTATCTATCCATCTATCTATCTATCTATCTATCTATCTATCTATCTATCTATCTATATATATATATATATATATATATATATATATATATATAGAGAGAGAGAGAGAGAGAGAGAGAGAGAGAGAGAGAGAGATAGATAGATAAAGGTATGTGTGTATGCTTAAGAGGCTATAACAAAGAAAGAATAAAGTATCTTATTCTTTGATATCGGAAATATCGAGAATTCAACGGGTACATATCAATATATGTGTTTCTATGATCTAAATGGAAGGATACGGTAAAAGAGCGAATGCTGGAAAAAATCCATGTCTTGTTTCTCCTTCAGATATAACTCAGTTTATACCGTTATCTGAAAAGCTTCTGCAAGCTAAACATCAATTTCAAGGGTTGCTAAACACATCGAAAACTGAAACGAAATCGAGTTATGGTTGAGACTAAATGCATTATTGCTAGCTTCATTTCTCAGAAACGAATTATTATTATTATTATTATTATTATTATTATTATTATTATTATTATTATTATTATTATTATTATTATTATTATTATTAATATTATTATTAATATTAAACAACTTCTTCCTTTTTGAGAAAGAGAACATTTTAATATATAGATGAAAGAAACTCAATTACTCTACATTCTTCGTCACTGTTAGAACTCGTAGAAAGTAATTTGTTATTTGATATTATCGTTACAAAATTGAGTGAAATATGATTCATCGTTCTCCTGTGTCTCAAAGCGTTTTATGTTCAGTTACATATTGAGTAACACTTGAATTAGGGTTGAAAACAAACATTAATGTAATTGTTCGATATTGAAAAATCTTGTTTCTGTGAGGGTCCATATTTATCTCGTAACAATAAAAGAAGAAAACTTTATGACATGACTTACATAAAATTTACTGTACGGCGAAGTTACAAACTCTACAATGTGGGAACTCAATACGGTTTCTAATGTGTCTGCTCTTACCAAACAGTTATAAAATGAAATTAGGAGTTGAGTTTAATATCTCACTCTTAAGCACTTTACTGGCAAAGTAAAGCAGATAAATGGAATAGAATAAGAATGACAGCGTAAGAGGGAGCTGTAGATTCCATAAGATGTTATTCATAAAAACACGTGAAGCCGGAGATCAAACCAGTGACCTTATACACTAGAGGGAAAAATTTCATCAGTAAACCATGTCGTCTCCAGAACACAATTGAATATGGACATCGAGAACTGGAAATAATTTTAATATTTTACATATAGCAATAATTTGTGTAGGTGGAGACAATGATAGTCTGGGCTTTTATTCTTCAAATATTTATTTTACAAAAATGCAAAAATAGTCTTCGTGTCTACAAAGCTGATGTATCTTCCTTATAACCCTAGGTGAAGGAAGTAACGTTCATACTCCAGGGTATCTTGTAGCAACTTCAGGTTATGGCCCTAGGTAACCTCCTCGGCTCATGACAGCTTCGCGAGGTATGATTTGTGTTGAGGAATCCTCTTTGCTTCAATGCAGCCTCTAGTGATTTTAGGATAGGCCCCTTTGTCCAGTGCGACTTCTAGAACTCTTATGAGTTGGCGATCAGTCCTCAACTGATGCCTCCTTCTTTGGCTTAACTTTTATAGGACCTCTTCAGGGGCTCGTCTGCTTCCGGTTCCTATCGTGTTGATCTTCTTGTCTTCTTGGTCTATGTATCGTCTGCTTGTTTGTAAACAATAGCACGTGGCGTCTGTAAACATGTGCTTACGCTGTGATGTGGGGGATGTGGGGATCCCTCCAAATATATATATATATATATATATATATATATATATATATATATATATATATATATATATATATATATATATATATATATATAGAGAGAGAGAGAGAGAGAGAGAGTAACTGATGATTTCACATCTTCAATTGTCAAACCTTATGTATGTTAACTTTACATGTAACTCCAGATAATATCAGCTGTTATCTGATGTGATATTGACCCTTCAAATTTTGAATGGGTATTTTATGCGTTAACAATGCAAGTGTTTTGCAAGCAAAACAAATCTAGAAAATTTCTTGCTTGATCCTGGGAGTCAACAGCAAAATGAACATGCAGAGTCTGGTGCTGGAAATCTGTAAACATTTGAGTTTTCACAAAATGACCTGTATTTCAGTTATTCCCAGACTAGAACTCATGTGTATGGTTGTTAATTTGTTGAACTATGTAGTCACATAATATGTCCATGGTAGTTTGTTCAACAACTTGAGGATTGTTGATCGAACCACTCTATAATCTCTCCAGCATAGTGTAAAATTGCTTGCTCCATTTTGTTGGAGAAAATCAGTGAATTTTCCAATTTTATTAAGTGAGGTAAACATATCGCCTTAGAAGGATGCTTAGGCGACCGATGAACACATAACTTTCAGATCGTATATTCCATATCTTAAAACATAATTTGATCCCTCAAACTGTTTTGGCAGGATTAGTTCATAACTTGTTAATTTCAGACCAATAGCGATGATTGTTCTATTTCTTTACATCGCTCTTAAAGAAAGTATGAAATCACAGCTAAGCAACGTGAAAGAAAAGCACTAAATCAGTCCAAGTTTGTAAATAGTATTAGTTTATCTGTGTTTTACTTACTTGCAGGTATGCTACTTGTTAGTATTTAAAAAAAAATCTTTAAAATGCAATTCAGATATTGCTTGACATAAATGTCGTCTATCAGGTACTGCATTTGGAGACGATCACAATGGGTGCGACTATGCTATTGCCATGTTTTAGATGAAAGCAAAATTTCGGTGATTACAACGTTCCACATCACGCAGAGACCTTGTTTATTCAAATTTATTTTACTATCTTCAACCAAGTTTGCGTGATTCCTCAGTTAGTTCCGTGATTTATATAATTCCTGGTTGCCGTTGTTGAAATCCGCTATAATCCTTTAATACTGTGGCCACTGACCATCAGCACTGTCTCCATTCACCTTCGGAAGTTACTGTTATTTCGATCCGTCTGGAAACGTAGAATGAAAATAATTACTTTTCGGAAAATCCAAATGTTGTCTAAAACAACTTAATGTGTTGGATTGAAAGCTTATCTAAAACACAATGTAGCACGTTCTATTCCTACATAAAGTTCCCGAGCTAAATTCAAGATCTCAATATTGGCTCGTGGAAAACAATGTTTGTTCAAGAAATATTTTCTATATTGGCCTTATCCCCATGGAGTTATATCGTTAAGAGAACTCTTGGCAAATATTAAGGAAATGAAATCATAGAAAAGGTGTATTACTAATTTGCATAAATAATGATAGAAAATACAAGTACTTATTGTATATTACTAATTGCATAATACAACATAATACTACATAAACATGAACAAAGATAACTGCATTCTAAAGATGTAGCATGGTATTGTCTTTTGCTGAAGACTTTCGTTGAACGAAAGATTTAAAGATTGTATAAAAACGTTCCAAACATTGTGAAGAATAACAATTATTTGCGTTTGGGAAGACCCATGTAACTCTTTCCAGATTTATGAGTTCATGTTTTATTGAATATGTTGACTTTGTCGGCTTAGACTATGTAAGAAAAATATCTTATACACATTGAAGCATCTATCAGCTTTAAAACAAACATTAAATAATCAATGAGAGCATCCGCTAGCAAATAGGGAGAGCGACGCAGGTATTCTGCAGAGTTTGCCTATGTGCTCGTAAAGGCTTTTCATGTTTTATAAATGGAGTTCAGAACTTTTGAATTACAACGATCTATCAATTAAAAAAGTTTTCCTATAATAACACTTTTCATTGCTTGTATTTAAAAACGAGCATTACAATTTTCCATTGTGATATTAACAATATTGGAATGAACAGTATGCATGTTAACTTTACATGTAACTCCAGAAGTTTCAAAGTTGTAAACATCAGATATTATTGTTACATCTATTATATTCAAATTGTAATTTGCTGCTGCGTACCCAGGTTAGATTTAAAATCTCATATCGATTTTTTTCTTGATTACACCGGTATTTCCTTTCGCTTCGACAGTGGTAAATGAAAGTACGGTGAAATTTAGTAATCAATTTTCTGATTCTTCTATATCATTGCTAATGTAACATTCAATAATTTCAACTTACTGTTAATTAAATATGCAACGAAAAAACAAAATATTAATACTTGTACTTAGATCAACAATAACATTAAATTTTATTCTACACATTCGATTGTTCTGATTGATTAATGTCGGGATTCATGATTTACTATTTTTCTTGTATGTAGTAGTGGGTATTAGTAGTGATTGTTACTATCACTATTGTTACTACGAGCATAGTAAATATTTTGAGCTCGTTCTTCAACGACAGGGTATCTTCTTATTCTTGATATCTTTTTACCTTAATCGATATGAATAGCTTTTAAACCTCTGAGGAAATTTACTCCATATTTCATGAAAATCAGAAATTTGTCAAAAATTATTATAATGGAGTAGTTTCTAAAACTTATGAAATAACTTATTCTTATATTTTACAGTGTTCAATACCAAGCAATGATTTTGTTGGAAACTCTAAATAATGTATGTCCTATATTTCATGAATATGAGATAATTTGAAAAAAAAATCGTTACAACCAGTTTAATAAAAAAAAATATAATCGAGGTGAATTAAGTTCTTACTTAATTTTTTTACTTTTTCATCTCCAAATAACATTGTTCCTTTGTGGCTCGCTGTTAATGTAAATATACTTGTCGTAAGTTTGGTAATTGGGACAATGCCATATCAACGTGTTTGCTTTGAGCATAAACTTAAGCAATGATTCAGATCCCTTTTGAAATACTAAGACTTATCTCATATAAACGATGATACTAAAAAAAACTTCAAGTAACTTTACTCCACTTCCTCATTTTTAAAACATTTAAGTAAATACCTTAAAGAGAAAGAAGCATATTTAAGATGTTGCATGACCCTTGCAACATCTGCAGAATTTTAATAAAGAAATTATTAACATCTTTAATATAATCAATAAATATAAGTCCTCAACAATTGTTACGTCATAAGAAGACCTGAACTGAAGCCTTACCCCATATGAAAGATCTAGAAATATTACAATTTTGTAGATAATATTCTGCTAATTTTAAACAACTTTGATGGAGTGGTCCCGGATTCGTTTCTCGGTGATGGCACTTAGTCGTAAAGGTGTAACAGCTTTTTCAGGCCAACCATCCTGAGAGAGGTTTTATTGTCTTTTCCTCATTCATACAGCCAAGTGCTGGGATGGTATTTAACATACAGGTCTAAATCCACTTCCTTGTCTCTCGATTCTTTTCTTCCATCCTTGTTTTATAACAGAGCGTTCGACGAGGGACGTCACTCTTCATACTGACGGGCTTAACTCTTTGCGGCATAGTGGTGCATTTTTTACATCACCGATTTATTAAACGATGTTGCATGCTGATGCACTTATTGCATCACTTTAGTGCACGCTCAGCTGGTACTTGCACAGTGCTGTAGATTTTGAATAACTTATTCGACGTAGTTACGATGTTTGTTACGGTGGCTCGTCATATTATTTTCAGTCAATTGTCATATCCCCGCGTTTTGTGATTCTGTTATGGTTCTGTTAGCACGCAGTGAATGCGTTGATAATTAAATTGGTGATGTTATTGGTAAGCATGCTAATTTATGTATTTTGCCTATGACTTCTTGTATTTTAGATTCTTGGGATGTAGTGCAGGTGATGTAGAGGTCACTCGAGTTACATTCGTGTTTTTTAAATGTTATTTGTTGTGATGCAAAGGTTGCATCACTGTGCAACAAGCCGATAAATACGATATTGGTTATTTGAACTGAACGTGTGTTTACCATACTTCGCAAGTTAAGTGTAATATTTTCATTGGTGATATTAAGCAAATCATGGAATACAATAACACCAATGATGTAATCTTAAGGGATCTCCAAGGGCGCAGTCCTGCCTCAGAAAATTTTGTTTCTAACAAAAGTGTTAAGTTTTCGGAGAATATATTTTTACATATATTTCATACATATGTACAGGGGTAAAATGAGGCGGATCGCGGAGAGATGCCGTCCTCCTACTTCGTAAAATTACTTTTGGCGTCCTCCCACTTCCAGAAAGAAATTATAGTGTAAAAAGATAGACCAAGGGGAACGACGTTGACGTCATTCTGCGTCCCCCTTACATTTCCAAAACCACTTCAACCCCTGCATAGGTCTCTACATGAACTCTAACATTAGCTTCGTATCATCCTTTCCACCGTATAACTATCTAAATACGTTTCGTTGAATTTCCTTTCTTGCAAAGGATTCAGGCTGGATTGAAGAAAGCTTTCACGTTCCGGTCCAACCACTAGTTTTTCCATGAAACCGTACATGGAAATAGGTACTAGCTCTTTATGTAGGATTTTTATTTTTTTAATTTTATTTAGATATATCAAGATGCCAAAGAGATTAACACAAGAGTAAATTGAAGAAATTATTTTTCATGAGGATATTCCTTCCGAACCCGAATCAGATGTAGACGTAAGTGATGTGGAAGATGGTGTCTTACCAAATGAAACTGAAGTTCTCAATTTAAATATTTCGCAAAGCTATTCAAGTGATCCACTTTCAGACGCCAAAGGTCACAACAATCCGGAGGCAACAATACTACAGCCAGTATGTTCTTCTATAAGGGACCCACCCGATTGGAAAGACGTCAAGATCCCATCACCTAATAAACTTTTAAACAGTCACACAGGACCGACAAATATTGTGCAAAATTTAAAAGATCCATCTGCAATTAAGTTGTTCAGACTGTTAGTAGATGAGTCTATTGTAGACTCAATAGTACTTCAAACAAATCTGTATGCACAGGAGTCCAAGAAGCGGTATATTTCAGCTACAAAGGACGAAATTGAAACACTTTTAGTAATTAATATTTTGATGGACATTAGGCGATTACCGAGCTACAAGAATCTCCAGCACCTGACCTCCATCATGATTACATCAGTAAGCTTATGTCCGTTAATCGATTCAGTTGGTTGTTAGGAAATCTACATTTGAGTGACAACGCTCTTATGCTAAGAAGAGAAGTTCAAGACTATGACAAATTATACAAAGTAAGACCATTATTAGAGTCTCTAGGACATAATTTTAAAAAGTGTTTCGATCCAAATCCACTCGTTGCTATAGACGAATCAATGATAAAGTTCGATGGGCGAAGTTCTGTAAAACAATATATACCAATTAAACCAGTGAAAAGAGGTTATAAAGTGTGGATTCTTGCAGACAAATCTGGATTCGCTCTGAAGTTTGATATTTACATCGGAAAAATTGGTAACAAAGTTCAGCTGAATCTTGGGGAATCAGTAGTACAGAAGCTTCCCAGCGATCTCAACGGGAAACATTACACAGTATATTTTGATAACTGTTTTGCTACATATGATCTTCTAGAGGATTTGAAAGAAAATGATATCAACAAATTAAGGAATAATCTTCCAAAGTTTGCAGACGACAAAAGCTTTGATCGTGGAAAATATAAGTAGTTCACAAGCAGTAACACCGCAGCTATAAAATGGAAAGACAAACACTGTGTTTATTTGCTATCGAATTTTCATGACCAGCGGGAAACTACATTCGTAGCTCGAAGGGAACGGGACGGCTCAAAAGTACAAGTAAATTGTTTCGCAGCGATTGTTGATTATAATACAAATATAAACTTTGTTGATCGCTTCGATCAATTGAAAAGCGTTTACGAGACTGATAGGAAAAGTCGCAAATGGTGGCATCGTATGTTTTCTTTTTTATCGACCTAGCTATTGTAAATGCTTTTGTATTACACGAAAATCTTCCTGTTAGACGTCTTACGATGAAAGATTTCCACCGTACAATTTCATCATCTCTAGTAAGTAAAAGATGCGTTGTAGTATCAACTCCTCGATCATCTTCCTCACCAACACAATTCAACAAAAGAAAGTGAAGCCAAGTGTTCCACAAGATTTTCGGCGATCTGGTCATCACACCAACCCAAAAGGTATACTCGAAGAGGATGTGTTTTATGCAGTACTAAAGTTAAACCAAGATAGACGTTTTGGATTTGTAATGTGTGTGACATATCTCTTTGTTTAGGAAAGACGCGAGACTGCTTTCAGAACTACCACTGATGAAGGTTCTGAAAGTTGTCACGAGAAGAAAACGTATATGTAACGTATATTTCATATAATATTTTTGTTCAAATCTGTGTATGGATAAATACATCTTACTTAACAGTACGTTCTATTTATTTCATAATATATAACACATAATAGTTCGGGTTATTTTAAATATTTAGTTTTAGATAAAGTGCATCATATTTATGGAAAGGCATTAGTGTTGTTGCACAGTGATGCAATATATTCATCACCACATTTTGGCGGCAATAATTATAAACTATGATAAAATATGTTATCAATGTATTTCCTAGGGTCTAATACATTCAAAAATACATGTGATTATATTTACTAAAAATTATTTTTCGCCCGCAACATGGGGTTGTAAAAATTATTTCACCGTGCCGCAGAGAGTTAAGGCCATATATACCAGTAATGCCCAAAAACGTGTAAAATTAAATAAATAAGTAAATAAATAAAGCAACTTTATAACAATGTAAGTTGTGTAATGAATCGAAAAAAATGGGGAAGTTGCACAAGTTACTCTAAAAACGAGCTGATTCAGAAATATCAAGGCGAGAATATATCTTGTTTAATGAAAATCGTGTAATTTTCTATAACTGCGTTGTTGAATAGAACCTCTGACTTATTTGAAACTAATAACATGGGTAATTCGAAGTCTCAGTAAAGTTTAATGTTTTTTGCATTTCTAACTACCTTTGCCCCGTAACAGAGATTTTGCAATTATATTTTACATCTCAAACTCTTGAGTATGTCATCAACAAACATTCAGTATAATTGGGAATTCTGAGCTAAAGTTTTTCTCTTACTTAATCAGAATCGAAATTATTTTCTTATCGATCACAATTTTCAAATAAGTAACAAGTATTCGAAATATTTTCTTCTAACGGTTAAATCATTTCCTGTGATTCGATAATCAAGTTCAGTTTAATTTTTATGTATTAAGTTTCTAGATATTTTAAGAACAATTGTGTAATATATCTAGTACAGCCCCGATTATCCGCTAGTGTAGCGAAAAAAACCCTGCTGCAGTGGTGTTCAATTATTTTTCATAAGTAGTCGCTGCGAACTGACACTCCATATGCAATTAAGTACTGTATACTCTAAAGCATAAAAAGAAATTGAATTGTAAAAATCAATGTTCCCAACAATAGTGCACATTTCGGAGTGCAACTCTACTCTGATAAGGAAAAGCCGATTGTTGTGAAGTATGAGAAACAGGAATTGTGAAGAGTCATTTGTGTGGTAGTATATTACACCTATTTTTCAGTTCTTTTCCAGGTCATCAGGGATTTACGCTATCAGCAGTGTCCTTGGCAGAGAATTCCGCGGATAATTGGTGTTTTACTATATATATATACGATACTTGGCTAAAAGTAAAGAGACTAGCAATCTTGTCAGTAGTATAAGATGGGAAGTCTATGGGCACAGAGCAACTTTCAAACTTCGAGAAGACAATGATATACATGAGTTGCCGCTCTCGACCGAGTTTAGTCTACGAGTAGCGACTGAAGAGAGAGATTGCCAGAAGAATGGCAAATGTGAAAATTGAGCTGCGCATTGCTTTGAAATTCCTTGTAAAACTTGACAAACCATCGAGCAAGTATGTGAAACTGTTGGAGGATGCGTATAGTAATAATAGAATGTCACGTACGCGAGTGTTTAAGAGGTACAAACGCTTCATCGAGGAACGCGAGAGCGTTATTGGTAGTGAAAGACTGGTTCGTCCTGTCACAGTAACAACAGAGCAAAATATGGCAAAAGTGACTAACATTGTCCGAAAAGATTTAGCATTCAAATCATTGTAAACATGGTACACATTGCTAAAGAATCAGTACGCGCAGTTCAGAACGAACATTTGAAATTTCATGCTAAAATGGTACTAGAAAATCTAACGCAGGAGCAAAAAGTCTTCCGGAAGCACGTTTACAGTGACACAATGGATCGTCTGGGAACAGAACCGAACATGTTAACTAAAATCGCCACATGAGACTAGATATGAATATTTCAGTATGATCCTAAAACAAAAAGATAATCCATACACTGGAAAACTACCTCATTACCGCGAATGAAACAGGTACCCAAGATCAAATTGAAAATGAAGGTCATACTCATTATGTTCCTTTATATCAATAGCAGGCTAATGATCGAATAATTATCATCAAGTCAGGTAGTGAATAAGCCTTATTATTAACATGTTTTACTGGAATTGCGAGAACACATGAGAAAGAAAAGGTCCCTTTTGTGAAAGAATAACGAATGCATTATGCATCATGACAATGCTTGTTCGCATACTGCTTTCACAGTAAAGCAATTTTTGGCAGCTAAGAAGACTCTAGTGTTGGAACACTCGCTTTATTCGTCAGACGTTGTGATTTTTTCCCTTTTTCGATAATGATATTCGCCTTCAATGGAATTCATTTTCAGTCTGTGGAAGAGTTAAAGCAGAGTATGGTACTCAAGGTGGTGATACCTGAAGATTTCGAAAACTGCTTCCAACAATTCAAACGTTGTATGCAAACTTCTATAGAGAGCGGAGGGGAGTATATTGAAGGGAATCACATTGAATTTGTAAGTTTGTGTTAATAAACTGTACTTTAGGCACCAGCACTTTATTTTTAGCCAGATTTCATATAGTATAGATTAATTTTGTTACATAAAGATGGAATATAATATTTACACATGTTACATAAAAATAGAACATTACAAATTATAAGATAAATATCTAGACAGACAAAAGATTCTTCAAAAAATAAATAATAACATTGAAATTATTAAAATACACACACACACACACACACACACACATATATATATATATATATATATATATATATATATATATATATATATATATATATATATATATATATATGCGTTTATGTTCTGATGAGAATTTTGCCTTTTCAGAATATCACATTAGACACTCTTCCGTTAAATAAACATTTATTAACTTTATGCGTATAATTTTAAGTTGCATGGCGATGTAAGGTGTTTTCAGAGACCTCATCCCGGCGAAATTAAAATACCGCTAATTTTACGGTAATCATGTGATATCTTCCAATAGATAAAACATAATTGAAATGTGGAACAAGAGCGCCCTAGACAACATTATTTTGCATGAGGTATCGTTACCACAAGTCACTTAGTGGCTATCCGTTTGCAGCCATTTAGAAACGCGAAAATAAATGCCGATTTTCAAAATGGCTCGAAATCGAAAGCAGATAAGTGAGTCGTGATAACGGTATTTCATGTAAATGATACTGTCTAGGGCGCTCTTGTTCCACATTTCGATTATCTTTTATCTATTTGAATATATCACATGGTTACCGTAAAATTAGCGGTATTTTAATTTCGCCGGGATGAGGCTGCAAAATCTCAACCAGTTCTTTATCTAGTAGTATGGTTCCCAATGTAGAGGCTACATTTTCTCTCTGTACTGTCATACTTATTCTCAGACTTAGAAAGATGTTTGCTTTATCATCACCGGATAAATATGTGATATATTTACCTTCTTACTTTATAAAGTCGAGGCCTTCTTTGTTCTACAATTCCCTGGATTCAATATTAGTTGTCACAAATTGATACTTATGCGTTAGGCTACTGTATTTGCTTGTTTTTCTGTTTCTTTCCGATTGACAACATTGCTCGATTTGAAGTGAGGAAAAAGGGACGAAAGGTCTGTGCATGTAAATTCCAAATTAATTATATTGGCCTCTCTTCCAAGGTACCATGCATAAGTGTCATCCCATCTAAGCTTTTACCATCTCTTCTACAACATCCATTTGCCTCAAATGAGCGTTTTCATTATAATGTTATTGACACTTGAGTGGCATGGAAGTCTACCTATAATTTTTGTGCAAGATAATCTATACAGTTCTTTTTTTCCTACTGGATTCTAAAATGCCTGACATTTATGAGATTCACAAATACTTGCAACTGCTATTCAGGAACTCTCATTATTGAGATGGAGATCAGAAGTAGCAAATTTAAAGCTCTTTACTAACGCTTTGCTTCTATGGATGATGCAGCGATTAGTCTAGCCTCGTCTTTAATGATGTTTGAAGACTGTAGTGAGAAGGAAAAGTGTGATTGCATAATAGGTTCTTCCTCTTCCATAATAGATTACTTTGCTCTGGTACTGAATTGGAGTAATTCAGAGCCAACTAGCAATTACCAAGTAAAAGAGTAATCTTTAACTTCAGAATCTATATGGAAACTAATTTTGTGATGAAGAAGTGACGAATTCAGGAAGCACACAGAAAGTCTCTCAAACTTTGTTCACAATCAAACATATTTATATTTCACTAGTTAATTTACTAATATTCTCATTGGTTCATTAACATGTTAGGTTTTTAATCTATTGTTGCGTATTTAATTGCCCTGTTTGCCAATAAAAAAAGAAACATCAAAAAGGAAGTATCCTAAGAAGTCCAAATGTGCAGAATAAATAGAGCATGGAAGGATAAACAATAGATTAGTACCAGAACGCCGTAAAGCTGCACAGGTTCCGGCTATACCACCCAGTGACAGCAAACAGACGTCTTTCAGGTTGCCAAACTTGAGTGGTAGATAAAGATTGATGTAAAGTATGAGTGTGAAGGAAAGGTAAGTGTACAACAAACTCATTGTTGAATGCGGAAGTCTTTCCAGCAAGTTTCGGTCGTTAGTTTGTTTTATCCTACGGCGACATTAGTGTATGTATTTAAGTGTATTCCGTCGTAATTCAGATAATATGTGCTTGATGGCTTTACGAAGTCGCTACGGCAATCCCAACGACCGTGCCATACCACGAATAGGGAGAATAGACTACTTATGCTTATGAGTGTAAACATTTGACAGCAACATACCAGAACACTAGAGCAAGCACTGCAGTCTTTTGCTAGCGCCCTGTGTCCCTACGAACAGATCTAAGTCCTTTGGCAGAGCGGGCATATTTGCAAGGCTGTGATTGCTGCCACTTTTGCTGACTGCACAACATAGGTATTGGAGACTATAACAGTCGTACATGAAGAGAAGAATGACAGAAAATATTTTCACACGCATTCCGCTTATGTATGTTGCATCATATCCATATTTGTCGCCACCAGCACTAGGCTGGGCGGCGCCTGCATACTGCAATGCTGCGTTATACGGGTACCAGTTGTAATATGTACTGTACCTCTCGAATATGTGTCCGTTTCTGCTTCCTACGCGTTGACATTTGACCAGCTAACATTTTATTGACGAGGTGTTGGATCCAGTGTTGTGTTAGGTACTAATTTTTTGTACCTAGGTACAGGTATAAGGCGCTGACTAAAATTGTACCTAGGTACAGGCATTAGGTAATAGCTGGCCAATGTAGCTAGGTACAGGTACAGGTACTGGTCAAAGTACCTAGGGTATTTTTCTAGGTACAAATTGCTACCCAAGAATTTTCACATATAAATTAACAATCGTCTGTCAAATGAAGTTAGAATATGATATTTAATTATAGTAATAGGCCTGTGGGGTCTTTATTGTACCTTAAATCAGGACAGTTGTTTTGTAGATTAAGAGTGCATATCCATTTTCGCGCTCAGCGAACATGTTTTTATTTTTTGGTTCATTCCTCAAACGTCTTTCGATATATAAATTATTTTCTTTGAAAAATGTGTGTTGAGGTTTGTAACAAACCTTATTTAAGGAAAATTCTTGCAATCAACCAAAAAATACAAATATGCTCATTAACCGAGCAAAATTTAGCCATTTCCTTTCGCTCCAGTTGATTCTCAAATTTATATCTGAAATTTCAGGATTTTTCTTTGGTTTTGTACTGCTAAATATTATTTTCACAATAACAATTATCAGTTAATACATGTAACTGAAGTACTAGCATTTAATAAATACAATTTTTGCAGAGTACTTTCCAACTAGTTCAGAAATGACGAAGAATCTCGAAGGAAAGTCCTCATGATCACAAACTACACAATTTTCTCGAACGCTCAATGTATTTCCTTAACATAAATTCTATTCCAGGATTTCCCGTGCGCTTAAAACTTAAGTGCAACGTTGACAGCGAACAGTAAACACAAACAATTTGTAGTATACCACTGTTTAAGAAGCGATCTATTTCCTATTATTAATAAAAAGTTAGCAGTTTTTTCCGTGGTTCAAAAACATAAACACTTATCCGCCTTGTCCCTCACTGCAGCTTTTACTAATACACTGTGAGGCTAAATGGAGCAGTTCGAGTTTCACCAATAGCAAAATTTCAGATTTTTCATTTCTTCTCCTTAGCGTAACTTCATTTTAAAAGTAGTAAAGTTTCAAGCATATCGTCACTTAGACGAATTTTTCTCGCAGTCAAACTTTGTCCTCCGGTGCTGAAAAACCGCTTGACTATGGCAGATGAGGGCGAAATTGTATTATATTTCAAAAATATCTGTTTCACAATTGGAAACAACTGCATTGCTGACAGATCTTTGCTTTTGTCCTCCAAATAGGACCGTGCTTGCATTTATGCTGTATTACCTGCAGATGAAAATATATCTGATGAAGGATTTTGATCCAGAAAATTTAAAAGGTTATCAGAATCGCAGTCGAAAGGCTCTGACATTGTTCCTAAATAACTTATTTCAAGTTCTGACAACTTTGCAACTTCGCTAAACAATAACTGCTTGCACAAATCGAGCTTCTTGGGATCAGATACGATCCATTTCAGTTTGAACTTCGGGATAATTTAAGTTGCGAGAATGTACGCCTTGATCGAGGAAGAACTTATATCAATTAATGACGCGAAGCGACTCTCCGAGCTATCCGAGATAGAGCTTACCAGAGAAGAACAGAGTTCCGAATGTGTGAAGGAATGAAATTTCGATTTAACTTGATACACTACAGGTAAAACAAATATCTGATAACAGTTATCGCTCTGTAGTTTGTCCAGCGCTGACGCCAAAGGATTCATAAATGTGACCTATTCAATCAAAAAATAAATGTCAGATATTTGAACTTGCCTATATTCAATCGCTCGCATAGTTCTCCCATTTTACTTTTGATAAACAGTCTTTGTGATCGAGTCGAATGAAGAATTCCATCTTGCTAGACATGGGACACGCGATAGTGAGCAAAAGAAAGCAGTGATTTCAGTTCTTACCGACCAACCGAACCACGTGAAATTACACCATGTCTCGACTTATTTCTGTTTTTTATTTGATATTTGCTCAAACTAAAACTAAAAATAACATTAGCTATCAAATAATGATATAGGTGAACTTTGATCATTGGTGAAGCGGGAAACAAATTGTTATTCAATGAAAATCAGTGTGTGCGAGATAGATAAAAAAAATCCTTTAAAGAAACAAGAAAATATGCAATATTTGTTTTGTGTGCGACCGACCTAAAATGTACCTAAGAAATGTAGTTAAGAATAGGTACTAGGTACAGGAAAATCGTATCAAGTATAGGTACTAGGTACTAAATAGTAAATGTATGTAGGTACTTCCCAACACTGGTTGTATCCCATGCGGTCCCTTTAGTGCATTTTCTGCCTGAAACTATGTTACAGCAAGATAACGCGTGCTTTCATGTTATGTTCCTCTCTTCTCTGGCCTTCACATTTCCCATACGCCTCACCGTGATAAAATATACAGTATCTAGTAGATGGTTCACAACACCTCTTACATGTGAACTTCTCCAGGAATAGTTGATGAGCTGTGGTATTATATCTACAACATATGGCTTCATATGGACATTCATGGACATTAGTGAACATTGGATAGTGGACTGGTCCTTCGTATGAACATTACCCCGGGTGGACATTCATGAACTCATTCTCATAATGCCTCCCCGTGTTGCAGAAGTTCTGAGACTGCCCATGGTAAACTCATATGCTGCTGACAGACATCAGTTTTACTCCACATGTTGTTGCGTGTTACACCGAATAATAAATTTCATACTTTGGTATTTGTCTCATCTGGTGTCTTTCAACCAACTTTAGTGCTGATTGCCTCCTTGTTCGTATTACACTTTCAATTTCGGGCAACGTGTATGCTGTGTAAAATGTTGTTTCTTTAACTTTTCATCCTAAATTCTACGAATCATTAATTGTGATTTATTAGCTATTATAATTGCAATATTTTTATTATAATACGCATGTGTACGATAGATAACTGTTCGTAAAATATTCTGATTTATCTTACCCTTAACTGCTCTGATGAAGATAAAGTTACATCTACACTTAAGTGGAGTTTGACACACTCCATTCTTTCTTTCGCTTATATTTACTTTGTTGTGTGTGCTGCTTTTCTAATTCCAGTTTTCTTTTGCCTCTTTCTTTATTACAAGTTACAAATAAATATGAACTCGTTGAAAGATTAAATGTCAATCTGCTGAGAATTTACTAGTATCACGTTCAGAAGTATGAGGTTAGATCAGATGCTTTCACAAAGACAATGAACATATTTTCTTCTCGGTTTTTAGCTCCTTTCATCTCTAATTATCAATGTAAAACTTCACTACAAATAACTATTATATCCTTCCTTCTACATCGTCACTGTGATGTACTTCCTCAAGACAAGATTCATCACTAGTGATTGAGTGACTACTCTCGTCCAATTGATCTTCATTTACATCGCACTCAATATCTTCGTTTGTCTACTCTTCCTATTGTGTTTAAGACTGACCATTCTTCTTTATATTTAGTCCTTTTCCTTGCGTTCTCAATAACTTTTAATCTCACATATACACTCTTAAAGAACAGAGGGAGAAAGAGAGAGAGAGGGAGGACCCGATCAAGTCATATTGCGAAAAGCACAATATTTGTTTGTGCAATCTATTAATGCAATTCTAGTTTACGTCAAACAATGCGGATAGACAAGTAACCAGCGTCATTTACATGGGTCGTTCAATATAGGTGTACGTTTCCCTAAGCTGTAAAATATTTATTTTTGAAAATACAATTGTAAACTATACATACATGTGTAGATGGGCCCTTCTCACCTCTCTACGTAATTCGCATTGATATTATACTTATATATTGAAACTTATATATTGAACGACCCACATGTTAAGCACTTTAAAATTTAGAGACCAACATAGAAGGTGAAATGTATGTAACAGGGAAATGCAGCTCATAAGGAAATATAATAACAGATATAAAATGTGATGTTTAAAGAGAAAACTTAATGAAAATTTGAAACGAAACATATTTTTTCTAGCCAATTGAGAAAAGGTTACATGAAATTCCACTTCGTATAGTAATAATAATACTTCAGAGGTAATTGTTAGCTACTTTCTTTTTTAAGTTTGCTAGGTGTAGTAACCTCAATGTTTCCTGGAAATTGAGGAAAATAGAAACATTTTTTCTGCTTTTGTATCAGACAAAAGTAATGAAAGGAAAACAATATGTAAAGTTTATTATATATATATATATATATATATATATATATATATATATATATATATATATATATATATATATATATAAGTCTATTCTCATTTCGCTTTGCAGGCTTCAAATTCCCGGCTATAGATAAATTAAAATTTTGTTCAAGCAAGCGAGAATAATTTTATTAAAATGAAATGTGGTATGCTCATGGTTATAATTAAAAAAAGAAGACTTTCAAAAAAAAATTATGTTACAAACATTTTCCCAGAAAGAGAGAACTGAAGTTACTATATACAATACTGTGTAATTTATTTTAAACTATTACTTTTTATTCTCTTGGATGTCATAGTCTTATTGAAGTACTGTAAAATATTTATACGATGAGGAAGTAATCTATTGGTGTTTTCACTTGTAATTGTTCTCAATTGGTTAAGGAAAATGCTGCTTCTACATTTTACGTTCTCTATTGATGTCATTATAACTAGTGAAATAAAATCGCAAAATTGTCTTCCGATTTAGAATCACCACTCTCAATTTTCACATTCTTTCTAATGCCGTAGATTGGAATATAGTAGTAACCTCTTTATTTAAAATTTTATTATAAGTATTATCTTTAAAACACACAAATTAGATGCAATATATAGCAAAGTTTGAGACAGTTACTTAAATTCTATTTTTAGTCAAATATGATTACTATGTTTACGGCGATTCTTTTCCTCTGATGAATAGGAACGTCGCTAATTGCGATATCGTTTTCTTTCATGAAAAGCTGTATGATTTGAAACACGTTTGTTGCAAGTTAAGCATCTTTTACCAATTTCTGAATATAAGTGCATTTTTTATATATTTTAAGTGCATCATACTATTTTTAACGTGCATCTTAGAATGCTTCTCTTATTTTAACTGCATTTCTCCTGTACCGTCATGGATTTTTTTTTAACAAATAAAACAAATTACAATATTTTTTAAGTTAATTTTATTTAAAACATATCCAGCTTTTCCTTATTCAAAATTTTGCATTACTGAGAGTTGCTGTTATTGTATAAATCACATCTCTCTTCTCCCTTTTACCCATTCGCCTTAAAATATGTAGATTTTTTTAGATCATTTATGAGCTAGATTAACGGTTAAGGCAGGCAGTTTTGTAAAGTATGTAGCTTTACTATTGCAAAATGCCTAAAGTTCAAGACGTTGAAGATCTTTGAAAATAAAGGGTTTTATTTCTTAATTTTGTGGTAGAAATGTTTTCTCCACGCAAAGTAAATTCTCTACTGTAAGGTGTGTGATACACAGTTGTAATTGAAAGAAAAATTATTGCGCAACATCATGTGAATAGAAGGAAACTTAAGTATGGGCTTGTCTACGTACAAACATTTTTTTTAAAAAAAAGCTATGCAGCAACTCCTTGAGCAGCGTTGTACATCAAACTATTTTGTATTTTTCGAAGATTTCTGTGCAGTTATCTGTGCTAACATTCCTTTCAATAACGTGAACAGTGTAAACTTGCGTGCTTTTTAGAAATACACTTTTCTAAATTCCTTCATTATTCTTCAACAATAAAGAAACACTATGTAAATAGAAATTACGAGAAAAAAGTTCTGAGTACCCTTTGGGGATCCCATGGTACAATTTGTACCATATGCACTTTTCATGGTACATTGCGTTATTTCTCTTCTATTCGAGCTTTTTCGTCCGTTTTTTTTGTTTTCCAAGTCCAGAGGCCTTGTATTGAACATTACGTATGGTTTCAGACCGTCTTGCGTCCAGACATAGGAGGTGATGACGTCATAAATCAAAAATTTCTTTTCTCATTTTCTAAGCGTATGTTCAATATTTTTTGGCGGGCTTATTTTTGCACGTAGAAGATTGAAATTTTGCACAAACATTCAGTCCACCGAGTAGTATTTACCAGATTTTTTGTTCCGATGTCAGTTCTAAAACAGGGGGGCAACCAGAGGGGCAATGGGTAAAAAAAAGGGATATTTTTACCCCCAAAATTCCGTTTTTCGTCCTTTTCCCGCCTTAGATACATGATGGGGACACGCGAGTCATACCGTCTAAAAGGCAATTCCATTCTGAAGAGAATGACGGTCGAATTATTATTCTAGGGTAATTAGGGACATCTCAGGGATTTTTTGAAAAATATACTTCTATATAGGGAAAAATGGGACATGGTGGGTATATTTTTTTGGCGGGCTTATTTTTTCACGTAGAAGACTGAATTTGTGCACAAACATTCAACCCACATAGTAGTATTTCTCAATTTTTTTTAGATCTCTGCATTAAACCTGGGGGGGGGTCCAGAAGGGGAAAAATATTGAAAAAATGGATTTTTAGACCAAAAAATCCCGTTTTCGTCATTTTCCCGCCTCACATACATGATGGAGACACGAGAGTCATACCATCTAAAAGGCAGTTCCATTCTAAAGAGAATGACGGTCGAATTATTATTCTAGAGTAATTAGGGACGTCTCAGTGAATTTTTTTTCAAAATATACTTCTGTATAGGGAAACATGGGGAAATTTCTGAATTTTTTTCTGGCGGGCTTATTTTTGCACCTAGAAGATTGAAATTGTACACAAACATTCAGTCTACCAAGTAGTATTTAACAGATTTTGTTTGAGATTTCTGCGTTAAAACAGGGGGGTCCAGAGGGGCTAAAAGTTGAAAAAAGGGAAATTTAGACCAAAAAATCGCTTTTTTCTGGAATTTCCCGCCTTAGATACATGATAGAGACATGTGAATGGCACTGCCTGAAAGGCAGTTCTATTCAGAAGAGAATATGGTGAGCACATGTCCCTAGGGTAATTAGGGATGTCCCAGGAAATTTTTTCCCTGAGATCATAGTGTTTTGTGGTAATTTGGGGCATTGTGGGAATTTTTGATAAAATTTCTCCCGCCCGTACTATTCAAGATAGAAACTTGAAATTTGGCACACACATTCAGTATTCCAAGTACTATTTATCAATTTTTTTTTACATGGCTACGTTCACACAGGGGGGTCCAGGGGGGGGCAAAGTTCGAGAATTTTTTTTCCCTCCGAAATTTTCACTTTGACATTTTTCCCCGCTTCTGGTATATGGTATGAGCATGCAAGTGGTACCATTTGAAAGCCAGCTCTATTCTGAGGTATGAACCATGATCCTAGGATAAATAGTGACGATACAGTAGCTGCTTGACTGAAAGTCTAAAAAATAGCCCAAAAAGCCAGGATCCGGAAAGGGCATTAAGTAGAAGAAAAAGGATATATTTTTAGGGTACTCTTGAAAGAATTTTAGTGCGTAAAGGCATTTTTGTTCGGCATTTTCTGCAAATTTATAGTATAATAAAACCCTCACGACAATTATTATATATCGTTACTCATATCGTTACTCATATTATTTTCCCTTTAGAATAAAAGTAAAGACACTTTCCCATTATTCGAACCCTCATATGGACATACCAATCTTCAGACCACTTTACTTTCAGCATAGTTATAGGAAGTTCATACTTTTTGTCTTTAGTTTGATAGGCGAGTTTTAAGCCAGAAGACGGGTTCTCGTTATTTTACTTATGTATATTTCAAATTAGTTATTTCTTATGTATTTTTGTTAAATTCACACGTTTTTGATTTGCTGCACTTCTGATCAAACTTTAACTCAATATTACGATCTACTTAATGTAAATTATGAATAAGCAAACTATTTTGAATTACACTTAAATGCTAACAGATTACCTCTGAAAGAAATTTTACGTTTTCCGTTGGAATGTTTTTCTGCATTATCACACGATCTCGTGTACTACCCACAAAATACTTGGATCTTGTACAAGTGAAATAAAATGTTTACGTTCAACTTTAATAACGGCTTAAAATTGCTAGTATGAAGTTGTAGTCAAGTACTTTAAACATGATAATGCTATTATTATTTTATCGATTATACATGATATATACGTTTATTTATTTATTTATTTATTTTCAGAGAATGTCCCAAATCTTAAAGTGAAAATCTCGTGCTTCTAAATGCAAAATATTATCTGTCTCCAAGAGGCTTTCTTTTTGAAATGTATATTTGTAAACCATTCTAAACTTTCCAAGTAGAAATTTGTTAATAATTCAATGTAATGTTCAGTAATGTTCAATTTATTAGTTAAATAGAGGGATTAAATGGAGATAATAACTACTTTTGAGTCGTTATTAAACTAACATAATACAATTGTTCCCTTTTCTCAAATTTCTGCTCTGGTGCATGTCAGTGGAGAAGTTGGTGGAGTTGTGGGAAGACACTTCTCATACGCGATTTGAAAGTAAAAAGTTCTGTTTCTAAAAAGGTCCTTTAGAGTATGAAGAATTATTATGAAATATTTGACAATTGAGGATGTTAATTCCATCGTAAAATCTATGATTTTAGTATGAAGTCCTTTAAATATTAGAAAATAACATTTTAATAAATTGACAATAAATACAAATGTATATACTGAATACATATGCTATATAAAATAAATTCTTCATAAATCAATCATAAAAATAAATGGCTCTAAGTTTCTTATATATGTATAAATATATTTATATATAAGAAACTTCGAGCCATTTACTTTTTATCATTGATTTATGCATAATTTATTTTATATAGCATATGTATTTAGTATATGCTTTTGTATTTATTATCACACACACACACACACACACACACACACACACATATATATATATATATATATATATATATATATATATATATATATATATATATATATATATATATATATATATATATATATACTGTAGCCTCGGTTCTTCATCTTTTATGTTTATTGCAGTAGGCATTAGAGTTTATTTCTATGTTGTATGCAAGCACTTGATGTTTTTCATAAGTTTGAGAAAAATGCCGCAAAGAGTATTTCTTTTTATTACAGTAAACGCAAACACACACACACAAAGAAAGAGAGAGAGAGTAAGAAGAATGAAAGGGGAACAGAAAAATCATTAAAATATTGAGTTGCATAATCAGCAGCACATCTCTCTCTCTCTCTCTCTCTATATATATATATATATATATATATATATATATATATATATATATATATATATATATATATATATATATAGAGAGAGAGAGAGAGAGAGAGAGAGAGATACAAAGCTGTATCAAAACAAGATGAAAGATGGTTTGTCTCTTAAAACCAGAGTTGTTGCTAATTAATTTATTTATATGTTGGAGATTATAATGTGAGGGAAGTCTGGTGGCAATTTCAGATTTCTACGTCGAGCCATCTTAGAGCAATCTAAAAATGACGCACCAACTTGAACACTACTCCAACGAGAAGGTGCATGTTGTTATTCGGTTTTTATAGCCAAGGGACAGAAACCATCTGGTATTCGTCAAATATTCAAATATTGGTGCGCGTCTGTGAAGAGTGTTGTCTCGCAGTAAGAATTGTACGCAAGGTGCAACGCATTCACAAATGATAGGAAGACTGTGACAGATTATAACAGAAGTGGCAGACGAGCAGCGTCCATAATCGATAGGAATGTGTTGTGCCGGCGATGCGATGATTCATGAAGACAGAAATATGAGATTTTATGACATTGCAAATGCATTGCAAATCTCATATAGAGAAGTATCCTCCATGACTAATTGAAGGATTTGGGGCAAAAACCCGTCAAATCCAAAAAGTGAAAGAGTAAAGGAGATAGCTTCACAAGGGCTTATCGTTATCCGATTTTCTTCAAACTTAGCACATATATCATCATCATCACATATATACTAGACCGAAAATAAATCGACACGTATTTTTTATCTTTCGGAAAATAGGTTTAGCTGGGCAAGGGGTGTCTTTTCAAAAAAAGGTCCCCTTGATTAAAAGGGCTACATTAAAGAAACGAAACTCTGCCGATGCAAAGATGACTTAAAAGCAGGAAGTACGCGTTTTGTCGTTTTTCTTTCAAGAAAAGGGTTTCAGGGGACAATGGTCCCTTTCAAAATAGCAAAGGACCTCGCACGGAAATTTGATTTCGGTGGAATTGCTTGATATCGTTATATGTTTTTAGATGTTGTGTTCCTGAGAAAAAGACTTAATGGGCACGACAGTTTGGCCACTAAGAGGTCACTTTTTTGTAAGCACCGAGACGAAGATAGTGATATTCTGGATTTCGGTTAAACTGACAGAAACCGTGATATGTTGTATATATTGTCATCCTGAGAAAAAGTCTTAATGGACACAATCACAAATCACTAATCGTTTGGTCACCACAGGGCTACTTTCTTGAAAACAGTATAAGTATAAGAAGTATAACGATCTTCTGGATTTCGGTAAGAACAAGCAAAAGTGTGATATGTTGTAGATCTTCTCATTATGAGAAAGAAATCTTAATGCACACAATCATCAGTTATTGACCGATTGAACCGTTTACTACAAGTCCAGATTTTTTTAAAACAGCCGGGTACGATATTTTTGATTTTGGTGTAAATGAATGAAACTGATATGTTCTAGATGTCGTAATCCTGAGCAAAATTCCTAGGGCTTTACAGATTTTCCTTTATCTCGCAAGATGAACATCTGAATGTTGTATATGCTTAAATTATGTTAGGCGCTGCTCTTCTCATCCCTTTTCCAGGTTGTGGGATAGGACGTTTCAGGATTTCATACAATTCTACCAAACGTCTAGAATAACATTACCTACTGCTCTTTTAAATAATGTGGTCCTGTAGTTGTCAAATAGTAAGTGATGTGGTTGTGCGAATTGAGACGTTTTCTCAGGATCACAGTGTCTACAACATATCACAGTTTCAAGCAATTACACCGAAATCCAGAATACTGTTACCTTCTGCTCTTTTAAAAATGGTGCTCTATAGTGGTCAAATGGTCAGCGAAGGGCGAAAATTTATTTATTTTATAAGGACAACACAACAAACTTAATGCCCAGTTGTAGTGTCGTGTACATAATTATCTAACATACACTATTATACATACATTATCACACATACACAAATATACGCCGTTTAATTATGCAGAAGTTATTGCCTTACAATTGTTTTGAAGTTGTTTTCGGACATACTAAATACAACTGCTACATGAAATCTAATCATTTTGTTACGCTTTTCTACTAAAGAATGTTCCAGTTTTGCTGTTCTAGTCTTATCTATTATTACATGTAATATTACTTCTCAAACTAATTCTGGACAGTCAATTTTATCGTTTAATAATTTATGTAAGAACAACAGATCAAACGCTCATATTCCTTTTTTTAGTGCTTGAAAACTTAAATTCGTTACTAAGTCTTCATAGGGGAAATTCCTTGGATAGAAACCGGTTTCCTTGCATGAAAACATTTTTAAAACTATAAACTGTATATTTTCTATTGTATCAAAGTATTTAGTGACAATTTGATGTCCAAACAATACAACAGTATTCTGATTTTGACCTCAAACACGAAAAATGTAACCTTATAAATGTTATTTCTTGTAGAAATCCTATCCCATACATTAAACCTAGGTTTCTATATGCACTACTCGTTATTGCGTCAACGTGTTGAGTAACATTAATTTGCTATCAACTATAACTCCTAGATCTTTGATAATATTTGGGGTAGACAAGGAACTGCCACTTATTGTATGGGTAAAGTTAATTGGAATATTTTTCCTCGTGAAAGATACAGATCTACAAATGGATACATTTGTTCTAATACAGATTAACACTGAGCAAGGCATTTGATAATATGTAAAAAAAAAAAAAACTATCACGTAACAGTTTGAACACAATAACTGTTACGTGATACTGTTTTTTACATATTATCACATAGCCTTGCTCAGTGTTACTCTGTATTAGTACAAAATCGAAACAAGACCTGATAGAATAGTTATGGATACATTTATGACTAATTTTTTTTTTATAACATCATATTCGAACTCTCTCTAGATCCTGTTGAAGTTTCACGCAGGCATCAATTGAACTTACTTTAAAGAAGTATAATTTGAGATCGTCGGCAAAAAGAACTTGAGAAGTTTCAATACACAGAGAAATACCATTAATAATAAGAAGAAACAATAGGGAACCTAGATTAGATCCTTGAGGGATTCCCAATAGAGCATTGAACTTGAAAATTACTGGTAATGTAAAACATCGTCTAGGATTATTCAGCCAGAACTCTCTCCAGCTCTTTGTGAGAATTTTCTTTATCTTTGAATTTAATACTTGTATCATTATTTATACATTCTATTCTGTTACAATGTTGATGTGTATCAAGTTCAAAATAAACGAGAATAGCACTCGATTTCACCATGTTTTCAGTAACTTTCATGTTTTAACTATAAAAGCAATTTACTTTTAAAAATTTACATAATACCAACTTTTATCTTACATTTCCTATTTAAATCTAGGAGTACAGAATAAATTCTAGTTGTTTTTCATAACACCAGGAAGGGAAGGGGACGCCTGGGAATTCTCGCCTTGGGCGATTACAACCCACGCGACGGCACTGTCTACAATATATCACAGTTTCAAGCAAATCCTTCGAAATCCAGAATAACCTTACCTTTAAATGTTTTCAAAAACGTGGCTCTGTAGTGGCCAAACGGCCAGTGGTGAGTGTTTGTGCCCATTAAAACTTTTTTCTGAATATCACAAAATCTACAACATATTGCGCTTTCAGTCATTTTCATCGACATTCAGAATATCGCTAACTTCGGCTGTTTTCTAAACAGTGGCCTCGTAGTTGCCAAACGATCAGTGGGTGGTAGCTGTGCCTTTTGATACTTTTTCCTCAGGATCACAATATCTACAACATAATAAGGTTTCAGTCATTTTTATCGAAATCAAGAATATCGTTTTCTTCGGATGTTTTCAGAAATGTAGCTCTGTAGTGGCCGAACGGTCAGTGATTTGTGATTGTGCCAATTAAGACTTTTTCTCAGCAACACAATACCGGTATCTACAACGTATCGCAATTTAAGGAAATTCCACTGAAATCAAACTTCCGTAAGAATTATGCTGGATCCTTTTCATTTCGAAGGGAGTCATTGCCCCCAGAAACCCTTTTCTGGAAAAATCGACAAAACCCGTATTTCCTACTTTTAAGTCATCTTTGCATCGGCAGAGTTTCGTTTCTTTAATGTAGCCCTCTAATCAAGGGGACCCTTTTTTGAAAAGGCACCCTTTGCCCCCCTTATTCTATATTCCGAAATGGGGCCGCGGTGGCTCAGTGGTAGAGCGTTCACCTCTGGTGTATGGGGTCCCGGGTTCAAACCCTGCTCCCGCCAAGTGGACTTTGTGGTGGACAAACACCGTGTGCGTGGGTTTTCTCGGGGTTCTCCCGTTTCCTCCCACTTTCTTCATTCCACCTTTCATTCATTTCTCATAATCACCGTCTCCTTTAGCCTAACCGGCATAACCGTGGGACGTAAAACTCACAGATTTCATTTCATTTTCTATATTCCGAAAGAAACAAAAAGTACGTGTCGATTTATTTTCGGTCTAGTATATATGTGCCAAGTTTGAAAAAAAATCGGATGACGAGAAACCCTTGTGAAGCTATCTCCTTTACGCTTTCACTTTTTGAACTTGACGGCTTTTTGACCCAAAGTCTTCAATTTTGCTTTAGGAAAGTGTGTGCGTGCTGCCTGCCAAAACATTTAGTTAGGGTGCCTCGAGCAACATTTCTTTGCAAATGACATGGACGGGTTGGAGTCACGTTCGAATACATGTTTGGACCGCAATGGTCTGTATGTCGAATGTTAGTGTGGTATAATATGTCAAGCATGATACAGTTTGAGATACTTTGCTCTACATTTTTTTCTATACATTACAAATATTATCATACGAAACTAACATACGTATAGAATTTCTTCTTATCAATCAATACATTTCCGAGATTGACATAACTCTCAGAATAGGATGAATCTGAAATGCATAAAACAATTTTAGTATTAGTTAATATATCGATGCAAAGAAAAAGACTTATTGTTAAATAATTGATAATTGATATGTAGGGTAGTCAGCACGTTACTTGTTTTACTCTTTATTTTATTGGCGTATAACGATATAAGGAGTTAGGCAGAACCTTTACTGGACGGTAAAACCCACAGTATAATAATACTGTGAATTTGATCTCCCTCGTGGGTATATTGTTAGCATTTGCGTCTTTGGCACGGAAGATGCGAGTACGATGTAAGCTAAAGGTCATGTAGTTCTGATCCCACATATAAGCTATGTGTCTACTTCTCATATAGCTTTGTTGAATGGAGCACTAAACTCCAATCGAGACAACTAAGCAATCAAACCCAATTTGAATATGTGTGAAGTATGACAGACCATCCCAAACACATAAATTTCAATTTCTATAAGGACATATTTACTTTATTCTTTTAATGATACTTCAGCCACAATACATGTTCTAACATTATGGTATATCAATATCAATTAATCTCCTATATGACATATCTCAGAATTTACAACCTAGCTCCAAGCAATTTAATTTGTAACGAGCTACATAATATTTTCTTAATGTATCCTTTCTTTTGACCACTAAATGTATGCTACAGTCTTAAAAAGTAATCATTGGAGTATAGATATTAAAAACCAACTACTAAAGCTTGTAACATGTAGTATCGTACTTTTGACCTTCAAATAATAGTAATATTAATACACCTAATGTGTCATATTAAACTAAAGGTCAAAAAAGTCAAATAATATGCCCTCGATTAATTCTCAGTTTTGATTAATAGAGCTATTTCAGCATAGTGAAAGCTGACACAAGACACGTACTAAAGAACTATTAATAAGGTTTAATATTAGTGCATAAACTTAGATTGGAGTGAAAACATCATTATTATTTATTGCCTTAAAAATATCGAGCTTTATGATAAATAAAATATAAAATAAAATAAAAAATAAGCATTTGCGGATAGTCGCACTTTACTGGTTTCATCTCAAATCTTCTGCTGAAAGTCATCGCATACTAGAGGAGGAATATGAAGAACATACTCTATCTAAAACATCTTACAGAGATTGGATTAGACAATTCAAAAATAACAATTTTGACCTGAATGACGAAGAGCGTCTTGATGCGCTGAAAAAAATCCAGTGTAGATTAGAGACATTTCTAGAGGAAGATTTAACTTAGGCTCTTAAAGTGTTATTTGAAACACTAACTAATAATACGCCAACTGTTAAGAAACTTTTAAAAGCAATCAAGAAGATCAGGGAATTGGGAAACTAGATACTGCTTGAATTGACAGAAAGAGACTTGCAAAATGTTTAACTATTTGTGAAGGAAAACTTGGAGACTCTTTAATGGAACGTCTTACCTCACCCGAAGTATTCATCAGACGCTGCTACTTCAGATTACCATTTGTTTCGAAGGACGCAGCATGACCTTTCTCAACAACATGTCAAATATTTTGAATCTATCAGAAAAATGGTTCGACGGGCAGTGTTGCTATAATGTTGGCACAAAAGCCAGTAAAGAAGAGGTGAAATGACTCTAGTTTTGGGTGAAGAGTTGTAAAAAATGTTTTTCGTGAAATCCATGGTCTATAAGCTTGTTTTAAAGTTGTAGATGTAAAATAAAGAATATGTTGTACTAACATCTTTGTCAGCAGGACGCATCCAATCCTTGAATTCAGGAATCATTTCCCACTATTTTTGGTACTTTTGTTCATATTGTGGATTCTTAATAGTTTCGAAATAGTTAACACTGCAGTACGTACGTTATACATTCTTTTTACAAAAAGTACACGATAATTAAAAGATTATACTGGGCAAATACGACTATAACAAATACTAACCTCGCTTTTATTAATGCTTCTATATCAAATCTCGTTGCTATCTGTAATGCCGTACTACTTGTACCTCTCAACAGAAGCTCTGCAAACTAAAGAACATGAACGTTGGAATTGTTCTCCATTAGATGCCAACGGTAACAGATTACAAAAAAATGTAAAAGAGTAGTTACGACGTATTCACAAACTCGTTACCCTTGCGCTGATTAAAACAAACAAGAAGAAAGGGAAAAACGTAAAAACTGCTTTGAAACAATAATGACTGTGTAGAGTTGGACAAGTTGCCTGCAGTACAAAAAGTCGCTAGATTTGTAAGTAAGTAGGTAAATCGTTAACCAAAAATCACCCCAAAATTCGCCAAACGGAAAAAATATTTTTTGTGACTATCGAGGAGATCGAATCCCCTAGATTTAGAGACTTTTCCCTCAAAATTGGCAACACTGTCGATGAGTGAATAGACTCAAAATAACCTGATTTTTTAAATTGCAGTATCCATGTGGTACCAGAAATGTGGGAAAAGATTGTAGATTTTGAATAACAATACTTTCAATAAAATACAGGGTGTTCCATCAATCAGTACAGTGGATTATTTTAGAAACAAACATGATTAAGGCAAATGTGACTAGCGAGGGGCGGGCTTGGCTAAAGAAGTTACTGATTGATACATGCGTGGTGAATGGTGGCCATCAATATGACCGCCTTCTTGGATCTACGTTACTTTTAAATCGCAAGGTAGGCATGAGACACATCAATTAACACTATTTTTTTTTTTACAGAGAAATGCAGCCCCACAAGCAGAAATGCGTTATCATGTCCCGTTCCAAAGTTTTTTTTTATTTATTGATTTAACGGCAGAGTTATGACGCCACAAATTTCACCTACAGGATGTGCTCCACATGTTGCCCGCCATTGCAACACACAACCGGAGACTCTTAATCCAGTCCTCCTGAACTCGTAACAACACAGCGGGGTCGATGTTATCATAGGCGTCCTCAATACGTCCCTGTAGGTGTGCAACATCCCAAATCTTCTCCTGATACACCAGGTGTTTTAAGTGTCCCCATAAAAAGATCCAAGGGAGTGAGGTCCGGTGACCACTTCACAGGGCCTCACCGACCGACCCAACTTCCAGGAAAATGCAGATCCAAGCATTACCGCACATACTGCGCATAGTGCGGTGGGGCACCATCTTGCTGAAAATATCGCGGCAAGGTGTCATCAGGGCGGAGAAGCAACGGAAACACCAACTACTGTAACATGTCCAGATATCAGACACCGTTTAGGGTACAAGGAATGAATAAAGGTACTACGGTCGACGTGTTCAGTATACCACACTACACCATGATATGAGCGGGGATAACCGTCTTTTCAAATATTGATCGCATGTGGGTTTTGCATCCCACCAATATCGAATGTTCTGGCGATTCACTTCCTCATCCAAATAAAAGTTTGCCTCGTTTGTGAAGAGAACGCTGGCTGGGAAATGCGTATCTCGGTCATATTGTGACAAAGCCAAATTGGCGAATTCCATACACCGGTCTGGATCATCCTCTGAAAGGTTATGGACAAGCTGTAGCTTGAAGGGATGCATTTCTGCTTACGTGACTGCATTCCCCTGCAAAAAAGCAATGTTGATTGATGTATCACATGGCTACCTTCCTCTTTGAAAAATTAACCTGGATCCAAGATGGCGGTCATCAAGATGGCCACCATTCATCACGCATGCATCAATCGGTAGCTCATTTACCCAAGTCCGCCCTCCGCTAGTCATATTTGTCTTAATCATGTTTGTTTTCAAAATAATCCACTGTACTAAGACTTTTGGACCATCCTGTATATTATAATGGTCTTTCTAAGTAAAAACAGTATGATTTTATGTTGCAAGAAACTGTGAGAATTATTTCAAGCACATAATAATAATAATAATAATAATAATAATAATAATAATAATAATAATAATAATAATAATAATAATAATAATAATAATAATAATAATACAGCAAAATTTATGGTATGTCTCCAGGGGATTAATAAGTAGTGGTGTTTAGAATGATTCTGAAGACGTTTATTAAGTGACATTTGTTAGGGAAGAACTTGTTTCCGTTAATTTTTTAAACTAATATTTCTATTTTGTTCTCTACATATGAGTTTGATGAAAAGTTCATGAAACAACTGATTATTTTAAACGTGTAGTCAGGAGTAAAAGTGAGGGGGAACGCGAGGGGACGCCATTACCCCACTTCCAAACAAATATCTATGGCGTTTCCCTACTTCCTAAAAAAGTACAATGGCGAAATATAGGCATGGGAGAGTGTGAGGCGTCATGTGTCCCCCTACCTTCTCAGATTCACTTTTACTCCTAAGTGGAGTTAAACAAATCAACCAATATGTGGTTTATATGTCAACTGAGATTTACCGTAGAACTAACAAGGAAAGGACATGAACGTGTCATCCGGACATCCGAATCAAACCTAGTCCATTCGATAAACATGACAAAAATATGTTCATACTCAAAACATTAGGTGCCATGGATAAAGGAGTAAGTCCCTCGGGCCCATTAACTCTGTTAATATAAAGAAAATCGTAGACTCGCAGCAAAATAGCTATTGCATCAACACTGTTCATTGGAAAGTTATGGTTTTAGTTCATTCTCTTCAGTACGAAACAAGCTTTTCATAGGTTTATCTAATGGGGATCATATTATAACTGAACAGGAAAAATTGGGAGAATGCGGGAAAATTCCGTCCAAAAATAACTTCCATCAACTTTTGTCCCCTCTGCAGTGGCCACATGTGAAAGCAAACAATCCAAATGTATCTCGAAAAATACTATTAGTGACAAGAAATGTGTGTACCAAGTTTCGTTCTGATAACAGCACTTTTAACAGCAACTGTGCTAGAGTTGTATGGGGATAAACCCGCGTTATCCACCAACACCCCCACCCATGCACTTTTGTTCTCTATTCAGCTCTTACTGTGTCATACTATATCTTGTCCCTTATTTTAAGGATTTATCTCCTATCCGTATACCTCATAATATTTATCAAGGTATATGTCATACTAAGGCAGCCAAAGATCTTAAATCAGCTGAACCAAAACTTAGCGTATTAAGTATTTTCTTTGAATTTTGTGAATGATGGGTATGAATACTTTTCAAAATTGAGTGATGACACCTCGGCACTCTTGAGGAATTGGAGCAGTGACGTCATTCTTGCGTCATCACAATAATCGTCAAGTTTAAAACTACAAATTCCAAACAATCGACGATAATTGCTGTAATTGTTATCTGATTTACATTCGGTAACTTTCTTCCGATAGATAATGAACTAATCTTTCCTCTAAAGTATTGTTTATTAGTATGTTTTCTTCTATTGTAGTTAATAATTGCTTTACAAAGTTAAAATTTACGAAACTTTACCTTTAATATACAGTATGACCTCGATAATGATAGAGTTTCCATACTCTTTTTCAATCCCTATTCAATCGATCTATTACAAATTTTCGTGAACACGAGTAGATAGTTACAAAGGCCTACCCTCAAAATTTGGTACAAATCGGTTTAGTAGAGACTGAGGAAATTGTTAGATTATGAAGATCATACTGTACTTCCATATTCGTATATAATTATAGATTACGCTTATTTATATCATCCACTTTTATTAAATATATCTCATAGTTGTTCATTTTCATATGCATAAGAAACGTTCACTTTCATTGCGTTAAAAATGTAGGTCACCATAATATGCATATATGTATGGACAACTCCAAAAGTGCATTACCAAGTGCAATTCTCCCTTTCCTACAATAGCAGGCAACCCCTTATTTGTAACGAATTTGGGGCACATGAGTGTTATTGCTGCAAAATACAATAACGCATCCATAATGTTACTATAGTCGTCTGGAACATTATTTTGGGTAACGCTCCTCTTTTAGGGGGGAAAGCGGCATAAAATGAAGGTGGGTGGAGTGTTTCCAAAACCCCTAATTGTATTTTGGAAACACAAGCTATACGTTATTTTTCTTCGTTTCAAAACAGCTTTCGTAATTCTTTTATGATACTATAAGTCAATATCCTTTGGCATAGTTTATATTAATAACTTGAGTTGTTCTTAAATATTTCATTCACAATTTAGTTTCTTCTCCACATCAAACTACACATATGACAGATATTTATTCTTATACTCTGCATTTGGTTTATAAGTAATCGTCATTACCTGGTCAAGGACTTATGTCCGACACGATACAACTAAATTTATTTATTCGACGAACTGAAGAAAAATTAGTACCCACTAATAAATGAAATAACAGTCAATCCAGGAAAATTACAGGAATAATAACATATTATGTAGTAATTTCGCCGTGCAAGTTCAAAATTACACGAGTAATAATAATAATAATAATAATAATAATAATAATAATAATAATAATAATAATAATAATAATAATAATAATAATAGAATACTGTACTGTCAAGGTGAACAATTATTATTTTCACTTACATTCGTAACATATTTTTCAAGTGTCTTACAAGAATGCGTGCTTAGTGCCCATGTTTTCAACGTATCTGGGTGAATGTAATTCCAACAATTTCACCCTTGCTGTGTCCAAATCTCATGAAAGCCGTTTCTATCCACAAGTCATTTCAGATACCATTCCAAATGCCATATATATGACGCATAACATGGTTACCACGAAAGAAGTGTTGTTGTTCAAATATTGGCATTTTGTCCATAGAATGTAAGTAAAACAAACCATACCCAACGTAGTTAGTTTGAGATGCAGAAAAAATATATGCCATTTACAGCTTCTATGTTCATAAGCCAGTCATCTTCTTTCCTTGCTCTTATGTATTGCATGATAACGAATACAGGCTTTATGAGAACATCAACTCTCAGCTTCTTTGTTTTACTTTTTTCAAAAAGTTCTCCAGAACATCCAGTAATTCGTTGCCACTTTGTAAGCATTTCAACTCAAATATTACTTCAAAATTTCTTCAGCAATAATCCTCATTGTGAGTACACACTAAGGAAATTTTTTTCAAGTATTATTTTTCTATCCCCCGCAAATACATTCTGCATTACTTCATTTAACCCACTATCCACCAAGATAGTACTAATGCAACCAACAAAACTCATCAGAAGGTGCATGCCTCCAAGTCTCAGCACAACGATCTGAAACCGTTCAGGATATACCCACTGTATGTATAATGTCACTCTGTATATCTCCTGGTCACGTGTGAATACAGTAATATCTTTTCCAATTTGTTTTATTATCTGGGCGTAGTGTCGGGATGAGATGGTAATGTATCAATCAAAGGTTGATACACTGCCGAAGTGGATGGTTGTAAAGCTCTCTAGAACTTAAAAGGTACTTTCTCTACAACTTAAAAGTGTTGTAACCATGAAACTACGTACATGTACTGTCCATCAAAATTATGTAGCGGTAAATTGCATATATTAATATATATACGTGTTTCATCCGAAATGTTCTTTAATGATTACAATGTGGTTTTATCTGTCCTACATTTCTCTACAATGCAAAAAGTTTGAATAAAATTAACTCGAAAGGAAATGTATTTTCAAGTTGACTGGCGTTCTCACCTATAATGCCAGGGATCGTAGGCTCAATTCCCATTTGAAAATGTGGTTTGCTTTACACTGATGATTTCGTGATTTGGAATTAGGTTACGTTAATTGCTTCCAGCTTAATTGGAAGCATCTAGCTCGATACGGAATTAAATGAACTTCATATATGTAACTTTTCTTTAAAAGAACAGATCATTTTTACATTTGAAAGTATTTTTAACTGTAACGAAAACGAATACATAATTAGTGGATACAATTAGCGAAAGGTGAATTCATTATCTATCAGCAGAACGTTACAGGATGTAAAACGGGTAAAAATATGTGAACTGTAGTCAAGTATTTAAAACGTGTTATAGGATATTCAATGATTCTTGAAATGACGCAATTGATGACGTCACCGCCCGAGCTCCCCCAGGGTGGCAACACTCGATATTAAAGACCCCACATGTCAATCATTCAGAATATGAAAACAGAAAAACTTAATACTATAACGCCGGGTTTAGGTCTCGGGTGCCGGACTATTAGTTGTGTAGTCCAACCAGTGTGTGACTTACCTGGAAATTCCCATCTGAAGAATTTGATGTCTTGCATAAGCATTAACTTTTCCATGTTAAATTTCTCGGATGTGCACATTATCCCCCCTTAAAATGTCATTTAATTTGCAGGTATTTTGAAAGACCCAATTACGATTTTTGCGACTTAACACCAATTTTTCTCTCCACATGTCAGGGAACAATATGCATGCTAACTATTAATGCTTGCTTCAATTTACACGGAATGTGGTACAATTCTTGATATTAGAATAAATACAACTGCGTTTATATTTTTTTATATTACATTCTCTTTATAGGTCAGATCATACGTTCGATTTTCTATGTACAGAGCGTATTGATATGTAATCTTTCCTCTCATACCTATTCCGTTTATCAGAACGAAACTTGGTACACACATTTCTTGTCACTAATAGTATTTTTCGAGATACATTTGGATTGTTTGCTTTCACATGTGGCCACTGCAGAGGGGACAAAAGTTGATGGAAGTTATTTTCGGACGGAATTTTCCCGCATTCTCCCAATTTTTCCTATTCAGTTATAATATGATCCCCATTAGATAAACCTATGAAAAGCTTGTTTCGTACTAGAGAATGAACTAAAACCATAACTTTCCAATGAACAGTGTTGATGCAATAGCTATTTTGCTGCGAGTCTACGATTTTCTTTATATTAACAGAGTTAATGGACCCGAGGGATTTACTCCGTAGTCCATGCACCTATTTTTTTGTTTATGAACATATCTTTGTTATGTTTATCGAATGGACTAGGTTTGATTCGGATGTCCGGATGACATATTCAGTGTTTTATCGGACTATTTATATTAGTGACATTCAATTAGTGTATTTGACCTTAGCTCATTGTACCATGTGAACGTTATAATTAATAGTTATATGTCTACTGTAATATTTCATTAAAACTATGTTACTATTAATATTGATCCTTGAGAATATATACAGGATTGGAAAAATGCTAATAATTGAATGATGTGAATTATTACCTTCGATTTGTTAACAAAATATATTAGTTTTATATTTGTGAAGTTAAGTTTCAAGTTAAGTTGTTCAAGAGATAACTTATATCATCCTTTACTGTGTCCATGTGATATTTGTGACATTTCTCTGAAGATATTTAATGCAAAGTTTACTGTAAAATTGCTATATTAAACTTTGCGAAGGAGAATGCAAGAACCATCTAGTAGCATTTTGCGATTCTTGCGATTCTTGCGATTCTTGCGATTCAAAGTAACATAATCACATTATCAATGTATTCAAAGTTTTATGGAGGATGGACAGAAAGAAAATAACAGAAAAATCAACTTCACATTCCTTTGTAAGAAATATATCCCAGTAACTCCTGTGAAACACGTAGAGTATGTATGGTTGGTAAGAGATTAGCGTCCTTTTCATCATATAGGCTAAATCGGACGTACAATTTCAGATGGAATACCGAACAATTACAACGTTTTTAAATATAAATGTAGTCGTATGTACTTTCGAAGCAAGTTGAATATTTGTTAACGTTTTGATGCATAGTATAAATGGTCAGCTGACCGTTAACAAACAAAAAAAAAAAGGATTCTATAAAGGTAATCTTGAAAGTTCTGTCGCTTTTGTGGAGATCTGTGTTCAATTGGCCCTCACACTGTGAGCTGAAAGCGAATGGAAATGAGGCGAAGGTCACTTGTTGGTGTGGGTATATCAAACATACTACCTGGTTGTGGCAGTTTAGTTACACCGTGAACTTGCGAAAGGACAAAATGAACATGGGACCTTTACAGGGCATCATAAGGGCGTGTAAGCTGTACTAGTTCAAACTGGGGTCAACCGCCGCTGCAACAGAGCGGAAGATATGCCAGGTCTTTGGTGAGTATGTCGTGACTACGCGGACAGTGCAGCGTTAGTTTAACAAAAGGACAGTGACGAAACACTCGAAGACGCAACTCGTACCGGAAGACCAACATATATATATATATATATATATATATATATATATATACAAACTGAAGATTTTCAGACAGTAATTGAGGCGAACAGTGGGAAGATATGTGAGGAACTGGGACTACAATTCAGTGAGAGGGAAGAAACCATTCGGGAGCACCTACATTAATTTTGGAAGCACTACAAGTTGGATCGATGGGTCCCACGTGATTTGACTCCGGGACATAAAGCAACGCGTGCAGACACCTGTGTGTCTTTGCTATCTCATCTGAAGAAGAAACCAATTCTGGACATGGTATTGACATGTGATGAGAAGTGGCTTCTGTACGAAGCTCCACGGCGCTGTCATCATTGGTTAACATCCCATGAACCAGTTCCTAAACAGCCGTAACCAGCACTGCACCAGAAGAAGGTCCTTCTGTGCATTTTGTGAACTGCTCACGGCATCATGCATCGTGAACTGCTACCAGCTGGTCAGAACATCAACGCACTGTATATTGTCAGCAGGTGAGCCGTGTTCAAGAAAAGCTCAAAACTCTGGAGTCAGCACTTCTGAATCGCAAAGGGATCCCCTTGTTACAGGAC
Source organism: Thermobia domestica (assembly GCF_964235325.1). Lineage (NCBI taxonomy): Eukaryota > Metazoa > Arthropoda > Insecta > Zygentoma > Lepismatidae > Thermobia > Thermobia domestica. The sequence continues at coordinate 206,975,615 of NC_137455.1, forward strand.
AAGGCTAAGCCCCTCGTGACTAGGATGACCCGAGAACCATTCTACATCTTGGATGGGAAACACTATTATATCCACCGTACTCCCCACACATTACACCGTCCGATTATCACCTATTGCATTCCTTGCTCAATCACCTTAGATGACGCCAGTTCAAATCCCTAGTAGAGGTGCAAAGTGCACTTAATACATTGTTCCTTCCAGAACGTTGGCAGAAGGTCGTTGATGCTGATGGGACTATATTTGTTCTTCCAAGTACTTCTTGAGTGAGATATCGATGTTCTAAGATGGTTGGTGAAGAAGCGAACTTCAAATCTCTATAGGACAACACATGGTCCTTACATTGTTAATATCATCAATGCATAGCCACACCTTAAAAATGGTAAGTATAAGTCTATGTCGAAATCGCAAAAGTAGTTAATACGATTTGGATTTCGCGTTAAATTCTATGTTTACGGTGTATATCATATTTAGAGCTAACTAAACACATACTCCGTAGTGCGCTTAATGATATCCTCCTGTTTTGGACGCCTAGATGCTTTAGTTATACCCTATATTGAGTAAAATGCAATATATTTATCATGAAGGTTTGTGTTATTGTAAACTTCTTTCAATTTCTCATTTCTTTAGTTGCACCAAATAGACAAGAAACCTGATGAAGTAATACTACTCGTTTTATCTATTAAACAATGTCTTACGAATCAGTTATAAACCACATAATTAAATAATAACTAAATCTGTGGTTTAAGAAAGTTTCATAATTGTATTATATCTATATTTTAAATATTTTAAACCACTAATTATGTTTTTCCTTGTTTTAGATGCGGAGAATAGAAGACTCTCAAAACGTCTAATGAACAAAGATAGGACTTCTTCGAAGTAAGTAGATTTCTTTTTTATATTATTATATGTTACGGACATTTCTTCCATTTCTTTTGTGAAATTAATCGACTTGTAATCTCATGATTGATACAATTTTATTTTTCGTGTATTTTTAACGTGAGTCCTAGTATGGTACTGAGTGGGATTTGTGTGCAATAACGACCGTAGTTTTGGTAACTCTATTAATCATTTACCAGTGTCCATTGATAGCTTGTATTTGTGATAGTGCATATCGGAATTATTTATTTCCACTTTGTCTTTATTATCTGGGTTAAAAGAAAAAAAAGACACTGGTTGATTAGTTATAATTGCTATGATAGTGAGTGATCTCTTCTAGTGGTATGCAACGTAAGTAGTTCCAGATTTATTTTGAAGGCTTTTAAAAATAGTGTATGTTTAGTTTTTTTCTATTTACTAAATGAGTGTTTCAATTTTAAATTATAATGATTTGAAGACTGGAATTAATACATACTATATGCAATTGAAAGATAATTATATCAATACATGGCAGCACATGCTAATTTTTTCCATTCGTTTAGATTGTGAAGCTTTCCTTCGCCATCAATTAGAACGTGTGAAGTAATTTGTTCGTGGTGAATGTCGCCACCAGTTTTTAAACGAAAAAGAACATCGATAATAACTATATCTTTATACAAGATAGTTACATGTTTATAGCTTTATTTGTAACAATACATAACCTTAGATGTTAAGTCGTATTTCATTTAACCAATTTTTATTTATATGTGATTTCTAGTTTAATGTAGACAGAGTCCAGAGGATATAATCATTTTGAGGATATGTGATTCTCAAACTAGCGGAAGAAAGGAGATTATTTCGTTTTTTGTTGTATCATATAGGTTTATTTATACTAAATGCCAATATCAAACTTTCTGAGGTTTAGATTGTATTGACAAAAAAGATAGTGACTTAGTCCATAAATAAAGTTTCTTTAATTAAAGTAGAATATTGACGTGAAGTAGTGCATTTGCTTGAGACTTGCTGTTCTTTGTCAGCATTGTGGTACCAGGAGGTGAGAAGTTTTAATATAGAATTTTATGTGCCTCACCGTGAGAATATTAACCGCTCGATTGTTTGGGGATACGTGTGAGCTGATTGGTTTTCTCTAATTGTTGGAATATCTTGACCATGTTTTGATTAGATTAGGAGAGAGTTTAATGCGATGGCCAAGTGAAAATGTATCTTAAAACTGTGACATAATGAATTATCATTCTATATCATTTTCCAACACTACAGTCTAAAAAAGTCCAAATTATTGTTATTAATGCAACGGCTAAAAAAAATGATAATACCAATAACCAGAAATTTTCCAGTAACCAGAAACTCTTAAACCTATATTCGTTACAAATATTTTATCTATAGAATAAACAACCACATAAACTTTCTCTTTCTACATTTATTCGGTAGTCAACTTTTACCACTAGCGACTAAAATAGCGCTGCACACAATGAGGGATTCTGACGCAAAGTTTTCATTCAGACTTTTTTTTTCGGGTGGGAAAATTGTGGTTTAAACCATGTAGCAACTAACATACTGTACAAAAATGTAAAACAACAAGATATAAGCAAACAAGTAGGGAAACGTTGTACAAAGTGGGGACCCTTATATACAGCGTGAGCACAGAAACAGTACCTGATTTTAAAGTGCCATATAATTAACATTTAATTGAATATTTACATGAAATTTTGTACAGAGCTCAGTAAACTTAAAGTATTTTCCCATCTATATTTTCAGAATCCTAGTTCTGACCAGGGCAGCTAGAGGGCAGTAATATCGAAAATGGCGTCCACCTCACACCAACGAAGCTGGTGCGTTTTACAATTTGCAAAAACAAGCAGTTTTGTAAGAGTGCAGCGTGATTTCAAACGACAATTTAATGCTGATCCACCCACACATAAATCCATTGTGAAATGGCATAGAACGTTTATTGAGACGGGGTGCATTTGTGATCAAAGAAAAGGACATTCAGGTCGACGTCCAGTCTCCGAGGAAACTGGAGCGCGTAAGAGCAGCCTTCGTACACAGCCCAAAGAAGTCTACACGTAAAGCTAGCAGAGAGTTACAGATACCACAAACAACAGTAAGCAAGATCTTACGCAAGAGTTTGCTTTGTTACCCGTACCGACTGTAGTTGGTTCAGACAGAAGCTATACCCACAAGACAAGGTAAAGCGCCGTGAGTTCTGTGAGACTATGCAAAATTGCATGGAGGACTACGAAAACTTTCTGACGAAGATCATTTTCAGCAATGAGGTGACATTTCACTTAAGTGGAAAGGTGAATAGACACAATGTGAGGATATGGGGAGCCTAGAATCCTCATGCAACTGTAAATGTGGAAAGTGACTCACCGAAAATCAATGTTTTTTGTGCAGTATCAGAGCGTCGGGTGCACGGTCCGTTCTTCTTTCAGGAACAAACAATTACAGGTGAAAGTTACTTAGCATTGCTACGTAACTGGTTGATTCCGCAACTTAGTAATGCAGAGATAGACGACTTCGTTCTACAACAAGATGGAGCGCCGCAACACTAACATCGTGCTGTACGCAGATTTCTAAACGAGAATCTCCCAAACCGATGGATAGGGCGCTATGGCATCAATGATCAAGTTCTTTGCAAGTGGCCTCCAAGATCACCTGACCTCATTGTTTGTGACTTCTTTCTGTGGGGATTTGTGAAGGACAAAGTGTATGCACCTCCACTACCACTACCCTCAACTCTGAACGATCTCCAAGAACGCATCAGTGATGCTGTCAACTCCATCACACCGGATATGCTTCACAACGTGTGGTTGGAGCTAGATTACCGCCTCGATATTTCCCGCGTTACAGGTGGCACGCACATCTAGTGTTTGTGATTTTAATTATTGGTACAAAAACTTTTTTGAGCTTATGTATCACTGTTCAAAATTTCAGCAAAATATTCCTTCGCATATTAAATTTACACTAATTTGAAACCTGTGACTGTTTCTGAGCTCATCCGGTATTTTAGTACATAAAACCAAAACTATCAATGATAGAATTGCTACATTAAATCAAAACATTCAGTGGAATGTTGGCTACCATGAAACAGGCCTTTTTGTATCATAAGAACGTTTATTTTAACAAAAAACAAGGGAAACTAAAAAAGGGTGAAAATCCCCGTTTTTTACTACTAGTCGGGTAAAATCGGGTTGCCTTTAAAAACTTAACAAATAATTTCTAAACTTACAAATATCTTGCTTAAAACTTTTTACATCTTGTTTACAACTTGTTTATATCTTATACACATATGTAGTTTACAAATATCTTGTACGTAATTATATGTAATTTTTCAGTTTTGTCCCACCCTAAATTTTTTTCATGGAGGAGGAAACTTCGAGTTTTCGAACTCACTGTTTTACTCATACCGCAAAACCTAAACTTGTTTCAAATTTAATGTTTGCGGCCTTATGGAGCGTAAATTCCAGCGTTGTATTAAGAGAGTGACTAAGCCGTATGCTAACTTCTGTATTTAGAAACAGATTAGTCAAGCTAGAAACGATTTATGTCACGAGAAACGACATAGAAGAAATCAAATTTTAAAAAAAGTTATTCTGCCTTGCCTTGATTTCTACTAATGTGTTTGTATAGTGCTGTGGAAATCCAGTAGCTGTCCTTTCTCGATATGAATTTGTTGGTATGTGTTTTGTTTAAAACGTTTGTCTGATTCAAAATGGCGGATTTGAACATGGCCGCCATCAGGGCAACTTTTACCATAGACCTAATATTTATCCACCTGCTTTTTATTTAATTATTATCATTAACACAAAATTTACAAGGTGGGGTAAAGGACTAATACATATGCTGCAACAATATTTAATTTCCCTGTAACGTTTTACCAATTGCGCGTAACTCAAAAGTAACGTCACCATTGTTCTTCTGATTAAATTTGCGCCTTAAATCATGTATTACATGACCCTATTCCTATTTTAAAAACTTAACCTTAATTCAAATGGCGGATTTCAAGATGGCCGTTGTCAGGTTTACCCTTACTATATGACTTCCCTTTAGTCCTAATATGTACCCATATATTTGTTATTCACCTTTTATCGTTACAAGAGGTCTTACAGAGCTTTTACCTCCAACAGTATGAGGACTATTCTGTACTTCTATGTGATGTTCTGGTAGCTGTATCTCCTAAACCCCTGGAGCTTCGCACCTACAACTTCACTGAAATACTGACCACATTTAGTATTACATTCTCATATGTGTCTCACTCAGCAACTCGATTCACCCAAACGTAAGGTTTACTTGTCAGACATGTTAGCTGAAATTCAGTTTTGTTTAGATCAGATACTTTCTCAATAAGTTTGCTTTTACTGGACTCTCATTGTCATTCACCAACATCGAATCAATGCTCGCTCCGATCATTAACCTGGTAAACATTGATACAACAAGGAAATATAATTATTAAGAAGTAAGTACTTTCACTCTAGGAAGTCATTCTAATCCTAGTTTTAGTTTGTGTAATCCTGACGACGTTAGCAGCCTAAGTTGAAGTATGGCTGTTTTGTGTTGTATCATCAATATAAGGACATCTGTACTTTGGTTGTGTCAATTTGGTAACTGCAACATTCACTGAGTGTCACCCTCTTCGGTTCCTTCATGTAGTCAGAGAGACAGTTGAAACAAATGGACTTGAGAAAAGTTGATCTTGGTCATTTGGTTATTTGCGATCTGGTCGTTCTAGTCATTTTGGTCTTGGTTATGGGCAGTGATTCGGCGTGGAGCCCAGAGAAAGAGGACACTTCGTCGTGATTCCAAAAGTCGTCTACCATCATCCACTGAGAGAGAGAGAGAGAGGAGGACAATGAAGACACTACATGTGCAGTGAGACTGTTTCTTTAAGTTGCATTCCTTACTTCATCTCTACCTTTAGTAATACCCTATCTGCTACCAAAAGTTACCATTTACAAGTATAAATTTTATTTCAAGTTTTCTAGTTCGAGTCTCTTATCTCTTTTTAAGTAATTTTCGCAAATTGCATATCCCTTATGCATTTAGTGCCTTTTACACTTTAGTTTATTAATATTTTATATACTGTTACATGGTATTTTCTACACCGTCTTAATTTTTCTTCCTAGAGAAGGAAATTTGTAGTTTTCGTATTTTTCGCTCTTCTTGTACCACAAATCTTACATTTATGCCGAATACCAAGTTTACATGTCTATCGGAAGTGTCCTGTAGTTTTCGAATTAACTAATGTGACTGTTATGTAATTTTGTCCTTGTCTCAAAATTTCTATCTTGAATAAAGAAATGTCAAATTTTCGTATTTTTTCATTATTTCTGTCACCAATCCTACGTTTGTGCAAAATTAAAAGTTTCCGCGTCTACTGGAAGTTCCTATAAAATTTGAATCAAGTGACGTGAATATGTAAATTTAGGCCTTGTCCACTAATTTTCCCTTTAGAGGGGAAAACTTTCAGTTTCCGGATTTCCTTTTTTCTATTTACCAGTATTACAAATTCTACATTTTAAGTACTATATTGTTTTTGAATAAACTGACATAAGATACAAAATGTGGCCCAAAAATAAGGTAATTGTACTTCTACAGTGTAATCTATGTTGTATCCTTTTCAACTAAAGTCAGTTTCAGGCAACCCGATAGGAAATTGCCCTACCTCCCACCACTTTCCACTGCAGAAGGGGAAAGCAAGTCGTTGACCTTTATAGGGAGGGAAGCTTTTCTAACAAGGAGAATCGTGTACACTCTAAATTCGTACGTCAATTCACTCGGACCTGATGATCAGAAAGCAATGCTGTTGCACATAATTTATGTAGTAAAGTATACCCTACTGTAAAACATTTTATTGTCTTAACAAAAATCGAAAACATTAAAATCAATAAGATCTTAATCTGATCAATTTTGTATGAATGTGGAAGTTGATTCCTGACACGAATAAAAGAACGGGAACAGCGGGGTTTCGAAATTAAATTGTTCGTAAAAATATTTGGAGCAAAAGAGATATACATTCAGGTGAATTAAAACGCTATACAAGCTTTTATTTCACAACAACTACAGGTCACCGACTATAATAGAAATAATATAATAAAATTTCTTATATACATGACACGTTGCGTGTATGGGAAATACGAACCGAGTCACCGAGTCCTACTCAAAAAGTCTAGGAGAAGGAGACTATTACCTGGGCGAAAGAGAAGTCTTCCGGACAATGTAAAGCAGAATCTTTGAAGGATGGTTGATAACAAACATGGTACATTGACTTTTCACAAATTAAAATCTAATGGAAACGTTCGTTTCTGCTACGATAAGCCTTTGAGCTCTTTAAGCCAAAGCGTTCCTTATTTTGTATAATTGAAGGAACTAGTATTTATCGTTACTCTTTCTTTCTTATACAATAACCAACTCCTGTTATATTAGACTATCGTGCACGCCTGGGACCACGGTGGCTCAGTGGTAGAGCCTCCACCTGTGGTGGATGGGGTCCCTTATTGATCCCACGTCGCGCCAAGTGAACTTGGTGGTTGACAAATACCGCATGCGTGAGCTTTCTCGGGGATTTTCCGTTTCCTCCCACTTTCTTCATTACACCATTTCTTTCATTTCTCATCACCGTCTCCTTTAGCCTAGCCAAAATAAGCATGGGACGTAAAACTCAAAGATTTTATTTCATTTTATATTCTGCACGTCATAAACGTCTCTCTCTTGCAAGTTAATTATTCCAAATAATTACTCCTATTAATGGAGACTGATAATACTTCTAAGACAATATAAAGTCATTTGTCCCTCTTCTTTAAGAGAGGCTCAGCAAACAAAATTATTATTGGAATACTATTATCAGTATAATTATATATATATATATATATATATATATATATATATATATATATATATATATCTTTTTCTTGTTCTTTTTAATGTAAGAACATCTGTTAATAAGAGAGGAAACGAAAAGTGTTTTCTTTAAAGCATTTCCGGTTCTATTGTTATCACCTTAACGCTCTGATAATTTACTCATACATATTGTACTTGGTTTTTCGATTTTACACCGTGTGAGTGGGTTTTCTCGGGGTTCTCCCGTATCCCCCTACTTCCTTCATTGCACTATTTCATTCATTTCTTATCTTCATTGTCCCATTTAGCCTATCCGGCATAATCCTGGGACGTAAAACTTATAAAGATTTCATTTTCGGTTTTCGATTTTAAATTATGAAATTCCTGTATCAATAAGTAAATACCCATTCAATTACCAACCCTGCCATCCCTTGCCATTCCAACATTATGTCACAACCCCGACTACCAAAAAGAAGGAAACAATACAAATGTTCAATGAAATTTCCATTAGAATAACACTTACTTACCTCACTAATACAGGCAAAGTAATGAAGTGTTTTAAAATACATAGTGTTATTATGAAAGTTGTAATTTATTTTTTAGACATATTTCGATACACTCTATACCTCCGTGTGCGGTGTCTGATAGTGGGAGACGGAACACCAACATTCACACCTGTACTTGAGCGTGGTGGGGGAAGAAACTTCTTATTTTTCCTATCAGGTTACGTGAAACAGATTATAGTAAGTCCGGTAGCCTAAACCTTTGCCACAGTCAATGTGGAGTTTGAACGAGTTGGCTTCCAGAGGTAGAGGAAGAAGGACCAATTACAAGTGGCACGAGCGATTGAAAAACGGCAAGGAGTCGGTTGAAAATGAGCAACTATCGAGACGTACTTCGACTTCAAAAACAGATGGAAACGTGCAACAAATGGCACAAATAATGTGTTCGAACAGGCGAATGACTACTCGAGAGCTTTCTGGAGAAATAAACATCTCGTATGGGTCCGTAGAAAACGTTTTAACAGGCGAGTAAAATGGACAAATGGCTTCCTTCCTTACCACAAAATTGCTTTTGGTCCTCGAGTTTTTGGACGAAAAAATATTCCTCTCTCTCCACATTCGCTATACTCTCTAGATATAGCACCATGTGACTTCTGGCTCTTCTCAAAAAATAAAACCGCGCTTAATGGAAAATGTTTTTACACTATTCCTGCCATTGAGAGAGCCACGACAGAGCAGCTGAATACCCTTCCAAAAGAAGCCTTCCAGAAAAGATTTTACTCATGGATTCAACGTTGGGATAAATGCATTGTTAGCCAAGGACTGAACTTTGAAGGAGATTAAATCATATTCCATGTAAAATTATTACTTTTTTCTTTTAAAATTATTTTTGATAACACCTCGTATATAATATTACCCTGTCCTCTAAGTTTCAACGTTGGAGGAGGAAATTTGCAGGTTTTGGGTCTTTTCCTTTATTTGTATCACAAATCCTACATTTGTGCCAAATTTAAAGTTACCATGTCTACAGAATATACTCTATAAATTTTAGAATCAAATGACATAGTTTTAGCCTTGCTCCCTAATTTTTCTGTTTGCAGGAGGAAATTTCCAGCTTTGATATTTTTCTCCCTTTACTTGTATCACATATCTTACATATAGACAAATTTCAAGTTTCCATACCTACAGAAGGCACAATATAGGTTTATATGAATGATTGACTACCAAAATTCGGGGTAAACCTTTGGAGATGAAACATTGAAATTTTATAAAGGGCATAGCCTGGTGCAAATTCCTCATACAGCCAGTGGCTGATCAAGTCTAGGGTAGGATTGGCTCAGCCCCTCCACTTGATTGAGTGACTTTGACCAAACTTCGGCTAGCATTACCGTAGCACACAAAAAAATGTAAAAGTCTTTTTTGGGTTTTCGAAGTTCATATATTCGTAATTTGGATATTGATATTGAAGTTCAAGATATATTTATGTATTTCAAACTTCTTGATCACTGGCAAGAATAAATCCAACAGAAATTTTGTTTGTTCAATGGAAATTCTTTTATTATGAAATCCCTCTAACTATGCTTACATTTTTCTAGAAAGAGACTATCGTCAAACTCTCTTTATAGATGGTGATAAAAATCCATGCACCATCCTTCCTAAATTTCCTCTTAGCTAAGAGGAAAGTATAAAAGAATGTTCCTTAGTTCTAAGAGATCTTAAGTCTCTTAAAATGACTCTAACTTACCATGCTCACTAAAATGTTTCGTAAGTTATCAAATTATTTGTTCTTAAAGAGCGTTAAACATTTTATGTTCCATCCTAACTTTCTTCTGAGGGAGACGACCAACCTGGAATCGAACTACAAACCGATTTAAAATCAGAGGCAATTTCCTACATGTTATGTACGTTTCTGTTGATCTCGTGGTTATTTCCCTTCGAAATGTGTTTGTTTTCAGTGTCTGATATCAGTTTTCCCTGCCACAAGCAACCTTGAATAGAGCTATTTGGTTGTACACAGCATTGTATATGTGATTTTCATTGTATATTAAAGAAAATATTAAATTAACTAATAGTTTTTTAATGTTATAATTTAATTACGGATGAACTGGTGCTTTAGTTAAGCAATTAGTACCTTACTTGGCTAATAAAGTACTGAGAGTTGATTACTTTATTTTCTTTCGTTAGTGGAAAAAATATTTTGTGACGAAACTTCATGAATCATTTATATAGAATTTCAAAAGGACCAGGCAATTTTAAGGAAGAATGAAATGAAATTGTTTTAATAAGTACATATCTTATGAACGTTTTGGAAAGATTAAATTAAGAACTAACTAAAGGCAGATTGCCTACAAAATTCCAACCAGTTTAGACTTGGACTAGAAATCATTGTACCAATACAAACCAAAGCTTTGGTTATAACACTTCCATTTTTGCCGTATTTTTAATGAGTGATTGACACGTATCCAAGTATGGAATCTGTTAGTGCAATAGATCAATTGATTTTCCATTCTACGACTAGATACAGTACATGCATATTTCTTCTATAAGTGTGTTACAGGCATAATATAATAAAGTTTTCAATACCAATCGGTACTGTGGCTGCAAAAAGTGTACATAAGCGTTTTCTCGCTAATCAATTTAAATAAATCTCAATATCCTATACTATAATCTGCGTAACTTTTTTCTTAAAACATTTTAGCACTAGAGGACAAAAGCGCAATCTCCAGTTGTGGTATGCATCCTCTTGTAAGCCACCATCTGATTATGTTGCACTATTTCTTGTTCTACACGATTGTAGAAATATTTAGTTTTTCGACCCACGATTATTTCATATAGACTAAGCAATCCTATAGTCACAGGGATCACGGTGGCTTAGAATATTTACCTCTGATGTTAGTGGTTTCTGGTTTGGAATTTATTGCGAATTTGGACGAAGTTATGTATTATATTATATAAATGTGTCATCATACGATATTCGAATTTTAATATTTATTTACATAATTCTAATGTTCTATAAAATATCTTCTTTGTTCTTTATTATCAACTAAAAGTAGTTCTGCAGTACCATTAAAAATGAACTAGTTGGATAATTCCGTACAGAACAGAATCTCATCCTAATGAAGTGTTTGAATATATTCTCAACAAACACACTTGTTTAAGTGATTATTATCTGCATCCTTATGCAGCACTAAATTATGTAGGACGCGATCTTCCATTAAAATGAACCAGGAAACACTAACGGGACTCGAATCCATGCGCACATACTATTATGCAAGATGAAACCTCGTAATATACGATTTCTTCACCACACTATCTCGTCTTCAAGACCATAGCAGTAGCCACGATAAGAACATATGTGTTAGATGAGAATTTCATATTTTAAATTATTTCTAATGACTTTTGCGCAATTAGTCGCGGTACGTACATTCATATGGGAACAATGATTCATGAGATGTTCGTTAAAAATAATTTCCAGTATATTGCTTACAATATATTGTTATTTAAGTACCAATGTATTTTACTTTTATACTGTACAATATTCCGTTCTGGAGGAAGATAATCTATAAGGTTAGGAAAAATAAACGTTGTATAGTGGCTTTGGAAGTGTGCACGTGGCAGTTTAGTTGGTGCCTAGTAATATTTCATGCTCTATATTTTTCCCCTTTCGTTAGGTCATGTTTCGCTGAACGCATGGTTATGACCATCGTTTCATTATGATGCATGGATGTAAGATTTATCATGTACTATATCGTTAGTAGCTTTAGCATCCCTATTCCCCGCTGCACACCCTACGTCATAATATGTCCTTTTACATAATTCGCTATCATCACTGCAGTTTTTGCGTTATCCAATAGGAAAACTAATGCCGTATCATTTGCAGCTGCGGTATTATAATCAATACAGCCAGAAGTGCTAAGAGAATTATTTCCCTCCCTTCGTGTCTTCGGATGTAAGAAAAAATATTTCTCTATGCGAAACCACAACTATGTTACGCATCGAAAATGTACCAGATAATAAATCAACAACTCTGTAGCCAACACCAACAAATCTGGAAATTTGCTTCTGTAATTCGATGCAAAACTACAGTGACCAATTTTGAACATTCATTTCGTTTACTGCATACAGATACAACTTGCTATTTTAAAATTTAGAATGTATATTTGATTTATGTTCTAATTTACCATGGAAGCACCTCTTTAATTTGTACAGTATATTCATATTAATACAAGTATAGCAGAAAACTATACCAGTTGTTAATACCGCTAAATTTCTTCTTATTAAAATGTGTGTTTCCTCATTTTATGGTATGTTATTACCGTATTAGTAAATTTTGTAATTCAGGAGAAAAACTAATACGTTAATAATAGAAATCGAATGTTCCATCACAAGCTACAAAAATGACATGGATTTTTTTTTAATTTTCTGGTTAGGATAAAGGTGAAGGATGACAAAGTTATTGATATACAGTAGAGCGTCGATTATCCGAACTTCGGTCAACCGAACGACCGCTTAACCCAACTGTGTACTCGCTCGCACCTGTTACTCTCCCACCCTACCGTCCATCATCCCCTCACTCCCAAACCAAGTTTCCCACAGTAGTCACCAAGTACGTGACTTAGCTGCTCGTAAGAGTGTAGGCTTGCTTAGACAGACCAAAATAAAGGATTTTTTAAACGTTAATTTTGTGTACTGTGTGTATTGTTCATGCAAAATGCGTATGTAATATGTACATATTTTTGTTTAATAAACTGTACCACATACTACATATTCCTACTAAAGTTGCCTTTGTACGTTACTTTGTAATACTTAAAGAGATGCCTTTTTTATGAATAAATTTACTGTACAGTACTTCTTTTTGGCAAATAAACATGTACAGTTCGATTATCCGAACAAACCAGTTTTCCGAACACCCATGTCCCCCAATTACTTCGGATAATCGACGCTCTACTGTAAATAGACTGACGGAATGAAAATACATAGTAGCATATTGAGTAAATTTCCAGATTGTGAAAAAGGATTGTATCAATTAATCTTAGTAACTTGTTATTATACACTCCAGATACAGAGGTTGATTCACTTATATTGAGCCTAAGTCATTGTTCAACAATATCGCGCATATGCAATTCATCGCGCTCAGGTTTCCACGAGGCAAGCAGCTGTATCTCGTTAGTCTCAGTAGAAGTGTGGTCGAGTCTAGTTGATGACGCCAAACTGAGTAGATTCTGGTAGGAAATCATTGTGGTCCTTTCCGACACAATGTTCAAAGCGTCATGCATCATAAAAATGAGACCAAGTGAGTAATTTTAGGGTAGGATGTGCCACTGTTAATTGTATTGTACGGAAATATGCGGCAGAGTCCTGGGTCCACTACACCGAGGCAAGCAGCTAGAACTGTTCCCCAAAATGGTTCATGTTTGTGACTGTTTTCTCGTATAGGGGAAAACTGCATCTCCTCAAGTTAAAGCGAAACGTCAAAGTCAATGCTGCGTACTACCAGACTCCTACCATGACTTAAATATGCCAGCTATGAAATCCCAGCATTGTGCGAAAAGGGATAGAACTAGGTTAACTTCACCAAGACAATGCATTCAGCCACACGGCAAAAATATCCCTGGAATTACAATCACTGTTTGGAACAGAAAACTGAAGTTTCGCCCAGTTCCTTTCCTAACATTCTTGTCAAGAGTTCCGATGTTAGCCAATTGAACTATCGTACTTTCAGAACCATCAAATGACGCCTGTGATACACACACACACACACACACACATACACACACACACACACACGCTCACACACATAGGAATAATTTGATGCAACTCTCTTGGTTAACTCGACGTGGAACCTTACTATACAATAAAGCTCCGATTCGTTCTGGAACGTTCAGGATTTTTAATGGTAACAGAAGTGAAAACAAATTGGATTCTTGTATCGGAACCTAATTAAAAGTTTTATCTCAGTATGATTCTGAGAATAGAACCTTTGTATATTACGATTTGTGAGTTTGGTTCACGTAACCAAGGAATACAGAACTTTTCTTCTGCTACTGAAACCTAAGTAAGAAAAGTTAAATCGATGAGGTTCTGGGAATAGAAACGGAATATATTTTTATATATCAGTTCTGTGGACAAATGGAAAGATGTGTTTTGGGGTTCCGGTACCAGAACCCAAATAATCATTTTCATTCGGAGCATTTCCAGTGACATGAGAACATTCGGGGTACCTTCACCGTGTATGGTCGACCTAAAGAAAGGATAATGTAGGATATTTGCTATGAAACGCGTCCCGGTGTCACAGGTGCATGAACCCTCGAAATGTTATTCCCCTAGTCAGTTTCTAGCAACTTTAAAATGGAACATCAAGTTTTTAAACTGGTATCATTTCATGTTATTTCGATAACATGTCAGAACTGCCCAAACAAAAAGGCGAGGTAGAACTCGGATCAAAATAACGCTACATAAAGAGGGCATAGTCTAAAAAATCCTGAGTCAGAAGGGCCCGGGCCAAAAAGAACATACGTCTAAAGGGCTCAAACAAGAACTGAACCTCATAAGAAGAGCTCAGATCAAAACCGCGCCGTGTAAGATGGGCCTCGGTCAAATACTCTTCCCTTCTGAAGGACACTGATCAAAACATTCTAATCCGTTCAAAGAAGCCAGACCAAAATAAGCCAGCGATAAGAGGGATGTTGGAATGATACTAGTCCCTAAAATGCCACGTCTCAGAGAGACTGGTCAAAAAAGACTATTGTCATCAGACTCTGGGTCAAAAGGGCCACTTGTCGAAGGAGTCTAAGATCAAAGTATCAAAGCAAATACAAGAAGAAAAACTCTGTGTCTTGCGGACCATACCTTTGTTATATTTCGCTTGTGTTGAAAGAAATACATGTGATTTTGTATGTGTGCATCTTACACTTTTGTTGTTTTATGAATGTTCAATTTAGTGCTTCCATTGCAATTGAACTGATGTTTGAAGGAACAAATCATGTTTAATCTTTAATACTTTTAGTTTTAGTTCACTCTGCAAAAATGGTATTCGGAACTACCGCAGTTGAACAGCTTCCGCCGAAAGGCACATGAGAGCAAGCAAAGATTAGAAATACCTCATATTTAGCGCAGATCATAAGTTGGATCATAGAAGGTATGTTGTTTATGAAATAAGAGTTTAATTTGGAACAAATTGGAGAAATATTACTTAAACACTAAATTTACCAAGTGGGTCATTTTAATCCAGATACTCATAATTTTCCCGCTCCGTATAATTTTTAAATCTAGATACATAAAAGTTTGTGACATTTCCTACTCCTGAAAGCTCTTTGAAAAGATATTTCTAAATTTTGCAAATATTTATTGTTAGAGAGATCTTGTCAAACATACAAAAACTACAAGAATGGACCATTTTGACCCATCCTAAACTACTTAAAAAATTGAAAGAAACGCATTTAAGTTTTCTTATACAGGTCAAAAATGATTAACTACTTACAATGTAATGAATGTGTTCGATAGGCGCTTGCTTTCAAATTTATTATATTCATTGTTGTTATTTTGATTTTACTGCGCTCCTTTGTAATTGTTTCCTTCACGTTGATTGTTTTACATGTGGCATATTTTTCAAAGTGATTTGCATGTTTAGTTATTATGTACACAGGTTCATTGTGCGATCAGTTTCTTCTTAAGCTTCAGAGTATTTGTGAAGAAGAAAAGGCCTGTTTGTGAGAATGCCTCGGAAAGCAGAAATTGAGAAAAGTTTTAGAGGTATCTGATCACAGCAGCGAAAATGTTGCTTTCGAAAGCGACAGTTACAATGACTATTTTCCAGAAACATCATCGAATGAAGATGAGGATAACGTTCATTACGTGATTACCTTCCAGTTTATGTTCCAATACTATTTGAAATCGAAGATCTAGGGAGAATGGTGGCCAGCACTTCACGGAGAATGACTGCGAAAGATGTAACTATTTGGGAAATCTCATACTATAACAATCCAACATATGGTAAAAGAATTGCGGCAAACATTGATAAAGAAAAGGGTGGTGCTCACGAGACTCAGATCTTTCCAACACCATCGCCAACCTCCAGTAACTCAACTTTAATAGGGGAATATAACATCAATGGACCCAAAACTTTGGAATCTCATTTCTGAGTCCTCGGAACCCGAGCTCGATTTTCGACATCCCCGCTACTCTCAGGGAACCGAAATCTTTCCAATGCCAACACCCACGTCCACTAACTCCATGTCTATAACGGTTTTCCTACTGTAGGAGAATTTTAATGGAACTTTCTCCTTGCCCTTTCTTCCATTAACATCATACAGCTGCTAACATCCCACGGTAAGGAGGCGATCATTCTAAACATAAACTTCTTTGGGCATCTCCCATACATAAACATGGCATGTTATTGCGAATATGACGAGAGGCCATATTGGAAAGTATTTCCCATTCCAATCACTGGCGGTACACTTTACATATTCTCTCATCATTTTCGTTGTACTAAAGTGTTGGCGATGATCAGAGGTTTAGCAATTGCAACCCGACTGCGAAAGTTTGCTTTATGCAACTCGGATTGTATTGTGGTTGTCACTATGAGTTCCACACTCACTTTTGCATCATTGGCTTTACTGTTCTTGGTGACAGTCTTCCTCAATATTAAGTTCTCTCTGTCATTAAGGTTTCTTTTTTGTCTACTATTACCCGTCCACGATGCTATATTTTATGAGTTATGTGGGCCGCCAATACCTTGACTACTCTTACTCGCGACACATCTAACGAACTCTCAATCTTATTACTATTTGTAATAAGCTATTTGCACCAACTAGTGGTACACCTAACCGTCTCCGCGATTCAATGTATGCCTCCCTTTCGCCTCCCCTGACGCACAAGCATCTAATACATACGACCTGGGCTTCAGATACATCTTCAGTGTTGCCACCACACACGTTAGAAACTATTTTGTCGAGGAATATTTCTTGGACATTTTGTTTTAGTACACATTGGCAGGAAAAAAATTACAAAATATTTATTGTTATTTAAAAGACAATATACATGTATCATATTTTATCTGCAAAATAATGTGCTTTGATTTTAGTTTTATTGGTTTTTGTCTCATTTATAGCAATAAAAATGAAATGTAAAATGAACTAAAGTTAACATTTTAGACATCAATTCATTTTTGTTGCATTTAAACGAGGTCAACTTTTGGCCTTTTTCGTTGGCAATACAATCGTAATGACTTTAGAATTCGCGAAGCGGATGGATTGTAAGTTTAAAAAAACAGAGTGAACCATGTTTTCTCAATGACGAAGGTTCAGAACCTTTCTTGAGTGCCACGTACTTTGAGCGAAAGAAAAGTAAAGTAAAATTAATAACGCTCCACAATCGTCACCGGGTTTTTCGCTTGACTAGCTTTAAAAAATTGTCACAGACAGCGTTTCTTTTACTGCATTGTCACTGGCGACAAAAATGCTATTTTACGTGAATATTAAGGAGCATAAATAATGGCTCAACCCTAAAATCAAAGGACTCCTCAGTTGGGAGAACATAATTTATTACAAACTGCTTAAGAACAGCCAAACACTCAATGAGAAGCTCTAAGTTAAACAACTGCACTGGCTGATGAAGCAATTCAGCAAAGAAGTCCAAATAAGAAAGATCACGTTCTTCAACACTCAAACGACCTTCCTTACATCGCTAATACGACCAAAGTTGCGATTCAGAAAATCGAATCGGAAGTACTGCCTCATTCTACATTTTCCCCGAACTTGATATCATCAGAGTATTATTTCTTTCTATCTCTTTCGAATGCTTAGCGCGGTATATAATCTAATAACGATGTAGAATTGAAGACTTCGTTAGAAAAATTATTTGAGTCAAATAAGGGATATTTCTATCGCCGAGGCATTGTAGGAAGTAAACAACTAAGGAGAGTATGTTGCTGATTAATTTGAAATATAACAAAATTTCTAGTTTAACGTCTCACTTATACACCTAGACTAAGGAGAAAAGTGATTATGAAAATAAATGGTAGAATGAAGAAAGTAGGAGGAAATGGAAGGACCAAAAATACATAAACTCGATATTTGTGCACTACAAAGTCAACTTGGTGCGAGATGGGATCCAGCCAGGAACCCCATGCACCAGAGGTGAGCGCTCTACCAGTGATCCACAACGGCTGCTAATGATTAATTTGTTGGAGTCTGTTTAAAATAAATTTAAAGAAACACACATGAATTATTCATCAATGTATGTGGTTCTACTAATTTGATAACCATTTGTATATAACTGAAACATTAAATTTTTATATCTAAATAAATCTGTGCTAATCCTCAATTATTATATTGAAGTACCTTACAACTGTAAGGAAGAACAAAGGAAGAATACAATTTATCCCATCTAATTAGGCAAACGGTTATAATGGACCCACATTGACTAGCTTAAAAATTTTGAAGCTATTATCAATATTTAATGAATTTCTAAACCAATAATAACTGAATGTTGAATATTTTACAAAATACGAAGAAAGTCGATTATGTAGCAACTTATTACATGAAGTGCATAATAGAGTAAAGATCCCTTAATAAACTGAATTATATGCTGGTAGATGTTTTACACTCAGTTTATGATAAATGTTTTAAACTTTTTGTGTCACGTTGCAATCAAGATGGATGTATATTAATGTATTATGTTGATATTTACTGTTCGTGAAAATTAAATTAAGGCATTTTAATTGTAAGTACATTTTAATATTTAAATGTGAAATTAATATTTAATGTTTAAATATAAAATTTTAATATTTTAATATATAAATGTTTAATATTTAAATATAATATTTAATATTTTAGTATTTAATATTTAATTGTAAGTGCATTTTAATATTTATGCTAGAAATATAAATATTATGCTAGTAGAGACAAACGTACATGTCAAAAACCTTCACATTCCATGTTCATATTTTAATATTGCATGTCTGTTATGGTAAATAAGACCCGTTTTAATGTTTACATCTTATGTGGTTTGCTTATAACATTACAACTGGTACCAAGTATGAACTTACTGCGTGGGGTCCCGGATTCGTTTCCTGGTGGGGCACTCGGTTGAAAAAGTATAAAACGTTTTTTCAGGCCAGCCACCCTGACTGAGGTTTTCCTGGGTTTTCCTCATTCACACCAGACAAATACCGGAGTGGTACCTAACTTATAGATCCCAGGCCGCTTCTTTTCTTTCCCAACCCTTTCTTCCTTTCCTTTCAACGGATAGTGTGACCACCGAGGCACATCATCCCTCGAAACGTGGTGGGCTAAATGGCCATAGATGCCGACAGCCTAGAAATCTAAATCCTAATCTAACCTAATACACTGCAACTTTTGCATTGCAACTAAATTGCAACTGGGAAGAAGAGTTCAACGTCGAACATCAGATGCCATTTTAAACGTACTTTAGAGAACTGCAAAGCGCCCAATCATACTCTTTATAGTGGCACATCGACTTAATGTGAGTGATCTCTTTGCTCTGTGTGCATTACATTCTATTCTTTTGAAACCCATACATCGGAGGCATCATTTGCTGTATTGTAAAGAGCATCAGAACTAGGATAAGGAGGAATGCGACCGCGTTCTCTTTCCGATCAGAGCAGATTCAGTTGGAATAATCATTTGTGGACATGAATTCATGTGGCGAGAGGTGGAAAGACGCACTGAGCCCAGGAACATTGTTGAATGTGCTGATTTTGGTAGTTCGGTGTTGCTGTGGGGGGAGGCATAGTGTTGCATGGACTTCCAATTCTCGTACTCGTTACACTTATTGGTCATAGTTATTGTGACACTGTACTCCTTTCACACATTCATCGTTCAAAGATGCAGTCGCCCATACTTCTTCTTTATGGAGCTTAATGAGAGACCACATGGAACAGTGCAGGTAGCTTTGGGAACGAGATGATTCAGCAAGTAAACTTGCTTGTCTCATCTCGGAACGTTTGAGTTGCTACAAAGAAACATATTTTAACACGCTTAGATGTTTCAATGATCTTCCAGCAGTTCTTAATAACGCTGATGGAGAAATGGAACTTTAATCTGCAACTCATTACAAATTTTGTGAATAGCATCGAAGCTTGTTCCAGAGCATCACTATCTATGGTGACCACACACTGTTTTATGAAACATTTCACCTCTTCTATAATGAGAGGGGCATTATGAGTAGCAGTGTATTTAGTGTAAGTATCAAATCTTAAGAGTCAATGTACAATACAGAGGGGCCTAAAAGATGGGTCAAATACAAGGTTCCCCGCCCCCCATTTTAGGGTGAGGGGGTGTAGATAAAAT
Source organism: Thermobia domestica (assembly GCF_964235325.1). Taxonomy (NCBI): domain Eukaryota; kingdom Metazoa; phylum Arthropoda; class Insecta; order Zygentoma; family Lepismatidae; genus Thermobia; species Thermobia domestica. The sequence goes on from NC_137455.1 coordinate 206,996,142, forward strand.
TTTCAAATGAGAACATAGGTCGAGTGATACCTCATTCGAAAAGGCTTGGAAAATTGAACAAGTTTTGTGGGAAACAATTTTTGATATGGGGCACCGTTTTCAAGATGGGCCCCAAAAATAATCCTGTATCAGATAAAATTTCCGGTACTTCTAAATCAGAAACAGTTGAGTAGAAAACGATAAAACAAAAAAACTGAAAAAGGAGAAAAGCCATAAGCAACGTGGAATGGTGTTGTCGCGGTGTCCCCAGGGCCTTGAAAATTTCAGATGGAAATATAGGTCTAGTGATACCATGTTTGATAGATCGTGGAAAACCAAACAGCTTAGTATGAAATTTGTTTTGATTTCGGGCAAGCCCTAAACTAACTTCATAAGAAATAGTCTGTGCAACTGCTCGCGGCCCTCTTAGTAAAGAATATGTTTCAAAATGGTCGCCGAAAATAGTTCCACTTTCAGATACAAAGCGCAGTGTTCAAATTGAGTATTACAAGTCCATATCCCACGAACTATGCATCAAATAAGAAAAGTGTTAAGAGTCAATGTGCAATACAGAAGGCCTAAAATGTGGGTGAAACACAAGGTTCCCCCGTCTCCCATTTTGGAGGGAGGGGTGAACGTAGAATTGTCAAATGGTAACACAGGGCGAGCGATACCTTTTTTGATAGATTGTGAAATACCAAACAGCTTAGTACAATAGTTTCGGTGGCCATTTTGAAAGAGGCTTGCTCGAAATTAAAACAAATTTTGTACTTAGCTGTTTGGTTTTCCACGACCTATCAAACAAGGTATAACTCGACCTATATTCCCATTTGAAATTTTCAAGTTGGTCCCGGATCCCCATGATGGAGGCCCTGAGGACACTGCGACAACACCATTCCATGTTGCCTATGGCTCTTTACTTTTTCATTTTTTGTTTCATCTATTTTTACTCAACCGTTTTTGATTTATATGTACCGAAAATTTTATCTGATACAGGAATATTATTGGGGCCCATCTTGATAACGGTGACCCATATCAAAAATTGTTTCCTACAAAGTTTTTCAATTTTCCAAGCTCTTTCGAATGAGGTATCACTCAACCTATGTTCCCATTTGAAAACTTCAGTTACACCTCCTCCCATATTTTAGACCCCTCTGTATTGTACATTGACTCTTAACATTTTTCTTATTTGACGTATAGTTCGTGAGATATTGGCTTGTAAGACTTATATTGACCAACCCTATATATATATATATATATATATATATATATATATATATATATATGTGTGTGTGTGTGTGTGTGTGTGTGTGTGTATGTGTATTGCAATTTGCTATGTAGTTATACTTTACACTTCGTAAGTATTCCAGTAACTCGTTTTACCTAAAATTCAAGTTACGTAAAGATGTCCATAATGCAAGCAACGGGAAGAATGATTTACCGTACGTTGCTTTCAGTTCGCGTATGATCTGAGCTACACACGTTACATTGGGAATCTAACACGAACTCTTATGACCATTTAGCCAGGAGAGAGCTGGAAAAATTAAATATCAACTGCAAGAAATATCATCAAAAGTGTATCCATAATAGTTGAAGTTATTAATATTATACCTCGAAGTTTTAGAGAAAGCTTTTATGTGAAGTATGTTTTATATGATATAAAGACTGGCAATTCTCTTATGTAGCCTAATAAGTTAGATGCTTTAATTTCTTTCATGCTCTGAATAACTATCTCTGTTAGTGGGTTTCGTCTCACTGAATACTCATAAAATGAACCTCAAGAGAGAAATCATTGCACAGCGGTCAGTTCCATGTGGTCTAATCAACCGAGTGGAAGATAATAATGCATTTTCTTTATTACTTTCCGTAACGCAAACAGCTAAATTACAGAGAGGCGAGAGTTGAGAGAGGAAGGAAAATTTCTAGTGTAGGTGTTATGTAGTAGAAAAGTTATTGCAAGCACAATTATCTTTCTATGCTGCGTGAGTGGGTGGTGTATGTGGTTACGATAGCCAGACATAACCGTCTCCTATGTGGTAGAACGGGCAAATACGAAATTTCTGAAATAATTGAAAAAAGTGGTTTTTAATATTCAGCTTGATTGATATATGAATATTAAATTTTCTAAACAAAAGAGAAGGGAGATCAATATTTGAACTTCTTTCACTTATTATGACACATGATCCCTATTCAAATTAAGCAAACCTCATCACTAGGTATAATCCCCCATTCTATTCTGGTGAACAGTTTCGTCTTCAATTTCATTTTAGTTAATCCACTAATAATGAAGTTAATCTATTAAAATTAAAAATATATAAGTTTCAACATACACTATAAGTTCAACGGCAGTTTCAGATAGCTAATTACATCGTGTGTTGGTATAATTTCATTTTGTTCTATGAGAGGGTATTAATTCCCTATATTGAACTACGTAGAATATTAAACAATTCACATGACTGGGGAGATTGTGTAACATACGACTGAAAGAAGTTGTTTTATTGTTCTGCTTTCAAAATTAAAATTGAGAAGGCATTGTCCGCTTTTTTTGCATTTTTTTTTTGTCACAAGTGAAAAGCTTTATTATATTGGTAACTAACAATTAGAAACTTAATGTACAAAAAAATAAATTCGAGATCCATTATCAGTATTCACTGATCTTCGATTAGTGGAAATATGAGTGGATCATTAACAAAAGATAAAGTTATATCAGATTATTAGATTAATCATCTGCTTCGGTCTGAAATCATAATAATAGCATGAATGAAATTCTTACACTATATTCTATACAATTTAGGTAAGCAAACGTGGTAATAAGTAGGATTGCAAAACTTTAATTGTATTATTGGAATAGTACGACTGCAAACCTAAGCGTTATATAAAATCAGATTTAAATAGTCTTATAAATTGTTTTATTAATTTAGTGCCTCGAAGTGCTGAATATATCCTTATTGGATATCCATCCACAGGAAAAGAAAAACAAGATTATTTACTTTTTCCACATCATATGTATTTGCCTTCTTTTCTTACTACTGTCCATTCTCAACTTTCCAAGTGACTTAGTGTACACATATTTTATGTGTGTAATGTACTATCTAAATTGTTGCGCCGTCGTCTTTCAGATGATGCTGTTATTGCTTCTATGTTTTTAGTAAAGGGTCATTAGTTTCGTGACTGACAAATATTTTGGTTTAATGTCCCACGATTAGGCCTATCACCTTTGGGTTAATGGAGACGGATGATTTAGGCAAGTGAATGATGATGGACGAATTGGTGAAATGAGACTGCGGGAGGAAACAAGATTATCCTGAGAAAACCTACGGTCACGATGTTGTCCATCACGACCTTACTTGGCCAGGATCGAACCAGAGCTACCATGCACCAGAGATAAGTGCTTTACTTCTAAGTCACTGTGTCCTCTTCATGACTGAGTTTGTCCGTTGGTAAAATAAGTTTAGTTTTAAATTTCATTTTGAAGTGTAGCAGGACACTACTTATTCCATATTAAATTATATCAGTTTCAAGGCAACATATCATGACTATTCACAACACTCCACCAAAACCGGAGCTGGCATAAATTTACTATTACTTATGGTCTCAATACTGATTTTCGTAAAGCAAAGAGGGAAACGCTATTAAGATACCGCGTCCCAAGAATAGGTTCCCGTTAACTCTCTATAAAAAACAGATATTGTTAAAATTAGCGATTTCCGGTTCAACGTTTATCACCATAGAATGGAAACAGTAACACATAGTAATAAGCGGTATTATGCGAAAGATTTTTCCTCTTAAGACAATATAACATGACTATCTACAACACTCTTCCCAAACCAGAACTGATTTAAATTTATTATTATTTCCAGTTTTAATACTGATTAGCAAACCCGCACGTCTTGTGCAAGCGCAGGACACTATCGTTGTCTGAATGATTGAATATGATACAAAATTTAAAATATTTATGGCTAGAAAAGTAGTTTTCATAACACGTTAATGATATCTTTAATTATAAATTTCTCGATAATTACTCGAATTTAAGACCCTCGAATCTAAGACGCATCCCGATTTCACTGGAATAGACTTTTACTTTTACTAAAGACCTCTTTGATATTGGTCATTTTCGGTGATTTTTTATATATCCTTCTTCCCTTCCCATGTTGCGGGGCACGGCATGATAAAAATTATCCCAGGGCCGAATGTCATCTATGTTGAAAATTTGATCGAGATCGGTTTGGTGGTTCAAGAGTTAAGTTCTATTTATTTTTGTATATTAATCTCCCCTTCTCTCCTCTTCCCCTAAGCTCTACCGTCAAAGTAAAAATATTTAAAAAACAACTTTACAGACTCAGTCGTCATCTATGTTGAAAATTTGATCCAGATCGGTCAGGTGGTTCAAGAGTTATTAGGTTTTATTTACTTTTATATATCTCTCCCCTCCCCTCTTCCTACCCTAAGTTCTACCGTCAAAAAGACATGAAAACACTACCTCTGGTCCTAATCTCATCTATGTTGATAATTTGATTAAGATCGGTTCGGTGGTTTAAGTGTGATGAACTCAAAAAAGACAATCACTTTTATTTTTATTTTTTTACATATACAGATGGCGATCAGAAAAATGGAAACACCTGTAGTTGCCAACACGTCAAATGTATGGGTTGGCAGTGGTGTCGTGGCGCCCGCAGCGCCGGACCGCTGGTGGTGGTGTGTTAGGTAGGTCTCCATACCACGTCAGGCGCAGTGGAACAGCAGTGTCCAGTGGCTGCAGCAGACGGAGGTAGTGTAAAATGGGAGACCTCTCAGATTTTCAAAGAGGGCAAATTGTTGGTGCGCGGTTACGGGTGAGTGTGACGGCAGTGGCTACTGTGTTAGGTGTGTCGCGTGGGACAATGACGAAGGTGATGACGGCCTACACAATACACGGGAAAACCACATCGGGGAAGCGGAACAGTGGGCGGAAGAAAATCATGAGTGACAGGTCACGCCGGGTATTAAAGCACATTGTCACGCAGAACCGTAGTGCCACTGCGGCGCAAGTGACGGAGGAACTCAATCAACACCTCCCCACCCTGTTTCGACAATCACAGTCCGCCGCGAATTACATGGCATGAACTTACGGGGTCGTGTTGTACGAGCCAAACCGCTCATCAGGGATCATAACGCTTTCGCACGCCGCAAATGATGCCGCGACCATGCAACTTGGACCGTTGAGGACTGGAAACGTGTGATATGTCCCAACCACGGGCCGTATTTATGTGTGGAGAACGCCCAAAGAAGCTTATGATCTGCAGTGTCTCCGCCCAACTGTGAATCATGGCAGCGGCTCGGTGATGCTGTGGGCCGCCATATCATGGTTTTCATTGGGTCCTGTGGTCACATTTAGCGGACGAATCACTGCCAACGATTATGTCGCAATTTTAGGAGACCACTTGCATCCTATGATCCGGATGTTGTTCCCGGACAATGACGCCATCTTCCAGGATGATAATGCACCCATTCACACAGCTGGCGTTGTTGCAGCGTGGTTTGAGGAACATCGGGATGAAGTTTAACACCTTCCCTGGCCCGCCCAATCCCCAGATCTCAACATAATAGAACATCTGTGGTCCGTCTTGGAAATAGGACTCCGGCGACGATTTCCACCTCCATCCTCTATCACAGAACTGGCCGATGTCCTACACAAGAAATGGTGTAAAATTCCACTTGCTACCATTCAAGACCTCTATGCCTCCATCCCACGTCGCATCTAGGCTGTTCTGAAGGCGAAAGGTGGCCCGACACTATATTAATCTGGTAAGTTTCAATTTCGTTCACGTGTTTCCATTTTTCTGATCACCATCTGTATGTTCTCCTTTCCCTCCCTTACATTGTGCCATCAAAGTAAAATGATGAAAGCATCCCACGTCCGAACCTTATCTATGTTGAAAGTTTGATCGAGATCGTTCGGGTGATTCAAGAGTTATTAAGTTTTATTCATTTTCATATATTTACCCTCCTCCTCTCCCCTTCCCTAAGGTCTACCATGAAAACGAAATTATACAAAACTTCCCAAGTTTGAACTTCTTCTATGTTGAAAATTTGATTGAGATCAATCGGGTGGTTCAAGAGTTATAAGCTCATGAATATGGTCACTTTTATTCTTATATTTATTGTTTTTTGTAAATCTCTCTCTCCTCCCTAGACCCTACGTTATTCCGTCAAAGTGAAATGGTAAAATCCATCCCGAGCACGGACCTCATCTATGTTGAAAATGTGATCGAGATTGGTCTTTTGGTTCAAGAGCAAGGCCGCAACTTGTGGGGGCAGGAGGGGCAACTGGCCCCAGGGAAGCTTCCCTTTCGAGAGGGGGCTCACTTTAAGACAAAATTTTCTTACTCCATATACGATACGAATATGAAATTATAAATGAAGCATCAAACAGATTCACTACATTACCTAAACAAAACAGCACACAAAAAGTAAATAATACAAAAGGGCCCATTTTAGTAAAATTGTCTATTATTAGGAGCCCTAGAAATAATATTTATTCGTATAGCTTTGAGATTTGTCAATATTGTCTCCTTAGTTAATTTATCATGCATGGAACGTTCCCAAGGGCGTGCGGGAGGACCCACACGCACCGGGGAGCCCACAATGAGTAAGAGAAAGATGGAAAGAAGGGACCTATTTTTGAATAGGGGCCCAAATACTAATGCTTGCAGTCCCAGAGAAAATCTAAGTTATGGCGCTTTTCAAGGGTTATTAAGTTTTATTTATTTTTTTAAAGTTCCCCGACCCTAAGTTCTACCGTCAAAGTGAATAGGTAAAAACACCACCTCCAGGCCAGAACTGCATCTATGTAAAAGTTTGATCGAGATCGGTCGGGTAGTTCAAGAGATTAAATCACAAACATAGTCACTTTCAATTTGGATCTGAAGTTTTTTGTTCACAGACACCGCTATTAATATATAGATTTCAGTAGAGCAAAAGAAACAGTATATACCATCAAGGTGATTTTCTTTTTCATACTCGATTCAGGTCCCAAGAACAGGTTCCATCTCCTCTGTTGGAGCTCTATCCAAATCGGAAGTGGTTAAAATTAGCCATTTCCGGTTTCATCGTTTTTCGCTACATTCAAAACCAGTGGCGGCCGGTGGATTGTTGTTTCGAGTGTTGCAGTACGAACGATAAGAGACAGGAGATGTAAAGTTGACTAATTGACTAATCAGCATAACTTTAGATGCAAGTGCTATGTGACATGTTAAATTAAATAAAATTATGTTTTAAAAAAATAAAAAATGCAGAATATTTTATCCAATTAATCACCTTAATTAATTAGTAAGTCCATTCTCCTCACTTTGATTGAAGCAAATCTGTCTAATACATGCTGGTTGAACTCTGGTATTCTTATTGTCAGGTCTTTTTCGATGGAAGGCATAACCAATGGTGATAACCTTTCCTGGGACAGTCAATTCCTTGAAAGTGTCAATTCTTTCTCATGTGGAAAAACTTTTCCATCTTTTGCTGACGCCATAGGTACAGTTAATATTAATTTCAGAAGCTTTGTAGATTCACTGAATATTTTTTCTAGATTATTGCGAACGATTCATTCTAGCAAACCCAGTCCGTGACAGTGATCCGAATTCCTTTTCAGCGTTGACTGAAGAGAGTTCATAGCAGAGATTAGTGTTATTTAAAAAAATGTACATTGAACACACTTTATTTACAGTTTATCCAGAAAAATTTAAAATAAATTGAGGAAATGTATCTGGTGCAAACAACACTACTGCCATAAGATATCCTGCACATTTAAACTCGATTTTTTCGAACACTCTCCTGAATTACCCTTTGCTTGTTTTGTCTAAGCATTAATTACAAATTTTTCCTCAGTTGAATGCTGGCCAAAGTTTTTGTAAGTTATTTACAGAAGTCATGGTATACAATTCATTCAGAATTTGTAGGTTATTTACAGAATTAAAGCACACAATAAAATTAAACCTAATAATTAAAAACCAAAAGAGCTGATACAAAATAGGTACTGGTATATGAATTCCGAATGTCACATATTCATACATCAACACACACACATATGTGCGTAAAAGAAAAAATTACATTCCAAATCTTCCGTCTTGGTTGTTACGCAATGCACGATGGACACAATATACTTCCACATGAGGCGAAACAATGCTTACCAATGTGATATGTTCTGGAAAGGAAACCTCGAAACCCGTCAGATGAAGGATCAGCATGTAACAGAAGCCAAAAATCAAAGAACATCAAAACAAACAGCACTGCAAGTTCCACACCCAGAAATGTTAACTGGGAGGGGTCCAAAGTATTTTTGGGAGGTCCAATAAGTCTACATAATATGGAACATGTCTTATACTGCACCCGAAAAGACGATAAGTAATTCTTACTTACTGTCATCTATATATTTAGAAAAAATGATAGAACGATTATTTTTATAAGAAAATAAGAGTACATGATGAGGCGTAAAATAAAATATTTAGCCTACATCAATCATTTCTCTGTTAAATAGGTATAGTTCATTAAGAAATTCTACAAATGTTAGTCAAGTTTCAAAATTTTGGCGAGGTTCGGATCCGGTGGCCCCCCTCGTGGCTACGCCTCTGAGCATTGCTCACTAGTCTCAAATTCAATGTGGCGTTCCCCATCATATAGTTTTATGTGGAAATTATCAAGAGTATAAAATATACTTGTTTTATAAAAGAAATATGTTTATACTAAAACACTATCCACAGAGGGGGGGGGGGCGATTCTACATACTGACTTATTAATATTTGATTCACAAATTACTGTAGAAGAAGCCTTCATTATCAATATAAGCTAAGAATTAACTTGTAAATGCGGGTCTACTTTCATTTGTTTGCTCCTCTACTAGATATTTTCTTTCTTATTTTGTAATTCTGCAATCACTTTTCTAAATTGTCATTATATTGATTTGCTTCAGTATAAGTGCCGTAATTTAAAAATATGAATGCACAAAAACAAATTCCATTTGTTAATTGCTAGTGAAAAAATTCAGAAATCTTATTTAGTGTGAAAAACCTTCTCGTTCACTGGAAACTGTCCTGTGTTGCAGAAGCGCTACAACGACCAGTCCATTTAACTTCTAAGATAGGGGAAAGGAGACTTAACATTTGCTCTAATTGCCGCGCTGAAGGAATCTGGTCGTTGCATGCTCGCTGCAACACAATATAAATTAGAGACTCTGTGACGGATCATTCTTCGCTTTTTAAAACGGAATAACGGAACGGGCAGTTACATAAGTAAAAAATATGTTATTTAAAGTGTATATATGCCAGTATTAAAAAGTATTTTTTCTGTTCTTTACTACTATTGATAATAATATTTTTTTCTTAAAATACTTTGGTCGTTGCGTAACGCTGCAACACTAACATTAGCCGCCACTGTTCAAAACACGGGAATAGATAGCGAATAGCAGTTTCTTGCAAACGAGTCAGCGTTTCAAAGCAACATATCGTGCACACGATGGAAGAGCATTACAACTCAAAAAATGGAAATTTTGAGTTATCATCGCTCAAAGGAGAATAGAGAGAGAGAAAGAAAGAAAGAAAGAAAGAAAGAAAGAAAGAAAGAAAGAAAAGCGAGGTCTACCTGGTGGTATTTTCGCATAAGCGTAACTAAAAAATAACCCCTAGATGGCAGAAATACCAGTATTCCAGAGAGCGATTTTGATAGAATAACAAAGTTTAAAAGTCATGGTCCAACAAACGTGAAATTTTGATTTGTAACAATCTTCCATCGGGTGTGCGTTATCATGACTATCGCAACATTCTACGAAAACCGGAAGTGGTTCAAATTTGGTATTATTTCTGCTTTCAATATAGATTCCCGTAGAGCATAATCGGTAAATACTATCAAGAAAGTTTTTTTTCCTCCCCTATTCCTATCGAGAGATGTTGAAATAAATGATTTTGGTTTCACTCTATCGCCATTGGTCAAAAACATTAAGAGGTAGCGAATAGTGAATACAGCGTCCGAGGTATAGATTTTATCTTTGACCTTATTACTCTTTTCCAACCAGTACTTATAGATGCACTACTTGAACTTTGAGTATTGAATTCGCGTAGTTCGGAAGTCTTAGTTTCAGACTGTGAAATGATACTCACTTGTTTTTCTTTTACCCTGTTGTTTCGCTACTTTATGTACTTCTGTAGTTCTATGTTTTTAAATCACTTGTCTTCTGTTCTGTACTAAGATGACATTCCTCAGTCTATTGTTAGATATTCAAATTTCTACATGTGTAGCTTTTTAAAAAAATCAACTTCGAACAATTTTTTTATTTATATAGAAAATGGATTTTGAAACGCGAGAATAAAATAACTCGATCCTTCCACATCCATAATATTATTATACTGTAATAATAGACGAAACGTACTTCCACAAATGCAATTGTAATTCGGAGCAGAAACATCAAAGAATATTTTTTTTTTAAAAAAAAAGCAAATAAGCTATTAAAGGGTCTGAGAATACGCAATAAAAATTTGACTAGCTTAAAGAACTTGGATAAAGTAAAAATTATTTCAAACCCTGGATGCATACTTGGATATATCACATTACTTAAAGATATATGTTAATTTTCTCATAGTTCCGATCAATTGCCAGGAACAGCAAATGCCAGACCTATGACAAATTGGATTGCTGAACTTTCATAAGCATTGGGATTATTTTTGGAAAAGAAATCAGAATTCAAGCTGAGCTTTATCCGCAAATGCTGTAGTTACTCGAAAGATCCGAATCTCTTTGAAGTGTATTTATATATTATTGCCACTTTTCCATGAATAAGGTTTCAAAGACCATTTTTATAAATATTAATTAATTTATGTTACAGTATTAGTTGATTCTTAGTTTTGTTTAAGGTATTCAGTTTCAGGTGGTTTCGTCACGTGACTTTGAAACAATTAGTAGTTTAAGTCATTATTTAGCAGAGTTAAATAGATCGCTGGTCATAAATTTTTAAGTGTGAAATGGTCTATGTAGAGTGATTAGATAATATGTCATTAGTATAGTATGCGATAATTTTGTTAATAATATTTGGTATAATATCTGATTCCGAAAGCATATCTCAAAAACATTCAAGTTCTCAAAGTTTTTGAAATTTCTTTGTATTGTGCAGCAGCTTAGTACACGCAAAAGGTATAAATGGCTGAGCAAATGTTTGTCATGTAGTTCGAACTTAAAAGTCAACCTTAAGTGCTTGTTAATCATAATGAAGGGTAACTAAAGAGCTTGAACTATGTTGCAACACAGGTATTATAAGATAATATTGAATTATCGTTAAAATGCGTAAAAAAGCAGTTTCCTGAACTTTTTTTATTTAAATAAAAGCAGCGTCCTCTGTTTGGAGAATGCAATCTTTACAACAAATCATGATACAGCAACTATGATGTGTCCAAAATCTATTCTACATTAGGATATACCCAAGAATTTATGTAACTAAATAAAGAGTGACTTTGTGGTGTTAAATACATTAAATATTTAATCGAAAATTTTACTTCGAAAAGTTAATTTCTTATAGAAAATGAAATAAAAGTTTTCAGCTTTGCGTCCCATGGTTATGTTCAGTAGACTAAAAGAGATAATAATAATGAGTACGAATTAAATGATGGAATGAACAAAATGGGAGGAAATTGTAAGAACCCCGAGAAAACCCACGCACATTTTGTTTTCCCACCACAAAGGCGACTTGGTAGGAGCTGGGAACAAACCAGAGGCCTCATGCAACAGAGGGAAACACTCAACCATTGAGACACCGCAGCCCTCAATATAATTGCTTAAATTAACGGGCATATTCAATTACAGTCACTAATATGAATTTTATCTTTAAACGTTATTCTACATGAATAAGCATGTAATTATTTACCGAATTACTAGAGAGAAAATTAGTAAAAAAAAATGAAATTAATGATTTAATAAATTGATTTTTGACTTAACTCATTAAAAGATCACAGTGTTAGTACAATATGAAATATCACGAAGGAGAGTAACTATTTGGAAAATAATGTAGTGCTGATTTATTAAATACGAAACTTTCTTGTGCTGGTTACAGTTCTGTTTGCATTTACGCAGGCCTAACTCAAGCACATTTTCTTCACATTATATAATGATATTTCCTCAATATTCGAATAAGTAAGAAACTTACAAAGTAATTGTTATTGTATATAGAAGTAAAATGTGACACCTTCTTAAATTCTGCACCAGAGAAACAAAGTAATAAAAATGTCCCGTGGATAGAGTACAGATAACTGTTTATTGATGTAGTTCTTTACGTTATACTGACGTTATTCTCGAAATAAATCGTTAAAAGCAAGAGTGCTGCTGGTAGTGGTTGTCATACCGCAAATGGAATCTACTCTGAAACACTAGCTAATGCTTCTCTTTGCAATATTGTGTGTTCTCCTTCTGAACTTTCCATATTGAATTAATCTGAATCCGAAGTTCCACAGTAAATTTGAATGCGTGTAGTTTCATCTTTTTACTCTCATCCATTTTCTTTCGTTTTAGTTAACATATCAGAAAACTCTAACATAAGTATTTAAGTATTTTAAATGAGAAGCTGATATGTATATCGTATCATTATAATCATAACTGTTATTTCGTCCCTTCCACGTAGAATATCGAAACAAGAAACACTGAAACATATTTTAAGTTATTCTAAATGAAAGAATCAAGCATCAAATTTCACGTCTCAAACCTTGAAGAATTTGAAGTTACAGGCATAGAATTATAACAGTCGCAACTTTACTTCTTTTCCTTCTTACCCCTGTCTTCCCTATCTATTTTAAATATTATAGGAGCACGCTTTAAAACAACCTAACTTGTCTTAAACGAAAAATACAGCTTCTAAGATGGGCTAAAAGATATGGACACTTCATTATAACTATTTAAATTCGTGATTCTTCTTATTCCCCAACGAATTCTAAAAACTCTTCCTTAGTTGTATATACATTAGGTTATAAACCCTATGCACTTTCAAGTTTCAAGTTTCTAGCTTAAGCAGTTTGAGCTATAGGCATTGATCAGTCAGTCAGTACGTTTTCTTCTATGTATAGTGATTGTGAAGCGTGATCAAATGTGATATATATATAATATTATTGAAGAGCACGTGTTAATTTTTGGAAATTAGAGTTGAACGTGAAAAAGATTTTTAGCTAGATCTCTGGTTGAAGATAATCGGTTAATTACGATTGAGATACTTCCGGACATGAAGCACTTAGAGGCAGAAGGTAGGTTAGATTGAAACATAAGGAATTATTATTCTGCATTTACCTGCAATATTATCTTACAATAGAATCATTAAAACCAAACATGGAAATGGAGTCTAAGGTAGTCGACAAGAACATGTATTTACATATAATATTCCAGGCTCTATCTAGTGAAATTGAGGGGGCAGTGGAAAAAGTAATGTTGGTAAAAATGACTTTCCGCTGGATTCGATACTCCTAATTAACTTAATAGGAGGGATGCAAACACCACCCTACGCATGATATATTATTTCTATCATTTCTAAATTTTATACAAGTCACCCCACCCGAAATAATCACTCAAAAATAACAAATTAACAGTTAGCAGTTCTTATAAAGGAAGGATGAAGTTCCTTCGTCTTGTACAGTCAGGGGCAAAAGTCATTTGCGTTTGTTAAATTTATTTTGGGTATAACTGTGGTATGGCAGGAACGTTCAGAAACTTGCATTATTTTTAATTTTCTGAAAACTGTACTCAAATTGTTCTTCCACTCTGGAGTTATTTACGAACATATTTCGTCAAACGGAAAGTGCTGTTGTCGCTGATTGTACCGTACCATGTGGTAACCACCGTAATACTTTCAATTTTTAAGACTTTGGCACAGGGAATTGAACCTAGGACCCTATGTGATTACTAAATTGAAGAGTTAAAAGAAAAAGCTGGCTACTTGGAATAACATGAAAACAAAGAAATGTGAAGCCAATTTTTGTCTTTATGTAGCGGATATTTAACTATTGACTTTTTCTTGTTAATTTTACGAATCTTACGAAATAGTTTGACTTAATTTCAGCCTTTAAGAAATACCATGTATGTCAAAGTACAGGAGCTAACTATACATTTTAGATGACTGTACAGGTTGCGTATGTAGTTTAATATACATATAAACTGGTCTTAAATTAGAAATAAGTGAAATCCAACATGTGTAAATTGTTCGTGTCTATGTTCTATTATTTTTTATACTCCGCCCCTTAAAAGAAGAGAGCTTTGTTTTGGGTTAGAAACTTTTTTTCGATTAAGTCTTTTAATCGTTCAATCATAAACAACCAAAATATATCTTCTCCATTCGGATCTACAAGCGATATGTACCTCTGCTTGTTGTTATTGTTGTATTCCAACGCGTACAGGAAGTGATTTAGTTGTCATCGCTCTCTCGAAGATTTAGTTTAGACTTTTCTACCAGGTTTGTAGTAGAGGCTGGATGACCCTTGGAGTATGTTCACATCAATAATAGAACCCGAAAAAATTATACTTCTATCAGAGATAGAATATAGGTCGCCCACTGCAAAGATAGGTGCCTTGCTGATTGTGCCACCTGCAGTTTCAGTTACAAACATGAATAACTAAATGACTTTAAAGAGAATCATCTTTTGAATGAGATAACTATTGCATTCTAAAAAATACGTATTAAAATTATTTAATACCTTTATTATTCAGCTGAACCCAACTACATCACAATTACTTATTTTCCATGTATTCAATAAATACACTAACAGAATTGTACATCATAATCCGTCGAATCTAGTAGTCCTATATTTGCACAGGTTAATACTTATTTTCAACGTTCATAATAGTATGTGTTCAATTCGAAAGCACTTTGTGCCAACTTCGTGCCACTGCCAACACAATGGGGAAGCGGAGAGAGCGGTTCAATCAGTTAAGAAGTTATTGAAAATAAAATTTGTACAATCGAACTACAAATTGACCAAAAATGTGTTTCTGAATTGGATTCGTCAAATAAATTACGTATTTTGGCATACAAATTCCAAGATATCTCCTAATTCACCTGCGGAAATAATATTATCATTCAAACCACGCACGTGGTTTACAATTCCGCACAATGTCCAGAAGAAAACTAATAACATGTCGGATATTGTTGGAAAGACAGTTTGGGTAAAGAAACACCAGACATCTATACCCAGATTTATAAAAGGAGTCTTACAAAGGAAAGTAGGAAGGAATACATATCAGGTATTAGTAAACGGCGCGACATGAATTTATCACGAACATCAAATTAATAGATTTAATAAATAGAGTGATCTTGTTCCTAAAGGAAAAACAAAACTTGTAATTTCAGACGGAACAGAAACAGCAAAGACAAATCAATTTTCTCAACGGGAGGAACTTAATCGTTGGAGAAATTATCCACATCAGTCCATAAGACGTTCTCCAAATGAAATGGAATCAGCGACAACCAGTGATGAGGGCCTGAGAATATCAACTAGGAAAAGAAACGCACCAGAAAGATGGGGCTATAGTTAATCTCAGAGAACATAGCTCAAGATTAATCTATTGCTTATATTCTCATTTTTCTTATTTCTCTCTAGGTACTTGTTTTATGTTCCTTCTCTTTTAAGATATCTCCTTTCCTTTATCTTCAGCAATTGCTTAAAAATATAAAATTATATTGGAGGTATGGCGTCTTAAACTGCCGGGGTATAGCGTCTTCTGGAGCTCCGAAGAGCTTCATCCCCCGGGGGGTGGAAGTGGTCGTACGTGTATGTAGTATATTATCTTATATATATATATGTACCTATATTATCTTATATATATATCTTATATATGCATTTTCTTTTGTGTTAACATTTAATAATATTTAAAAAGAATTACATAATTTCAGATCCAATGTACACTATTTTGTAAAATTTGTGTATTTTTCTTTTTCTAAGTAAAATACATTAATTTCAATAAATAGTTTTTAAAGTACTAAAAATCACTTTGTTCGTTAAAGCTTACAAGTTTTCACTTCAAAAGGCTTCACTTCAAAGAAGTTTTCTGATTTCAAAGTTCCCTTCCTTGTCATTTATAATTAGTTTAACTATGAATGAGAGAACAATTGTATGTATAAAAAAACTGAAAAACAAAACAATATTTTCAGTTTTCCGTAGCGAAGCTTTTAAAATAGTATCTCGAATGTTTTACGCCTATAGCATTGTGACAACGTGCTTTTTGTTCCTCTAATTTTATACTAGTGTTTGTTTCTGTAGAACAAAATTCAGTGAGTTTTTGGTGATAAATTCAACAAAAGATCTTCCTCTATATATGTAAATATAACTACGCTGATGTACATAAGCATTCATAACAAACCTGTATCTTTTTTGTTATTACTCTTCAAATAAAACAATATTACATATACATGGTATATGTTCCTTTCATATTTCCAGTTTTTACTTATATTTTGTTAGGGTTTTTAAAAATTATAACTTCTCCTGTAGACAAAGAGACATCCGAGGTTCTCTGTAAGCATTGCGAAATATTTATTAAGGCAAACGAAACCAAACTAACCCTAATATTCGTTTCAAACCTTTCACCACAGCATGCTGAGATTACTCTTATTCCATCTGATTTTTTTACTTTTTTATTATTTTACATTTTTCTATCCTTTCTCTTAGACACATGCTACATATTGTACTTCTCTATGTGTGTAGGTACATATAACTACTTTCCACTTTATACTTTTCTCTTTGTTATATAAAATTCAAGACTAACCCATCATCATCACAATTCAAAGGATGTCGGCGACGATTTTGAAAAGCATTGCTCTTTTCATATTCTTTTTTTTCCCTTAACCTTATTCATCCTTCCCGTATGAATACGGTCTACTGTACCCACTGGGTAGATGAATAGTAGCTTCAATGAAGAACAGGAGAGAGACTATATAGATCGTCCCCTCTCTCTCTCTTCATCTTTCCGTCTCTGTCTCATTCACTTGCGTCCAAATTCACAACGAACGAACGAAGAGATTATTGTGGAAAAGAACAGTTCAGGGCAAAGAAGAAATGAGGTACTGGGTACACACACACACACACATACACACACGCAAAGAGAGAAAGAGAGGAACTATAGGTACATTTCAGGCTCTCCTTCATCTAAATTTGCTTTTGTTCTATCCCCATTTTTGCCCTTTGTTCACATCTATGCGCCCTAGTTCCATCTCATCATTTCCACTACTACATGCATATATATATATATATATACTTGTCTACAAGCAAATGTGAAAGATAGAGAGAGAATAGGCATACTCGTCCCTAGATCCTAGTCTATCCACGAAAATAGCATTTTTCATGAAAAGATAGAAAAAGTATTTTATGCTTAATCATAAAGAGTGAATGGTACGCTAGCTTCCTTATTCCTCATTTTTGGAATTACGTTTGCACTACCTTACATACAATGCCAATTCTACGAAAACTTGGATTTTAATGCCTACAAGTGAGTACAACATCTATGGCCATTACTAGTACTACTGTAAGTATGCACACATATACATTGATATACCGCATGATTTGTAACTGGGAGTACATAAGGGTGACATTTGTATCTACGATAATTGGTCTTCATTTAAATTGAAAACTTTGAATGGACACAAATTTAACATTCTAATGAATATCGATATAGCGTTCCTAACTCGCTATTTTTTCAATTCTAAAATAAATAATAAGTTCGAAGAACACGTGGATGGAACCTGTTCCGTCGGCTACTTTTCGACTGCATTTTCATGACACAGGTTCTTGTCCAATTCCTCTGAATGCACTCATTTAATTACACAGTTTGTGAGCATAATGACAGGAAAGTGGAACACAAACTTGTGAAAGAAAATTTTGAAAAACTTGAGAACAATTATGCATTTCAAGGAGTTATATGATACCTATTTTTTCTTTGGAAATCAATGGGAATCAATCCCGTAATTTGAGATAATCAAATATTTTTCTTACAGATTTTATTTCGTAAGCTAAGAAAGCACGAAATTCAAGAATATCTTCAACCATGACCGAATTTTTGAGATGCGATTTTACAGAACCACATAACAAAACCACTACAGTTAGGGCTGTAACTTCGTGAAGGTTTGTTGCGGCTATCAAAAATGAACTTGGACACAGACATTCTTTTTCCATAACAATTCCTCAGAAAATCACAGAAATCATTTACAATCTTTTACTTTGGAGAATGATCCTGACTTTGCCTTGAATCAGTGCAGCTTACTGAACTCGTTCTTTTGCCTCAGGTGACTAACAAGGTACATTTGGAAAGTGATCCCTCGGGATTCGTGTAAAATTAATTTAAATATAAAGATCCCCACGACCTAATGTGTATTATACTAATTTCAGAGGCCCATACCGTTAATTTGCATATTTATGGGCCTTCATATGTATTCGGAATTCAATAATACACTACTATAATGCTCAGATACAAAATTGCGTTTAGTTTCTTTAGATGTAACTGGACATGTATGTGCGTATATGCAAAACACATTTAATCAAACACTGCTTCTCTGACACAAGTTACCAACCCCAGCCGCCTTGGATTCAACTTTCGGTTTTTCAAATGGAAATAGGTGCAAATGATACATCAATTACATGCACAATTTTCTGAGAATTTCACTGTTGTAGTGAATTTTACCGTAGCTTGTATTGTTTGGAACTTATTGCATGTTACATCCCTCCAGGAACCTTACGAGTAGACACTGGAGAGTAATATCAGTTACTCTCACGTTTTTGATGTTGAAATCAATTCAATTACTGTAGTGTAAACAAACTCATAAAACATTAAACATTGGCGTGTCATAATCTTATTACATTTCTGTGAGTGATTTTTATAACAAGGAAGTATTGTATTAGGGTCAAAATTCCTAATGTAAGTCCAGACACGACCAGATTTGGGTGAAGAACCTAGCATTTCCGTATTGACGTCTGTGTGTCTGTACATGTGTACGTTCAGAGAATATTTCGTCAATGATAAGTCACATAAAAGATTACATATACACATGGAGCCCTGTACAGCTTTCCATTTTGGTTTAGTGTTCATGAAGTGCCTGACATTTAACATGAATACTTTGTAAACGGTATAAGCTACGGTGAAACTCAC
Source organism: Thermobia domestica (assembly GCF_964235325.1). Classification (NCBI taxonomy): domain Eukaryota; kingdom Metazoa; phylum Arthropoda; class Insecta; order Zygentoma; family Lepismatidae; genus Thermobia; species Thermobia domestica. The sequence continues at coordinate 207,015,240 of NC_137455.1, forward strand.
TACACCAATGAATTTCCGAAAAAAATATATGGTAAGTGAGGGTAGTTCGCCACCAAAGTGCCATTAAAGTTTTTTTTTTTTTGTATTCTAAACGAATTAAGTGAGAGGGACTAAATTTATACTATACATAAAGTATTCATCGTAGATTATAAAGAAAATAAAATAAATACTGTGTTGCTTATACTTATGCCGTAATATTAAAAATACGAAAATGGACAAATATGGCGAACTTCCCATTACATGCGGGAAAATTTACAATATAACCTATATATCATGCAATTGTCACTTTGAGTGACGATTACATGATATACAGGCCTTTACAGGGTGTTTCAAAACAACACCGATAACATTTGGGAGGTGATTCCTGACACCAAGATAAAGCAAAAAGTATAGATCAACCTGGGTGCAGAAATGCTTCCTTTCGGAGTTATAGGCTGCCAAAAACATGAAAACATGAAAACATGAATTTTAAAGGTTCATAGCTCCAAAACTATGGGACTTACCGTAGTCGGGTCAAGACTTCACTTAGGAATTAACATGTGTCCTATCCAAAAATCCATAT